>NC_090845.1:77502376-78102376 GCF_028021215.1 Eschrichtius robustus
TTGCTTTTCACGTTCTGTCTCATCTACTTTATTTATCATTTCTCTGCCTCGTTTCTATAGAGAGCCGTTTTTATTATGTTTGGTTTATTTCTCTTATATTTCTTTTTTCAAAACAAGCCCTATAAAAGTCAAATAGTAACTAATCCCCTTTTGATGCTATCTATATATATATATTTCTTCTTGGATTTATAAAAGCCAAACAGTTACTAATTTATTTTCTCTGGAGAGGGAGATTGTAGACCCTTTGTATTCAATGGCATGGTTAGGTTCCTCAGGTTGGCAGCCATCATGAGCAGCATGCTCTTTTCAGAAGGTGTCCTGCCAAATAAACTGTACCTTAGAGACAATGGACATGGCAGCGGCACAAATGGTAGCATGTTCCTTTCACACAGTTCTGGTTGATGAACAAAAAACAATCACCTTGACAGTGAAATCTATGCCAACTCTATTCAAAACTGTAAGACAGGCAAATAGTACATTTCACTATACATTCTCTTCTGGCTAAAACAAATCGAGGTTTTCTATGCAGATTTTTGCATGAGGTACTTTAGAGAGAATTCCAAAGGAAGTTTCTGAATCTGTATAAATAGTTTGATTTTGTAGTCAGGCAAAAGTGGAAAGGGTCAAAAAAAGCTACACATCAAGATTGGGTATTGGAGACCTTTTATAAAAAATTTCAAAAACATATTCTTCAGGTAATGTTGAACAAATAAGCATTAAAATGACATAATGATTATATCTTTTAATCATCAAGGTATGGTCAAGGTTGTTTCACACTATGAACAAATTACAAATACCTTGTTTTAGAGGCAGAATTGTTTAGGGGAAATGCCAGTGGATTACAAACGACTGCATGAAAGACAATTTTTATTCTAGCAGGCTTGTTATATTCAGTGTTTCACTAAAGTAACAACTAAAGCCATGGCTGAAGGAAATTGGGATTTTAGCCTGTTTTTGAATTACTAAGAGTGACAAATAAGTCTAAAGGGACTTCATATAGTGGAATACACCCCTTCTTATCAATTAATATATTCACCAGTTGTATGTCTCTCTCCTTTCCTTCCTTCCTTCTTTGCTTTGTTCTTTCTCTAATTTGTTCATTCCTTCTTAATTTACTCACTTATTTGTTAATCTTTTCAATTGTTTACTCATTTGTTTATTTACCAGTTCATTTATTCATCCATGTAAAGTAACATCTTTTTTAGCCTGGACACTACAATAACAAATAGCATTTTAGCTAGTTTCCCAGTTCCACTCTGACACCATTACAATCCATTCTCCACACTGCATACAGTGACTTTGAAAATGTAAATTATTTTGCTTCCCTCCCCCGAAAAATATCCCACAATGACCTACATTGTCACTCAGAGAAGGTTTGAAATTTCTACAATGGCTTACTTAATCTTATTCCTTGCTCTCTCTCCAATTTCATCTTCTTCCAATCCACCTTGCATATATTGCACTAGCTATATTGGCTTTTTTATTGTGCCTCAGAAACCCCAAGTGTTTTTTTTCTATCTTCAATACTTGTTATTCTATCTATCTAGAATGTTCCTCCCTCACATCTTAGTAGGAATGGCTGTTATCATTTCTATTATTGCTCAAATGATAGAGATGCCTTTCTGACTAACTTATCTCAAATTACTTCCTTTCCCTTTCTATCACATCACACTGTCTCCTTAGCCCTTATCACTGTTTGAAAGTGATTGTGTGTCTCCCCATATAGAATGTAAACATTGTGAGCACAAGGACTTTATTTATCTTGTTCACCATTGTATTCCCCCAAACCCGAAATAGTGAGACACACAGTAGATTTCTAATAAATAATAGTTGGAGGAATGTCTGAGTGAATGCTTCTCTCCCAAAAATATTTCTTGTAAATGTGCTGGGCATTCTGTTTGGCCAAAGGATAAAAGGACAATTAAAATTGTCTCAAGGGACACCGTTCTAGTGAAGAGACACACATACAACCAAACAAATGATTACCATAGTGTGTGTTGGTGATAAAATTTCATACTAGAAACAAGTCAGTTTAAAGCATGGAGTTCTTATGACTAACTGGGGAGGTCAGATAAAGAAAAAGCAGAATGCTTGCCTTATGTGAGGAACATCGAGGAGGCCTGTTTGGCTGGAGTTGAGTGAGTGAGAGAATATGAGAGAAGTGACATAGGAAGAGGCTTGAACATTAAATTAAATTGTATTTATGAAATTTCCACTACGTAACAGCTTTCAAAAACACTGATTAAATCAAACAACAAGAAAAATAGTGTTGAGAAGATTGTAAGTTCCTTGAAAAAAGAGACATTTCTACGTTTTTTCTTCACCCTTTAACAACATGGGTTTAAACAGCACAAATCCACATATACATGTTTTTTTTGGGGGGGGGTAAATACATAACTACAGTTCTACAAGACCCCTGGTTGGTTGAGTCTATGGATGTGGAACTGTGAATATGGAGGGATGACTGTAAAGTTATACGTGGATTTTTTTGACTGTGCAGAGGTCAGTGTTCCTAACCTCTGCATTGTTCAAGGGTCAACTATATTTCCCAAAGTGACTTTCAGAGCATTAAACACACAATAAATACTCAGTAGTTGTACAAATTTCGATTATTAAATGCATACGCCCATGTGATACGCCAATTTCCCATTAGTTAATGACTTATTAGTCCCTTGGATCACCCTTTTGGCAGAGGTGTGTACCCTCCTCCTATATAGATACTTCATCCAGCTAATAAGAGAAGGGATATTGAAGCTTTCTTCCTCTTTCAAGACATTTTCCTTTCTATTCTACTTGTTCTTCTCACATGGCTTTGCAGAGAGTAGCACTGGAAGACAGAAAAACATGCCTCCTATCAATTGATTCCTTAGCTTGTTTTCTCATTATTGCTACATGACAAATAACTGGAAAACGTATGCAGCTTACACTAACCATTTTATATTGCTCACTATTTGTGAATTGGAGATTTGGTAAGGGCTTGACTAGGCAATTCTCAAGTGGGGTTTATCCTGCAACTCGATGTCAACTTGAAACTGTAGTCATCTGAAGGCTTCATGAGTAGAATGTCCAAGATAATTTAATCACATGGCTAGCAGTTGATATTGTTTATCATCTGGGGCCTCAGCTAGTGCTGTTGACTAGAGCATGTACACTTGGTCTCTACAAATAGTCTGTGCCTCTTCACAGCATGGAGATAATAAAGTAGGCAGACTTCTTGAATGATAGCTAAAAGCTCCAAATATGACTTTTCCAGTAAGAAAGAAGCTGGATTATCTTGTATGGCCTAGCCTCAGAAGCCAATGAGCATCATTTAAACTGCATTCTAATGGTTTATGAGTTTATAAGGTGAGCTAAAATTTAAGAATTTAAGAGGAGTGATCTTAAACTCCATGTCTTAGGGGGAAGAATGTCAATTAATTTGTGGACATGTTTTAATACTGCCATAGCCTTCGTTAGTAACTTGACTTCATTTGAAGTGTTTTTCTATGTTGAAAGCGCCTCCTGCAGAAGCTCTTTGGAATCCGCCAATTTCTGCTTTGATGTTATTTACTGACCTGAGCCAAGAATAAGGGTTAACACTTGAGCTAAGTAGGCTAATGAAAAACTGGTCTAGGTTTGAAGAATGAAAAGATACATGACTCAGCTACTTTTGTTTGGGTTTGTTAGTTTTACTTCAGTTTACTACCAAACCAGCCAACAAGTAGTGGAAAAAGATATTTGAAATAAAGATACAAATGAATGGAAGCAGTTCCCCAGTGTCTCCTAAGTTCTTCCCAAAGGCATGCCCAACTTTTGGTGCTCAATGCTGTCTGAGTAGAGTGAGGAACCCTTCATCTCTTTTGAGTTTTATACCATAGTAGCCTTCAGGGGTTATGCCAACAAGACAAAAGAAAATGCTTGCTGTGCCCAGTTACAAACTTTCCTATTATATATTTTTTTACTCCATCTTTGGCCTGGAGAAAGGCCTGGTCATGACCCACCATGATTCTCTAATTGTCCTAGGAGATATAAGTTGGCTAAATGTTACCAAGATAAGTCTAGAGCAATTTTTATAGTAATAATTAATAACACTTTTTCTCTCTTGACTCCTACTCCATTTCCTCTCAAAATATTTAGTTTTTAGCTACACTGAAAAACATGCCATTCCTGAAAACAAATTGAGATCTCTCATTTCTACAACTTGCTCTAACTGTCCCTTATGCCTGGAATACCAGTTCCTTCATGGCAACAATAAATCCTACTAAAGCGAACTTCAAATCTCACATCATCTACCTTCCTAGATCCCTCTCTTTTACCAATGCCACTTATATAGCATTTATCACTTTGCCTTATACTATTTATAGGTATACATGGCTATACAATTAGAATGTGAGCTCCTTGATGACAGTGACTTTTTATATTTGTGTTTCTTCCTTAGTGTCCAACATAGTCCACTGCATATTATAGATGTTCACTTTTATTGATTTACATTGACATGTTGGTCAAGTTAGGCAACTAATCAAGGACAAAAAACAGCTCTGTAAATACTTTCACAATTACTTTCCATAAAACAAGCTTGTCACGCGGTTAAATGTTTTGGAGGATAAATAGATTAATGCAATTTTTTCACAGCACCAAATCAATAACCAGTTTGGTTTGGAAAAATATATACATAGTTAAGCTAATTATTTGTAGCCATATAGAAAAAAATAACCGAGGTAGAGTTTTGGTTAGTATTTTATTTTAGCTTTTTAATGAGTTATGTAGACAGTGTTGATGTTCAGTCAGGCTTTAGGAGTAATATGGCATTAAGAAAGAGTTTTTAACTTCTATACAAGATAACAGTTTACTCACTTCAAATAGCACATATCTAATTATGCAGGGATCCCATTTATTGAAATTTTCTAAGTCCATAAATTTTCCTGTCTTCCCCTTATGCTCCTTAAAATAAACCCAATTTCTTTGACTGAAAACACAAAATCACCTTACGATTTCAGTCTTTCATCTCATCTTTCTCAGGGTTTACTTATAGGACTCTCAGTCCACATTTTTCTCTTCCAAGAAGAGCCATAAACATCAGGATTGCAATAAAGCAGAGTCATGACAGATGTGACAGTGACTAATTGTAGCTGATGCTGGCAATATGGCAGAGGGATTTTCTCATTAAAGGTAAGGGTCAGAGGAAGATTTGAGAATGAGAAAGCAATGTAACGGGGTCAGGACAAAATGACCACTTCGGGCCTGAGTCAACCCAAGTGGAAAATTACTTGAAAAGCAGGTTAGCAATTTGAACCAGGAGTGAAATAATGTATAAAAAAGCTTTTAACACTTGCATAGGGATGACCACACACATTCTCAAATAGTCTTAAAATCATTACTCATTCTTACCAGTGAAAGATTGTTCAATGCCTGTTATAATCATTTCTTTCAAAGCCATTGATATATAAGTAATTATATTAATAATTAAATTTTGCTCCTTCTCCATCTTCAGAACCTTTGCATCAACTTTCTCCTCACCATTTCTATTGTCACTATCCTAGTTCAGACCCTCAATTCATCTCCCATGGATCAGAAAATAGTCTCCAAATGCTTTTTCCAATTCTAGGTTTTTTTCTCTTCAAAGCTCATTGTCTCTGTGTTCCAAAAGCTTAAAATGGTTCTGCAGTATTTACCAACTGAAATTTAAACCCTTTAGCCTGTTATTCAAGGCCCTCCACATTATACTCTCAATCTACCCTCTTCTAAATGTAATCCTCATGACTACCCTGAACATTCTCTGTGTTCTACCCACGTGGAGATACATGTTCTCTAGATGAATTGCTTGTTTTTTCGACTTTTTTTACTTCTTTGCAAATTCATTTTCATATCATATGCATATTCAGCCACCTATCTTTTTTAGCCTAAATCAAAGCCTAACTCTTCCATGATGCCTCCACTAATTCCTTCTAGATAGAAATAATTTTCTATTCCATGAGCGTGGAACTGTAATTCTTTTTGTACTTACCTCATTTGGTCCTCTTCTGTTGTTCTATTTCCTATGACTACCACTATCATTGACTGAGTCCCCCCTTATATGATCTTTAGTATTATTCAATATTGTTGATCAAACCCTACTTCTTAAAACACTCTTTTACTGGATTCCAAGATAATATGTTATCCCTGTTTATCTCTTTTGAATGCTCCAAATGCTCCTTTTCATCTTCTTTGCTCTTCTAACTAGCCATTAAATGTTAAACTTTTTCAAAGTTCAGCCCCAGGTACTCTGTCATCCTATACCTTCTCCTTAGGTAATATTTCCAATATCTATGGTTTTTATGCATATGACTGGCAAATTTATATCTTTAAAAGAGATTAGCCATGGGATTTCCAGACCTTTCTATTCAACTGACAATTTTGCAACTCATCTTGAATATCAAAAACACTACTCAAACTCAGCATAATCAAAACCACGCTCATAATATTGTTTTACTCTCAAATATGATTCTATGCCAGTGTTCTTTGTCTCAACAAATGACAGTGACATCATTCAGTTGTATAAGCCAGGCTATCTCTGCCAACTTCCTCTCCCTTGCCTCTCATAGCCAATTTGTTGCTGACTCTTGAAGCACTTACTTACAAAGGACACTCAAACCTATTTCTACCTTCCACTGAAAAGTCATTGGTCCAGGCTAGCATCATTTCTTACTGGGACTACTTTTATAGCCTTCTAATAATCTCTCCTTATTTATTCAGGGGCCTGTAATCCATTCTTCACACTGCATCTAGTTTATATTTTCAAAACATTAATTGAATAGCATTAATTTCTCTGCTTAAAACTCTGCAAAGGTTTGTTATTGTTTTTAGTATAAAGACCTTAACACTGCTATAGTCTTCTTTCAGGGCATGATGTCATGTTCTGTTTGACCACTTGGCCATTTCACATGTGGTTCCCTCAGCCTGGAATGTATCTCCTTCTCCTTTTTACCAAATCAATACTTATCTATCATAGCTCAGTTCAAGTGTTTCTTTGTTATAAAAGGCTTCCCTGAACACCTCAGTTAGATTATGTCCTCCTATTATAGGTTGCTATTGCACTATGTGCCCCCCTTTCATAATATTTGTCACAATTATAATTTTATGTCTATTTATGGCATTATTTTAGTAATGTCTTATCTTCATCTCTGTAAGCTCTGCTGAGTAAGAGATCAGGTCTGTATTTGTCACCTTTGTATCACCAGCAACTGACACAATACTGAAACAAAATAAATATCCAATTACTATTTGTTGAATGAATGGATTATCTCTAATAGAAATTATGTTCCTTTATTTGACAGATATTTTGGAGTACTTACTATATGTTATACACAGGAATGCGGAGGTTTTGCCTACATTATTTTTATCTCTTCCTTAACACCTTGATAAATGAATGAATGAATAAATGAAAGTAAGTGAATTTGTCTTATCAGGATATTTGATTTCAAATAGAAGCCTCCATAATATGAAAAGTTAAGATTCCATAAGTATGTTGGTTCTACCTCCAGAAACCTCTTTACATTCTATTTTATCACAATACTACTATACATGTAAATATCATTTATCATTTTAGTTCAGTTATTTTCACATACTATCTCATTTGAGTATCAAAACAATTTTTATACTTTAATTTTTTTTATTT
Organism: Eschrichtius robustus; assembly: GCF_028021215.1. NCBI lineage: Eukaryota > Metazoa > Chordata > Mammalia > Artiodactyla > Eschrichtiidae > Eschrichtius > Eschrichtius robustus. The sequence goes on from NC_090845.1 coordinate 77,510,010, forward strand.
TAGTAAAATTACTTTACAATTTTGTGTTAGTTTCTGCTGTACAATGAAGTGAATCAGCTATATGTATACTTATATCCCCTCCCTCTTGGGCCTCCCTACCATCCCCCAATCCCACCCATCTAGGTCGTCACAGAGCACCAAGCCGAGCTCCCTGCGCTATACAGCAGGTTACCACTAGCTATCTATTTTACACATGGTAGTGTATTTATGTCAAACCTAATCTCTCAATTCGTCTCACCCTGCCCTTCCCCCTGTGTCCTCATGTCCATTCGCTATGTGTACATCATTATTCCTGCCCTACAAATAGGTTCATCTGTACCATTTTTCTGGATTCCACATATATGCATTAATATATGATATTTGTCTTTCTCTTTCCGGTTAACTTCACTCGGTATGACAGACTCTAGGTCCATACACATCTGCACAAATGACCCAATTTTGTTCCTTTTTATGGCTGAGTAATATTCCATTATATATAGGTACCACATCTTCTTTATCCGTTCATCTATTGTTGGACATTTAGGTTGTCTCCATGTCCTGGCTATTGTAAATAGTGTTGCAATGAACATTGGGGTGCATGTATCCTTTTGAATTATGGTTTTCTCAGGGTATATGCCCAGTAGTGGGATTGCTGGGTCATATGGTTCTATTTTTAGTTATTTAAGGAACCTCCATACTGTTCTCCATAGTGGCTGTATCAATTTACATTCCCACCAACAGTGCAAAAGTGTTCCCTTTTCTACACAACCCCTCCAGCATTTACTTTTTGTAGATTTTTTGATAATGGCCATTCTGACTGGTGTGAGGTGACACCTCATTGTAGTTTTGATTTGCAATTCTCTAATAATTAGTGATATGGAGCATCTTTTCATGTGCCTCTTGGCCATCAGTATGTCTTCTTTGGTGAAATGTCTATCAAGGTCTTCTGCCCATTTTTTAATTGGGTTGTTTGTTTTTTTGATACTTAGCTCCAAGAGCTGTTTGTATATTTTGGCATTTAATCCTTTGTCCGTTTCTTCATTTGCAAATATTTTCTCCTATTTGGAATGTTGTCTTTTCGTCTTGTTTATGGTTTCCTTTTCTGTGCAAAAGCTTTTAAGTTTAATTAGGCCCCATTCTTTTATTTTTATTTTATTTTCATTACTCTAGGAGGAGGGTCAAAAAAGACCTTGCTGTGGTTTATGTCAGTGTTTCTCCTATGTTTTGCTCTATAGTGTCTTGTCTTACATTTAGGTCTTTAATCCATTTGACATTCATTTTTGTTCATGGTGTTAGGTAGTGTTCAAACTTCATTTTTTACATGTAGCTGTCCATTTTTCCCAGCACCACTTATTGAAGAGGCTGTCTTTTCTCCATTGTATGTCTTGCCACTTTTGTCATAAATTAGATAACCATATGTGTGTGGGTTTATCGCTGGGCTTTCTATCCTGTACCATTGATCTATATTTTTGTTTTTGTGCCAGTACCATATTGTCTTGATTACTGTAGCTTTGCAGTATAGTTTGAAGTCAGGGAGCTTGATTTCTCCAGCTCCTTTTTTCTCATGATTGCTATGGCTATTCTGGGTCTTTTCTGTTTCCATACAAATTGTAAAATTTATTGTTCTAGTACTGTGAAAAATGCCATTGGTAATTTGATAGGAATTGAATTAATCTGTAAATTGCTTTGGGTAGTATAGTCATTTTCACAATATTGATTCTTCCAATCCAAGAACATGGTATATTTCTCCATCTGTTTGTATCATATTTGATTTCTTTCATCAGTGTTTTATAGTTTTCTGAGTACAAGTCTTTTGCTTCCTTAGGTAGGTTTATACCTAGGTACTTTATTCTTTTTGTTGTGATGGTGAATGGGATTGTTTCCTTAAGTTCTCTTTCTGATTTTTCATTGTTAGTGTATAGGAACGCAAAGGATTCCTGTGCATTAATTTTGTATCCTGCAACATTACCAAATTCATTGATTAGCTCTAGTAGTTTTCTGGTGGCATGTTTAGGATACTCTATGTATAGTGTCATGTCATCTGCAAGCAGTGACAGTTTTATTTCTTCTTTTCCAATTTGTATTATTTTATTTCTTTTTCTTCTCTGATTGCCATGGCTAGGTCTTCCAAAACTATGTTCAATAAGAGTGGTGAGAGTGGACAGCCTTGTCTTGTTCCTGATCCTGGTGGAAATGCTTTCAGTTTTTCACCATTGAGAATGATGTTTGATGTGGGTTTGTCATATATGGCTTTTATTATGTTGAGATAGTTTCCCTCTATGCTCATTTTCTGGAGAGTTTTACGTAAATGGGTGTTGAATTTTGTCAAAAGCTTTTTCTGCATCCATTGAGATGATCATATGGTTTTTATTCCTTAATTTGTTAATATGGTGTATCACATTGATTGATTTGTGAATATTGAAGAATCCTTGCACCCATGGGATAAACCCCACTTGATCATGGTGTATGATCCTTTTAATGTGTTGTTGGATTCTGTTTGCTAGTATTTTGTTGAGGATTTTTGCATCTATGTTCATCAGTGATATTGGTCTGTAAATTTTTGTGTGATATCTTTGCCTGGTTTTGGTATCAGGTTGATGGTGGCTTCGTAGAACAAATTTGGGAGTGTTCCTCCCTCTGCAACTTTTTGGAAGAGTTTGAGAAGGATAGGTGTTAGCTCTTCTCTAAATGTTTGATAGAATTCACGTGTAAAGCCATCTGGTCCTGGACTTTTGTTATGGGAAGGTTTTTAATCACAGTTTCAATTTCATTACTTGTGATAGGTCTCTTTATATTTTCTAATTCTTCCTGGTTCAGTCTTGGAAAGTTGTACCTTTCCAAGAATTTGTCTATTTCTTCATGGTTGTGCATTTTATTGGCATATAGTTGTTTGTAGTAGTGTCTTATAATCTTTTGCATTTCTGTGGTATCAGTTGTGATTTCTCCTTTTTCATTTCTAATTTTATTGATTTGAGTCCTCTCCCTTTTCTTCTTGATGAGTCTGGCTAAGGACTTATCAATTTTGTTTATCTTCTCAAAGAACCAACTGTTAGTTTTATTGATCTTTTCTGTTGTTTTCTTCATTTCTATTTCATTTATTTCTGCTCTGAACTTTATTATTTATTTCCTTATACTGACTTTGGGTTTTCTTTGTTCTTCTTTCTTTAGTTGATTTAGGTGTAAAGTTAGATTGTTTATTTGAGATCTTTCATGTTTCTTGAGGTGAGATTGAATTGCTAGAAACTTCCCTCTTAGAAATGCTTTTGCTGTGTCCCATATGTTTTGCTTCGTCCTGTTTTCATTGTCATTTGTTTCTGTGTATTTTTTATTTCTTCTTTGCTTTCTTCAGTGATCTCTTTGTTATTTAGTAGCAGACTGTTTAGCCTCCATGTAATTGTGTTTCTTACAGCCTTTTTTTTTTTTTTCCTGTAATTGATTTCCAGTCTCATAGCATTGTGGTCAGAAAAGATACTTGTTATAATTTCAATTTCCTTAAATTTACCAAGGCTTTATTTGTGACCCAAGATGTGATCTACCTTGGAGAATGTTCCACATGGACTTGAGAAGAAAGAGTAATCTGCCGTTTTTGGATGGAATGTCCTATAAATATCAATTAAATCTATTGGGTCTGTTGTGTCATTTAAAGCTTGTTTTTCCTTATAAATTTTCTTTCTGGATGATCTGTCTATTGGTGTAAGTTTGGTGTTAAAGTCCCCCACTATTAGTGTGTTGCTTTCGATTTTCTCTTTTATAGCTGTTACCATTTGCCTTATGTATTGTGGTGTTCCTATGTTGGGTGCATATATGTTTATAATTTGTATATCTTCTTCTTGAATTGATCCCTTGATCATTATGTAGTTTCCTTCCTTATCTCTTGTAACATTTTTTTATTTTAAAGTCTATTTTATCTGATATGAGTATTGCTACTCCAGCTTTCTTCTGATTTCCATTGGCATGGAATATCTTTTTCAATCCCTTGACTTTCAGTCTGTATGTTTCCCTAGGTCTAAAGTGGTTCTCTTGTAGACAGGATTTATATGGGTCTTGTTTTTGTATCCATTCAGCCAGCTATGTCTTTCGTTTGGAGCATTTAATCCATTTACATTCAAGGTTATTATCAATATTTATGTTCATATTAACATTTCTTAACTGTTTTGGGTTTGTTTTGGTGGGTCTTTTTCTTCTCTTGTGTTTCCCACCTAGAGAATTTCCTGTAGCATTTGTTGTAAAGCTGGTTTGGTGTTGCTGAATTCTCTTAACTGTTGCTTGTCTGAAAAGCTTCTGATTTCTCTGTTGAGTTTTAATGAGATCTTTGCTGGTTAGAGTAATCTTGGTTGTAGGCTATTCTCTTTCATCACTTTAAATATATCCTGTCACTCTCTTCCCGCCTGCGGAGTTTCTGCTGAAAAATCAGCTGATAACCTTAAGGGGATTCCTTTCTATGTTATTTGTTGGTTTTTCCTTGCTGCTTTTAATATTCTTTCTTTGAATTTAATTTTTATTACTTTGATTAATATGTGTCTTGTTGTGTTTCTCCTAGGATTTAGCCTGTTTGGGACTGTCTGCACTTCCTGGACTTGACTGACTATTTCCTTTCCCATGTTAGGGAAGTTTTTGACTATAATCTCTTCAAATATTTTCTCAGACACTTTCTTTTTTTCTTCTTCTTCTGAGACCCCTATGTTTTAATGTTGGTGCATTTAACATTGCCCCAGAGGTCTCTGAAATTGTCTTCAGTTCTTTTCATTGTTTTTTCTTTATTCTGTTCATCAGCAGTTATTTCCACCATTCTGTCTTCCAGCTCACTTATTCATTCTTCTGTCTTCAGTTATTCTGTTTTTGATTCCTTCTAGTGTATTTTTCATTTCAGTTATTGTGTTGTTCATCTCTCTTTGTTCTTCTGCTCTTGTAGATCTTTGTTAAACATTTCTTGTATTTTCTCATGTGTGCCTCCATTCTGTTTTTGAGATTCTGGATCATCTTTACTATCATTACTCTGAATTCTTCTTAAGGAAGGTTGCCTATATTCTCTTCATTTATTTGGTCTTGTAGGTTTTTACTTTGCTCCTTCATCTGTGACATATTTTTTGGTCATCTCATTTTTTTAAATTTTTTGATAGGTGAGATTGTGTTCCTGTCTTACTGGTTGTTTGGCCTGAGGCTTCCAGCACTAGAGTTTGTAGGCTGTTGGGTACAGCTGCGTCTTGGTGCTGAGATGAGGACCTCTGGGAGACCTCACTCTGATGAATATTCCCTGGGGTCTGAGGTTCTCTGTTAGTCCAGTGGTTCAGACTTGGAGTTCCTACCACAGGAGCTCTGGCCCAACCCCCAGCTCATGAACAAAATCCTGCAAACCACACAGGGCAGCAAAAAAAAAAAAAGGAAAGAAAAAAGAAAAAAATGTGCAAAACAATAGCAAAGAATAAAAAATAAAATAAGATTAGAAAACTAACAGATATGTTAGAAAGAATAAATAAAAAATATAGATGAAACAACAACCGGAAGGTAAAACAGAACCACAACTGTAAAAACGAGGAGAAAAAAAAAAAAAAAGCCAGAAAAGGCCTTGGCTGTGGGGGCGGGGCTTGGGAAGTGGTGGGGTTTAGGCAGTGGTCGGGGCCCATGCTTAAGACCCACAGGGCCTGAAAAGGCCCTAGGGTATGAGGGGTGGAGCTTAGGTTCTACACAGCAGGAGGCTCCCAGGAATGCCTCTGGCCTTGGAGGTTGGAAGACTAGGTCCAAGACCCCAGCTGGCTCACTGGGGCCAGTTGGGCTGGGGAAATGCTAAGCACATTGCCCCCTGATCCTCTGATCCTGCAGGGACCCTCCCCATTTGCATCTCTTCTTCCCCCACCATGCCCCTAGGAGCCATGAAACCAGAGGGGGTTTCTGAAGCCCAACAGGCTTCCTGGGGCCGAGTGGGTGGGGGAAACGCCCTCTGCATCCCCCTGAGGCTCCAACCCCAGAGGGACCCTCCCCATCTGCCTCTCCTCCTCTTCTCCCTCCTACGCCTGGAAGACCAAAGTGGCCTGAAGGGGGCCTCGGAGGGTGGAGGACCTGGTGTAGTAGCCCTGCAGGGTTCCCAGGTCCTGATTGGGTAGGGGAAATGCTAGGCACGTTCCCCCCTGATCCTCTGAGCCTCCAAGGTTCCCTCCAGGTGTGGTAACCCCTTGCCCCTCCCAGTCACCCCTCAGGGGCACTGGTCCTGTCTAGCCTCCACTTCTCCTCCCCCCTCAGTTCCCCCATGTCCTAACTGGTAACTTGGGACCTCCTCCCATCTACTTGGGTGTCTAGGTACCCCACCAGCATCTGGCAGGCGCCCTGTTTGTGGGGATTCGTGAACTCCACGTCTTCCCATGCTGCCATCTTGACTCACACCTTGACTCATCTTGCCCCCTACCTTCTTTAATCATAAAGATATAGAGGTTCAGAATGATTAAGGAGACAACTATTAGTTGGCAGAGACAAGATTAGAACCTAGCAGGACTTTTACCTCCTCATCCAGTAGTCTATACAATATAAGTTTGCCATATATAATTAAAGAAAAACAAAAAGTGTATAAAAGGAGACAAATGTGCTAGTGATTGTACATTTAAATGTTACCCATAGTATGTTGGGAAAAAGATTGAAAATTGTTGGTTTAAATAATGCTACATTTACTTTGCCTTCCCCATCAGTATGCACACCAGATGGTTTTTGCCATTGTACATTTTTCATCTTCTATTCCTTTTGCATTACAACTTAGGAGCAACTTCCATTTATAGGTTTAGCATAGCTCTTATGCTGGAAATTGAAAGGTATTGAATAATCTTCATAAGTAGTGAAGGAAAGATTCTATTCAATCAAAAGATGACACAAATTGTTCTATAATAAGAATTTTTGTCTTACTTTTAGAGGAGGCCATAAAGGCTAGATTTATTGGTTACATCTTTTTTCTCTGTGTCAGCTCCAGATGAGTGCAAAGAATACTGAACAGTGATAAAAGTGTTATAATAAAAAGCTACATTATCTAGTTTTTCAAAAGTGAATAACCTCGACTTACTATTTCTTTTGGAATGGGACGATTGTATCTAGCATACCCCTCTTTAATTATACATCTCAATTAGATTGTTATAAAGAATAAAAATACCAGTAAACAAATGGAAACTGTATTTATATAATTTAACTGTGAGAAATTTAATCATTTGGAAAAAATCTTTTGTTCTTAAAGCAATCACAACCTTAATATAATTAGGTTTGTTCTCCTAGAAGGAGTTTTAACAGAGTGATGACTGCAAGACAATGAAGTAGAATATTCTGGACTCTCCTCTCCCCATGGAGACACTGATTCAACAGTAACACACAGATCAGTTCCCTCTGTGAAAAATTCATAAACTTGTTTAGAGGCTCCTGTGTCCCTGGTAAGTGTGAAACTACTCACATCAAAACTGGTAGAAAAAGCAGAAACACACTTTTATCATTATCACTATGCCTAGCACAGTGCCATAAGATAAGGAGGGAACCCCAACAATCATTCTCTACCTGAGGAGTGAAGGGTTGGACTGCAAATCTAGCACCCCAACTTCTGGATGATACCAGAGGCTCTGGCTGCTAACTCACCTTTCTCTGAGTTGACAGGGTCAAATATACACTAGTCCCCTGGGGTCTACATACAAGAGAGCTCCCATACAAGAGAATTTTTTCTCAGCAGAAGTCTTGCATGTTAGAAGGGAGTGGGATGATATATTCAAAGTAATAAAAGGAAAAAAAAATGAACAGCCAATCAAGAATACTCTACCTGGCAAAACTGCCTTTAAAAACTGAAGGAAAGATAAAGACTTTCCCAAACAAATGAAAGTTGATGGAGTTCATCACCCCTAGTCCTGCATTACAAGAAATACAAAGGAAATTTTCAACTTGAAATGAAAGGACGCTAAACAACAGTACAATAACATAAGAAAGTATAAAACTTATTGTTAAAAGTAAATATATACAAAAATACAAAATATTGTATTATCGTAGTGGGGTGGATAAATCACTTTTAACTCTCATGTAAAAGTTAAAAGAGAAAATTATTAAAATATATTAATAAGTATAAACAGGAGGTACAAACAGGTGTAAACTGTGACACAGATAACATATAATGTCAAGGGAGACAGGTTAAGTGTAGAGTTTTCGTATGCAACTGAAGTTAACTTGTTATCAGCTTAAGACAGATGGTTAAAACTGTAAGATATTTATGTAATCCCATAGTAACCACAAAGATAATATGCATATAAGTTACAAAAATGAAAAAGAGAAGGGGAAAAATAAAGCATATTAATACAAACTGAAAATAGAAAAAGAGCAACAAAGGAACTGCAAAACAAAGAGAAAACAATTAACAAAATAGCAACAGTAAACCGTTCCCTATTAATAATTACTTTCAATGTATATGAATTAACCCCCCTACCCCAAGTGAAAGACACAGAACAGCTGAATGGATTAAAAAGAAAAGAATACTACATACTGTCTATAAGATACTCACCTTAAGCTGAAAGTAAAAAGATGGAATAAGATATTCCATGCAAATTGTAACCAGAAGAGAACAGGGATGGCTATACTTACATCAGACAAAATAGACTTCAGGTCAAAAACTCTCACAAGACACAAAGTAAGACATTTCATAATGACAAAAGGGTCACTCCTCCAGGAAGATATAACAATTATACATATATATATATACACACACATATATCCTCAACATTAGAACACCTAAATATATAAAGCAAACACTGACAGAACTGAAGAGAGAAAAAGACATTAATAAAATAACAATAGGAGACTTTAATACCCCACTTTCTATAATGGATAGATCAATCAGACAGAAAATCAACAAAGAAACAGTGGAATTGAATAACACCAGAGACCAAATGGACCTAACTGATAGAAACAGAATTTAAACCCAACAAATAGATTATACATTCTTTTCAAGTGCAGATAGAACATTCTCCAGGGTAAATCATATGTTAAGTCATAATGCAAGTCCTAGAAAATTTAAGAAGATTGATATCTTACCAAATATCTTTTTCTTCCATAATGGTATAGAACTAGAAATCAATAATAGGAGGAAAACTGGAAAATTTATAAATATGTGGAAACTAAACAATGCATTCCTGAATAACAATGGGTCACAAAATAAATCAAAAGAGAAATTAGAAAATATCTCAAGAAAAACAAAATTGAAAACACAACATACTGAAACTTATGGAATGCAGCAAATGCACTACTAAGAGTGAAGTTTATAGCAATAAACATCTACTACATTACCAAAGAAAAAAGATCTCAAATTATCAACCTAACTTTGTATCTCAAGGAAACTGAAAAAGAAGAAAACACTAAACTTAAATGGATCAGAAAGATTAAAATAATAAAGATTGTAGCAGAAATAATGAAAATTTAAAAATAGAAAACAATGGAAAAAATAAAGCTAAGAATTTGTTTTTTGAAAATATAATAAGATTGAGAAATTTTTTACTAGACTAAGGAAAAAGGACAGAAAACTCAAATAAATAAAATCATAAATTAAAGAGGAGACATTGCAATTGATGCCACAGAAATAAAAATGATCTTAAGAGATTGTAAACAGTTAAAAGGCAAAAAAAAAAAAGAATAGCCTAGAAGAAATAGATAAAGTTCTAGAAACATGAACCTACCAAGACTGAACCATGAAGAAACAGAAAGTCTGAACAAAACTATATTTATTAAGGACATTGAATCTGTAATCAAAAAATTCCCAATAAAGAAAAGCCAAGGAAGACATGGTTTTCCTGGGGAATTCTATGAAACATTCAGAGAAGACAATTCCAATCCTTCTCAAACTCTTCCAAAAATACTGTATTCATTAGAGAAGGGGTGTTAAGGAAAGCTCATCTGAATATACAAAACACTATATTCAGACACCCATAATCTCAAACCATCAGGATTTGATATACCATTCTGAGGGGATTTTACAAATAATCATTAAGACTGTTGAGGAATTTGAAATATTCCTGTGAAATCTTGTACCTAAAATGTCAGGTGGTTTTCAGGGGGAATATTTAGGGGAAGAGCCTGTATTTTATTTGTAGATAATGAATGTCAGAAGTAAAAGGTTATGGAAGCAGTACCAAAATATTTCCAAAAACCCTTACCTTTGGATCAATATTCATTTAGTAGTAGTTTTGTGTTGAAAATCAATTAAAATCTTAGGTCCAAAGAGTTTGAAAATATTCACTACTTCATTCTTTTTCTCTTGTTTCTCCATACTCCTTTGTCTCCCTAATTTTTTCCCTTTACTTCCTGCTTTACACAATATGATGTATTTATTGGTGAATGGGCATACTAAAAAGAAAAGTATCAATTGCTCAAGCTCTTGATGAAATGTATTATTCAAGGGGTAAAGATAATTGATATAATTATTAATGTTTTGTATATTTTCTAGTTACTGGACCAGGTTTCCCACTGGCAAGATTTTGATTTTTTTTATTTTCTGAAGTGATGGTTTTTCCTGTATAATATCCCTGGTTTCTGGATTAAACCATAGCATGGCTTGTGGAGCATTAAAGAACAACCAGTGGCTCCTGCTGAACATTTATATATTTTATTTATTTTATTTTTTTGTAGCAAAAGAATCCTTGATTGTGGAATGTTTTTAAATGTTATAAGTTGTTTTCTCTCTGATTTCATAGTATAGCTGAATGTTAATCGTAAGTTGTACAAGTATGAAGGTGATGGATTTAACCAGTAATCTGTGATTTTGTTTTGTTGGGTTGTATTTGTGTCCAATTGAAACCTTGAACAAATGATAAAACCTGCTTGCAGTATTTTAATAGCTTAAGAGTATTCAAATAAATACATTACAAAGATTTATTGATTGATTGATTGATTGATTGATTGATTCTTTGTTCTGGAGGTGAGATGACCATTAACAGCAGTTTATAACCTTAGCCCCAAATCAATTGTTTTCAACAAGATGATGACTTTTTGAGAACTTCAAAGACAAACAATGCTTAAAAATCTTTTCAAAAATTCAATCTGCATCAAATGAGAGGATGTGCTTCAGTTCTATACGTGAGGGAATAAGAAATCTTTCATTAGAACGTAAATTAATTCTATGTTTCCTTATCAAATAAACGTAAATAAGTTGGATGCAAAATGAGAGCTACCAAAGTCAGCAGAACTAAATGAACCCTTGTAGATCTTAAGAAATTTAATATTAAAGATAAAATAACAAGTCCCCTTTAACAGTAAGCCTAACAGTTCTATCTGTATTTCAGTTTTCATTCTTTTGCTTGGAGATTACCTCTTTTAGAAATAATTCTTTTCATATTTACTTCTGCTTGTAAGAAGGGAACAATATTAAATGTTAAAGTAGCTTACAGTATAGCTAATTAACCCAAATTTTCAAAACACAATTTATACATATAGACTACCTAATTTCTCTTATCCTATAACTAAGTGGACCTCAAAATTATAATTATTATATTTTCTAGAAGCTTTTTTTCTTTACAACTCTTCCATTTTTATTATTATGTATTTTTCTAGGAATATATAATTTTATGTGAACTATAAATTATAATTAGGGAAAAGAAGATCATTTATTCAGCAGTTCTCAGACATTTTGGTATCATGACCCCCTTAAAAATTGATGGCTGCACATAACTTTGTTTATGTGGGTTATATTTATCAATATTTGTCATATTAAAAATTAAAAGAGAAATTTATTTATTTATTTATTTATTTTTTTAAATGGATTCCGGTGGCCTCATCTATATTTAAAAAATATATTTATTTAAAAATAACTGTAACAACCCATTAGATATTACATAAACAACGTATTTTTATTAAAAGTATATGTATATTTCCAAAACTAAAACTAATGAGAAGAGTTGCATACTTTAGTATGCAACATAAGTTCTTTATCTATATTTCCATTTCATTATGCAGAATAATAAAAAAGACATATACTATGGTCAAGATTTAATAAAATTAATAATTTTTATTGTTTTATCAAGAACATCCTTAAATAATGAAATCAATCTTTTTTTTTTATCTGCAGCAAGTGTATAATGTTGAAGAATACAAGAACTACTAGAACAGCTTTGCATCTCTAGCTTGATTCATGTTAAGGTACCAGCAGTTTTACCCACCACTGCTTTTTCATCATTAATGTAAATATTAATGTATCAAAAAAGCAAATAAAGTCCTAAAATTATTATTAAAAATAATTAGACTTCCTGAATCTTGTGAAAATGTCTCAAAGTTCCATGCACTTTGAAAAATTCTGGTATATGTTAACCTTACTATCAGTGGCATACATCATAGGCTTCTAAACAATAATTCTATCAAAAGGAAAGAAGCATTATTAATTGAAGTATATTCTAGCTCAAAAGAGACTTTTCATACGATCTGTTGAATACGTACATATATACTCATTTTATATTACTTGTTTAGGGAAAAGAGCTACACTATCACAAAATATCACAAAAACGCACAAATAAAAAGCACTGTATCTTCATCTCAAACACTTTTAGGATGATAGGGCAATCGATTTTGCTAATGATGAACCTGATACTCTATAAATTTGAAAGCATCAAATTGAAATTGAAATTGTCTTTCCAACCATCAAAGAAATTTTCGTCACTAACATATTTCATTTATTCTAGGTCTAATATATGGAAGCTTTTTACAGTGTGTAAGATATGCAATTAGCCTACCTTTCCCAGCTACTCTTTCGAACCACTTGTGGCACCAATTGTGCTGGCATTTGTTCTCTGGGAAGCAGACACAGTTACAAAGTTAGGAGTGCTCTATAACTTTAAAATATGGGGAAAAGAGTGGGGGAGTTCATGAGTATTTCTTAAGAGTACTAAAATAACTGATTTCAATATATTATTCCCAATGGGTTGTCAATTTAATTATGTGGATGATTACTCCAAAAACATAACGGGAATCAGAAAGACCACATCTAGTCTCTAATATTTCTGAGTCTTAAAAGAATCATATTGCACCATGTGAAGATTTTCTTTGTAACTGTCCTCCAATCTTACTAAAAATTTAAAAAAAATACTCTTGTGTTCCATATATTGTATTGATAAGTATTGGATTCTGTTTCAAGATTGTTGGTGCATTTTACAAGGTCTCTTTAAAAGCAACAAAACTGTAGCTAAAAATATACTATGCTTATTGACCTTTCGACATATTATGTTGTATAAGTCTCTTGTGCAACAAAACTGATTTTTCTTTCAGAAATTGGAGGCCACAGCTTTCAATTTGAGAAACAGCAAAAATAACCACACCAACTAATGTCAGAATTAGTTCACAGAAACAAAATGTTTAGCAATTAATTTCTTCCCTGCTCTTTCTAAAATATTACTGTCCAGTTTTCAAAAATGCTACCTGTGTTGATGTTCTTGGTTTGTTATGCCAACTATAGACACCTAGTCTCCCAGTTACATAGAACTACATCTGCAATAAAGGGTTTATGATTATATACGTTTACAGGTCTGCAACATTAAAAAATAATTATAATGCTATATCAGCAAAGAGCACACATCATATATAGAACTCACTCTTTGGAATCAAAAGCTTGAAAATTACTTCCCCAAGCTGAGGCAGGGAAGAAATTAGTTCCTGGATCATCAGGAATTGTATCACTGACCTCTAGGATGCTCAATACTATGCAGTGGACAAGTTCGTAGGTATCCTGTCATCTCTGTAAAATATTGGGGGAATAAATCTCCAAAGAGTGATAGGAATGAGATAAGGGGTTAGATATATAATTGAAAAACTCAAACTCAGGAAGGAAGACGTCATTTATAACTACCTTGCAGAGAGAAGTGCTTTCAGCATCAAATTTTCCATTTTAGAAAATGTCTTATTCAAAAAATTCCCTAGAGTTTACTTTAAAAAGCAAGAAAATTCAGTAGTAAGCTAAAGGAAGGTAATAGATATTCTTATACTATTTTCAGGTAATTTTTGTGTTGTCAAAAGTAGCATATAAAATCCATTTTGTTAATTTATAAACCTTTGTGTGAAGTTAGTAAATTTTAACATAAATTTTAATGGAATGAATTCTACATATTAAAAAATCTATGTCCATACTAGATTATTTATTGATGATAAATTATTAGATTAATAATAAAAAGCTAAACTACATTTTATAGATACTGTTTTAAGGACTATAATGATAAGGGGATGTTTAGACACATCATATGCCTTATGACAATAGAGAAGATGTTTTCCTCATATGGATCTTTAAAGCAACAAGAACAAAACATTTTTGCTGAGTTTCACAGAAAGAACCAAAGTGAAAGTGTCTATCAAACCTATTTTTCCTTCTCTCACCTAGACCCACCAAAGTAATAGTTTAATAAGTAGTCATCAATACAAAGCATAGCCTAAACTAAGGATGGCAGTGGTACTCATTACTTCAAGTGATGTTATGAGAGGGAGCCATAGGGGAATGGGTAGTAAGATTCTAATTTTCTTTATAAATAAAACCATTGAGATCTAATTTTTCCTTATGTAAATGCCACTAAGATGATTATTTTTAAGATATCAAACTCAAAATAATTTGATTGGAATAAGTACTTTGATCACATTTTCTAAAACTTTAATGATGATTCATGAAAAGGTAACTCCTTTATTTTTAATAACAACCACTTTGAATAAATAATAAGAATTAAAGGTGTATGAATAACTTAATAAGACTTTGCTATCTCAAGATAAATCTTTCAGTGAACAATAATTATGAAGTATAATTTTTGAAACTCTAACTTTTCAAAGCAATTTTGAGAAACTATAAGCATCTGTATCAGGACGCATATATGTGTATCTATAACTATCTATCTATCTATCTATCTATCTATCTATCTATCTATATGTATATATATGTTGAACATATATGTCCAACCATAACATATATGTTTGCACACATATCTATGTATACATGTATGCATATATATTCAATATACATATACATATGCACACATCTATATAGTGTGTCTCTACATGTTTGTATATATACTCATATATGTGAAATATATTTGTATTTCAGGGAATTGGCTTATGCATTTATGGATATTGTCTAAGCAAACTCTGCATGGTGGTCTCTGTGCCCAACGCTGGAACACAAAGTCTCTGGAAGGAAGGATCATAAAAAGTCTGGAATTCCACAAGCATGAGCTGAAACCTGAAAACATACAAGAGAGAATTCTGGGAAATATAGTTCAACCCAACTAAATTGGCACATTATAAAGACATCAGACCATCTGATGTTAAAATATCTCTCAGGACCGTAAAACACTCCAAAATATCTGTAATAAAAATAAAATTATAATAAAGTACTTTGCATCCCAAGTCTACATGGTCAACATTTTTAGCTAATAGTGTGTAATACTATAGTATAAACTAGAAAAACATAGCAACACAAGGGTTCAAAGAGAGAATAACGGATGAGCTGTAACATTTCTTGTCAAGGTGTAAGCTGCCTTTTTGGAAAGAAAGAAAGTATAATAGTTATTGCATGTCTGTTAGGTGGAGTGTGCCACTTATCGATTTATTGCCTCTCAGCTCCAAATTCACTCTTTAATAATCTGTTCTCCTGTAATGGGTAGAATTCCTTTAAACATTTATCCTTTACAGTGAATGTCATGTTGAGCTTTCTCAGTAGAGTCTCAGTAGAGCCATGCTCCCAGAAAACAGTCTTTTGGGGGCTTTGTAGTCCCAGCCCAACCTGATAATCTTTCTAAATCTGTCCCTAAACTGGCTCTGCATTCTCCAGGCATCCTGCTCAAACTAGTATCACTCTGAATAGTTCTGCTTGTCTGTCCCCAAAGAGGTTTATCCTCTATGATCCCTCTGGAGCCATAGCCCTTCCAATATAGACATTAAACTCTACAGCTCTCCCTCCTAGTCACATCAAAAGCCCCATACCACTGTACTTAGTCTCTGCTGATGCACATATCCAAAGACCTGTTGAAGTTTGTTCTCTGGAGGGTTGCTTATTGCTTGCCCAGCAACTACTGACTAGCTCAAGTCTGGACAAATCAGCAAACATCTCTAACATCCACTGGGCTACAAATACACAATCACAAATGAGATCTGAACCACAGCCTTGGGGAAAGTATATTAATCCATGATTGACCTTCTTTGGGTGATCCCTTTAAGTCTTTGTGGTATTCTATAACATCTTCTTACCTCTTACAACCTTTCACCATAGTTTAATAATTCTTTATATTAAACTACCCCTGTTTAAATAACTGTGTGGTTTCTGTCTCCTAACTGGACACTGGTTGATATATAGGAAACATTTTATTTGAGAAAGTGAGAACTAAATTGCTTATATAACTTTGAAGAAGTGTTAAATACCTTGATAGAACATGAAGGAAAGAATTGGGAGGTGGGATCAAGATGGCAGAATAAGAAGATGTGGAGCTCGCCTCCTCCAAGGAACACATCAAAGATACATCTATATGTGGAACAATTCACACTGATAATTAACTTGAAACTGGCAGAAGTACTACTGTACAAACAAGGCTGAAAGAAAGACATACAGATAATCAAGTAAGAAGGGAAGAAAAGCAATCAGGTCGGGACTTCTGCTCCTAGGAGGGGACTCAGAGAAAGAGAAAGATTACATGGACAGATACCAGCCCTGGAGAGTGAGAGGTTGAAACCACAGACTGGGCATCCAAGTCCTGGGGTCTTACATGGGGAGACAAGTTCCCTTGGTTAGTTGGAGGACAGCTAGGACAAACATAAGGGCTGTGTGAAGCCTAGACTCTGTTCATGAAGAGCAGGAGCATGCTTGCTAGACCCCAAGGCAGGGCAGAGATAGGTCTGCTATAGGAGCTGCCTGATTTCCTGTGACCACCTCATCACACTCCCCAGCCTGAGTAGAATAAGCACTCTGGCCCTGCTGACTCTGCCTTAGCACAGCACTAAACTTGGGGCAACCACAACTGGGGAAAAGACTCAACTGTGGGATGCAGAAGCAGCCTGATCCCAGTGTGGAGCCTGCATGAGTTGGAAGTGACCATTGTTGGCACTTACTCAAGCAGCATACCAGAAGCAGCTCAAAACTCTGACAGCAGCCACTCTACCACAGCTTGCCCCTTGATACATACTGAAAGTCCACATGGGCTCTTTGCCAGCAGTTCCACAACAGGGTGGGAGCAGCACAGGCTGGGGGCAGTGATTGGCTGAGAGGGACAAAGGGGACTTGCACATGAGGCTGTGTCTGAGCAGAGACACAGGCACCTGCACAGAAAGTGCACTGAACATCTGTCTATACATGGGCTCCACTTGCTCCAGCACTCCCCTCCTCTGGAGCAAGGATCCCAATGCAGGAAGAAAGAAAATCACACACTTAAACTGAACAGAGCCAGCTTGGTCCGACACTCAGGGCTTCTGCTCCAGCAACTTGGTACTGGACCCAACCCATGATGGGACAACAATGGCCACTGAACAGAGAGGAAATACTGTTTCACACTTAGAGCCAGCTATAGCCCCTCCATTTCCAACCCCACCCCTTAACATGGTAATTGCTTCCAGCACACCCCAAGGAAAAATGTGATTGCAACCATGTCAAAGCCAGCTCTCCCACCAAAGGCATTGGGCACACACAGTATATATAGGGACTCTCCCACATAAGAACACCCCTTTAAGACTGCAGTAAGTAACTGATTCACCTACATTCATAGAGGTAGAGAAAGATAAGCAAAATGAAAATGGAGAGGAACAAAAGGGAAAAAAAACCTGAGAAAAGAAATCATGAAACAGAAATGAACAATTTACCAGATAAAGAATTCAAAGCATTGGTAATAAAAACGTTAACTAAATTAGGGAAAGGAATTGATGTAAACAGTGAACACTTTACCAAGGAACTAGAAAATATAAAAAAAGACCAAATCAAAAATGAGAATTCCATAGCTGGGGAAAAAACACACTAGAAGGAATGAATAGCAGACTAAGTGGTAAAGAAGAACGCATAAGTGATCTGGAAGATAGAATAATGGAAATTACCCAATCAGAACAGTGAAAAGGAAAACTAATTTTTAAAAATGATATCAAGTTAAGTGATCTCTGAAATAATATTAAGCATAACAACATTCACATTATAGGGGTCCCAGAAGGAGACGAGAAAAAGAAGGGTATTGAAAATATATTTGAGGAAATTATGGCTAAAATCTCCCAAACCTGAAGAAGGAAACAGATTTCCAGCACAAGAAGCACAGAGGATCCCAAACAAGATGAACCCAAACAAACCCACACCAAGACATATCATAATTAAAATTGCAAAAGTTAAAAATAAAGAGATAATTCTAAAAGCAACAAGAGGAAAACAGTTATATATAAAGGAACATCCATAACGTTATCAGCTGATTTTTCTGCAGAAACTTTGCAGGTCAGAAGGGAGTGACATGATATATTCAAAGAGCTGAAAGGGAAAAAAACTGCAACCTAGGATACTCTACCCAGTAAGAGTATCATTTAGAATAGAAGGAGAGAAAAAGAATTTCTCAGACAAGCAAAAAACTAAGAGTTCATCAAAACTAAACTTATCCTAAAAGAAAAGGAAACACTTGTACACTGTTGCTGACAATATAAATTGATGCAGCCACTATGGAAAACAGTATGGAAGTTCCTCACAAAACTAAAAATAGAACTACCATATGTTCCAACAATTCCACTTCTGGGTATGTATCCAGAAAAAAAAAAGAAAACACTAATTTAAAAGGATATATGCATGCCAGTGTTTATAGCAATACTATTTACAATAGCTAAAATATGGAAGCAGCCCAAGTGACTATCAACAGAAGAATGGATAAAGAAGATGCAGTACATATATACATATATGAATATTACTCAGCCATAAATAAATGAAATTCTGCCATTGGCAGCAACTTGGATGGACTTAGAGAACATTATGCTTAGTGAAATAAGTCAGAAAGAGAAAGACAAATACTGTGTGATTCACTTATATGTGGAATCTAAAGAAATAATACAAATGAATGCATATAGCAAAACAGAAACAGATCCACATATGTAGGAAACAAACTCGTGGTTACCAGCAGGGAGAGGGAAGGAAGCAGAGGCAAGTTAGAGGCATGGGAGTAAAAGATACAAACCACTATGTATAAAATAGATAAGCAACAAAGATTATATAGTACAAAGAATTATACCCATTATTTTTTAATAACTTATAATGGAGTATAATCTGTAAAAATACTGGATGGCTATGCTATACATCTGAAACTAACATATTGTAAATCACCATACTTCAAAAAATAATTTGTACATCAATATACATATAGTTCTTTAGTCAATTTGGGAGTCACAAATGAAGTAAAGAGCATGATGTCTTGAACTTAAAATGTAATGTGGAAAAAAGACAAACAAATTGAAGAATAAGAATAGAAAAACATAGCATTGGAAATTCAGTGATGTACATAAAATCAATTACAGAAGTATTCACATGCAAAGAGTTGCTAGGGAGAGTAATGGAAAATGTGTTGTTGATGTGGTCATTTTCAGGGAAGAGTCAATTCTTATGCAGGATATTTAAATAGGGAAATAATATAGTTCAAGGAAAGGACTTAGGGGTGAATTCTTTGAGATTAGCTGAGTTTTTATAAATTGAAACAAGATTTATCTATTTTTGCATGATTTTCATATAAAACAATCCAACATACCTGGTATTGATAAATATCTTACAAAATTAACTTATATTAAAACCTGTCAGTCTCAACCCATTTTCTTTGTCTTAATACTATGCCAAGAAATAGTGAACTCTAAGATACATAGATGGCAGTACTAAAAGTAGTGGACTCATAAAAAGAGTTCAGTCAACATATCTGCAATTTTTTGAATACTTTCCCAAAAACCTGCCTGAAATTCAAATATTTCACAGTACTTCAAGGGCAGCATTTGCCTAGAAATCTCCCTTTTTTCAGGCCTTTCTGCATTTAGCAGCAAAATGTACTGCTGAGACTAATCAATGTGTGTGTGTGTGTGTGTGTGTGTGTATACGTGTATGTATGTTTTACATTTTTGAATCTGTAAAGGATAAAAAAATAGCTTCAAAATCTCACAAAAGGACTTATTCTTGAGAGGAAACATCCAGTTGTGTTTTCTGATGATCCAATAGTAGTATGAAGTATATCACAGCTAGTAACCATCCCAGAAATTTCTAATGTGTACTTCATGTAGAAATTAAATCTATCTCCCTATCGGGGGCATTGTTAATGAACTGTCATAATTTTCTCCTTAACAACAGGGATGCTCTATGGGAATGAATGGAACATAATCATGTAGTTGAACCAAGTACACTATTTTTTCTGTGAATGGGTTTTCTTGTTATCTCAGCATGTACAGCATGGAAATGATGCTATTTTTAGCCCTATGCATCTTAGTATATTAAGAGTAATGAATTTAAATTATTTAAGAAAACTATTTTATATTTAGTTACCAACTTTTGAAAATACATCATGACATCATTTATTAGAAATATTTTATTTTCCAGTGATTTTTGCATAAGTGCTTCTTTCTTCATAAATGATTGATAATGAAATGCAAATGTGTTTAGTTGGGAATTGAGAATCCTGATATGTATTATTATCTTCACTTTAGAGATAATGATAGCAATATTAATAATAATAACCACATTGTTAAGGATAGCTGGCATTACTATTTACTAAGTACATATTATGTATTAAGATACACATGCAAAAAATTACTGATATATAAGTATATATACAAAATGTCAAAATAACTTAGTTCACATTTTCTTACTTTAATGAGAATGTTGCAGATAAAACAATGTGCATATAAAACCTGTAATTTTCAAAAAGAGTTGGCATTGTTGATTGTGTAAGGCATAAATATATCATTTGTCTAAGTTGGAAGTCATTTTTGTGATTTTAGGACTTTTATTTAACACTTAATGACTCTGAAGTATATCCATAACAGAAATATTACAATGGCCAATAAATACATAACTAAAAATACAACAACAAGATCAGAAATGGTAGGATATTGAGAGACATCAGAATAGAAGGGTGACCTTTTTTAACACTAGATAATCTTGATCAAAGAACAAATAATTTCATTTCCAAAAGTAAACTGTTAAATAAAAAATAATAATCCCAATTATTCACTCTAAGAGACAATAGTGACTTCTCATTGCTTTATAGTCCAAAGAAAATTTTATTTAGTTCCAATAGGCACAGAAGTAGTGGCTATTTGGGAATATATAGAGTACAGAGTCTAGAATAGAATTTTCTTGATAACTTGAATAAATTAATAACTTCCAAGATACCTAGAGAGTTATTTCTCTGTCTACTAATCTAACCCTAAAACCAACTCTAATCTATATGTTAGAGAAGAGTTTGGTACATCTAGCAATTACACTGTGTGTTGCTTGAGGGAAGAAAAAATAGGAATGTGTCACTTATTTATTTGGCCCATGACTACCACTCCAATATAATCTGCTACTACCCTCCTATTTGTTATCAGTTTTCAGCCTCACTCTTCTTTCTTCTTTCCTTGAATAAACTAAACATGTATCAAAATGTCATTCTCAAAAAGACTAACAGTTAATTTTCATTGAAAACAATGGAGGTCAGAAAACAGTGTGATAATATATTCATAGTACTGAAAGAAAAACTTTGTCAACCAAGAATTCCATATCTAGTAAAACTATCTTTCATAAATTGATGTTGAAATTAAGATATTTTCAAAGAAAAACAGAGAATTTGTCACTAACGTGCCTGATCTAAAAATACTAAAATGAGCCCTTCAGTCTGAAATGAAAAAAAAAAACAAAAACACTAAAAGGTAACTCAAATCCTCATAAAGAGATAAAGCACACCAGTAGAGTAACTATATAGGTAAATATAAAAGGAAATATAGTATATATATATATATATATATATATATATATATATTTGTTTTTAAATCTTTTTTTCACCTATCTACTTAAAAAACAAACTGCATATGGTAATAATTATATTACTGTGTTGATGCACTTATGATATTTAAAGATGTGCAGAGACCAACACAAAATTGTAAATCAACTATACTCCAATAAAAATTAATTTATAAAACAAAAATATTTAAAGATGTAATTTGTATAACAATAATAATACAAGGAATATGTGAGGGAATGGAGGTGTATAGGAGCTACATTTTTGTATACTACTGAAATTAGGTTGATATTAATCCAAACTTGATTGTGTTAAGATTGTAATTGTAATTGCCAGAACAACCACAAAGAAACTAACTCTATAAAATATATTGTATTTATTTCCCATTTCTGCTGTAGCAAATTACCAATAACATAATGGATTAAAGCAACACAAATGTATCATTTTACATTAATGGAATGCAGAGGTCATTAATTGGTTATATGAGGCTGAAGTCACATTCTTAACAAGACTGCATTCCTTTTGGAGGCTGTAGGGGAGATCCATTATTTGCCATTTCCAGCTTCTAGAGGCTTCCCAGATTTCTTGGCTAATGGCCCTCTTCTATCTTTAAAGCCCAAAATCACATCACTCATCAACTTCTAGCCTATAAGTATCATTGTGATTATACTGGGCTCGTCAAGATAATTTAGGATGACCTTGTCCTCTCAAGATTTTAAACTTAATCACACTTGCAAAGCCCCCTTTTCCATACTGCAACATATTCACAGGTTTCAGGACAAGGACATGTACATCTTTCAGGGGGCATTATTCTGCTACATAAGAAATTGAAAGGAAATTTAAGTGGTACATGATAAAATATCTATTTAACACAGGAATAGACAATAATTGAATAATAGAGCATTGGGGCAAGACAGGCATATATAAAATAAATAGCGAAGTGACAGACATAAATCCTACCTTATCAATAATTACATTAAAAGTAAATGGATTGGAAACTCAAAACAAAAACCAGAGTTTCAAAAAGTGAATAAAAATAACATGACCAACTCTATACTGCCTACTAGAGAAATACTTTAGATTCAAAGACAAATATAGGTTGACAGTAAAAGAACGGAAAAAGACACACCATGCAAATGGTAACCAAAAGAGAGCTGAGGTGGTTAAGCTAATATCAGACAAAATAGATTTTAAGACAAAAAATTATTACTAGACATAAAGAAGGGCATTTTATAATGATAAAAAGTTAATCCATCAAGAATGGGCAGAAGGTCAAAGGGTACAAATTTTCAGTTATATGATGAATAAGTTCATGGTGACTACAGTTAATAGTACTGTATTGTATACTTGAAATTTGCTAAGAGAGTAGATCTTAAGTGTTTTAACAAACACACTCACAAAATGGTAACTATGTGAAATAATGGATGTGTTAATTAACTTGATTGTGGTAATTATTTCACAATATATACATATATCAAACCATCATGTTTTATGCCTTAAATATATACAATAATTATTTGTCAATTATACTGCAGTAAAACTGGGAAAAAGGAATATACATAACAATTATAAAAATACACATTTATTGTACAGCAAAGGAAACCATAAACAAAATGAAAAGACAACCTATGGACTGGAAGAAAGTATTTGCAAATGATGTGACCTACAAAGGCTTAATTTCCAAAATATACAAACAACACATACAACTCAATAACAAAAAAACAAACAACCTCATCAAAAAACTGGGCAGAAGACCAAACTAGACATTTCTCCAAAGAAGACATACAAATGGCCAATAAGCACATGAAAAGATGCTCAATATTTCTAATTACTAGAGAAATGCAAATCAAAATCGCAATGAGATATTACCTCACACCTGTCAGAATAGCCATCAACAAAAACGAACACAAATAACAAATGTTGGTGAGTATGTGGAGAAAAGGGAACCCTTGTACACTGTTGGTAGGAATGTAAACTGATGCAGCCACTGTAGAAAACAGTATGCAGTTTTCTCAATAAAACTAAAAGTAGAACTACCTTATGACCCAGCAATTCCACTCCTGGGTATATATGTGAAAAAAACAAAACACTAATTTTGTAAAGATATATGCATACCAATGTTCATAGCAGCATTACTTACGATTGCCAAGATATGGAAGAAACCTAAATGTCCATCAAGAGAGGAATGGATAAAGAAGATGTGATACACACACACACACACACACAATGGGATACTGCTCAGCCATAAAAAAGAATGAAATTTTGCCATTTGCAGCAACATGGATGGACTTGGAGGGCATTATGCTAAGTGAAATGAGTCAGAGAAAGACAAATTTGTGAAAGTAACAAAAAAGAAGTAGACTCACAGATATAGAAAACAAACTTGTGGTTCCTAATGGGGGTCCATATGGAGTGGGGGGAATGGGAGATACAAACTATTGGTTGTAAGATAAGCTCAAGGATGTATTGTACAACACAGGGAATATAGCCAATATTTTGAAACAACTGTAAATGGAAAATAACATTTAAAAATTGTATAAAAATGTTAAAAATAAATAATTATAAGTAAATAATTATTTAAAATTTTTAAATTGAGGTAAGTTAATGTACAATGTTATATAAGTTTCAGGTTTACAACATAGTGAATCACAATTTTTAAAGGATATACTCCATTTATTGTGTGATATCACTTATATGTGGAATCTAAAAAAAAAACTAGCGATATAAAAATATTTTAAAATAAAAGACATATTGAAAAGAAAAAAAATCCTAATGATGCTTTTGCAGAAATATAAAAATGTATCCTTAAATTTATTCATGGAATCTCAAGGGATCCCAAATAATCAAATCAATCTTGAAAAATAGGAATAATGTCAGAGGTCTCATATATCCAGATTTCAAAATGTATTACAAAGCCATAATAATCAAAATAGTGTGGCACTGCCATGGATATAGACATATAGACAAATGGAAATTAAATAGAGAGCCCAGAAATAAACCCTCATACATAGGGTCAAATGATTTTTAATAAAGTTGCCAAGACCATTCAATGGGAAAGGGCAATATTTTCAACATATGGTATGAGGTAAACTAGATATCTACATATAAAAGCATGAAGTGGTATACTTATCGAACATCATATACAAAAATTAACTCAAAATGGATCAAAAACCCAAACATAAGAGCTAAAACTATAAAAGTCTTAGAAGAAAACATAGTGGAAAATCTTCATTATATTGAATTTGGTAATGATTTCTTGGATACGACATCAAAAGCACAGGCAATGAAAGATAGAGTAGATAAAATGCACTTTATAAAAATTTAAAAATTTGTGCATCAAAGGACAATATCAACAGAGTGAAATGGCAACCCATAGAATGGGAAAAAATTTCAAATTGTATATCTGAGAAGGGATTAACATGCAGAATATATAAAGAATACCCACAACTGAGCAACAAATAAACAATCTGATTTAAAAATGGGTAAAGACTTAAAAGACTTTTGTCCAAAGAAGATATAAATGGTCAATAAACCCTGGAAAGATGCTCAAATTCAACCATCTTTAGGGAAATGCAAATAAATACCACAATGACATATCACGTCATATCCATTAGGATGGCTATTATTAAGAAAAAAAAATAACAAGTGTTGTCAAGGATGTGGAGAAATTGGAATCCTTGTGCATTGCTGGGGGGAATGTAAAATGATGCGAAATGATGATGTGAAATGATGTGAAAAATAGTATGATGGTTCCTCAAAAAAGTAAAATAATATTACCCTTTGATACGGCAATTCCACTTCTGGATACATACCCAAAAGAATCAAAGTAGGGACAGTTGAACATCTGTATACCCATTATTTACAATAGCCAAAATGTGGAAGCAACCTGAGTGTCCGTTGACATATGAGCAGATAAACAAATTGTGTTATATACATACAATGGAATATTATTAAGCCTTAAAAGGAATGAAATTCTGACGTATGCTACAACATGTATGAACCTTGAAGACGTTAAGTGAAATAAGCCAATCACAAAAGCCAAATAGTGTATAATTCCACTTATATGAAGTACTTAAAGTAATCAAATTCATAGTGACAGCAAGTATAATGGTGTTTGTCAGGGGGTTGGGGGACAAAGGAATGGGGAATTATTGTTTAATGGGTAGAGTTTCAATATTGGAAGACAGTGGTGGAAATGGTCATGATGGTTGCACAACAATGTGAATGTAATTAATGCTAGTGAACTGTACACTTAAAATATTGAAAATGATAAATTTTTATGCATATTTTACCATAATAAAAAATAAAGATACTATGTAAATAATGCAACCACAGTTAATTAGCAAATTAATGTCTTTCTTGAAATTAAACACCTAAAGACCAAAATAAAAAAAAAGAAGCAATTTTGGTTTCTCTTTCCTTTTTTTTCCCCCCACAGAATAACAATATATTCATAAGATCTTTTTCTTGTGCATTTGAAAAAACTGATCAAACCTGGGAAATAGGTAGCAAAAATAGAGTTTATGTTTCTTTCTTCCTAAGGGTGACCATAGTATGGGCATAAAATGCCCTTGGCCATGGCTCCTGATTCCATTGTGATTATACAAGATCAAAAACATCAGTATAGGGGCTTCCCTGGTGGCGCTGTGGTTGAGAGTCTGCCTGCCAATGCAGGGGACACGGGTTCGAGCCCTGGTCTGGGAGGATCCCACATGCCGCGGAGCAACTAGGCCACAATTGCTGAGCCTGCGCGTCTGGAGCCTGTGCTCCACAACAAGAGAGGCCGCGATAGTGAGAGGCCCACGCACCGCGATGAAGAGTGGCCCCCACTTGCCACAACTAGAGAAAGCCCTCGCACAGAAACAAAGACCCAACACAGCCATAAATAAATAAATAAATAATTCCCATTAAAAAAAAAAGAACAATAGGCTCCACTAATCACAATAATGAAAAAAAAAATTAAAAAAAAAAACAAAAAAAAATATCAGTATACCCATTTTCCCACCTCAGACTGCTTAAGCTCATATTTTTCAACAATATGTCCTCTGAAAACTAACTAGTATACTTAGATTAATATGAATGAATTATTAACAGAAGTAATACTGGTGTGGCCATATTGACTTCAGCACAATGGGGTGTAAAGTGGAGACTGCAAGCAATGGATGGGAATAATTCCACTCATCTTTTACTACATCCTATTATATTTTAATTTATACTTGAAAATTTACTGAATTTGAGTGCAAATAAAAATCTTACTACTGTTCACATAAAGACAAAGAATTAAAATCCACATTTCTTTCACCGCCACCACCAATATTGACTGAAACGAAGAGGCATTAAATCTGATTAAGAGAAAACTGTAGAGCAAATTGGTAGAGAGAAAAAGAAGCAAAAGATAGTTCCATTCTGGTTCCAGAGTGTCCCTAAGGCCTAGCTGTGCCCTTGCTTTATATTTCCACAAGATGCCCCTGTACCCTATATAAGTATGATTAGCTTCCCCTATTTCTTAAGTTAGTTACTGTGGATTTCGGCTATTTTTGACTAAAAAGCTCAAATATACATATGTTATTATTATTAATGTTAATATAATAATATATATTATTAAGCCTTAATATAAATAACATATATTAGAGATATAGATAATATTATATAATATAATATAGATAATATTATATAGTATATATTGACTCCTTCTCTACCTCAATCACCTATTTTCTCACTGCCTCAGCTAATCCTATCCCCTTCATAAGATATCACCTGACTCCAGAGCATTCACCCTCTTAAGCCCCTCGGCTGTCACTGACCCAAAAGGCTGAGAGCTAAGGTTTTAACTTATTAGAAATCACTAAGCTGCATAGCACAGGGAGATCAACTCTGTGCTTTGTGACCACCTAGAGGGGTGGGATAGGGAGGGTGGGAGGGAGGGAGATGCAAGAGGGAAGAGATATGGGAACATATGTATATGTATAACTGATTCACTTTGTTATAAAGCAGAAACTAACACACCATTGTAAAGCAATTATACTTCAATAAAGATGTTTAAAAAAAAAAAAGAAATCACTAAACTGGGAGATGAAGGTTAGAGAGGTCTTTACAACTAAAAATTAATGAGATTATATACATGAAGTATTTAGAATAGTGCTTGGAATATAGGAAAGCCTCAATAGGTAATAGCTATCACATAAAATATAAAATACAGCAATAGTTCTTCCAATTACCACAATCTTCACTAGCTAGGTCACAGGTGATTTCAACCAATTCAACAATGACAGGCTGGAAATACATAGCCAATAATTGATGTGACGTTTTATAAATAGTGAAAGTTAAAGTAGTGAATTATCTATGGTTATTGATGAATAATAAATGGTAATGTATTCATCAGACACACACATACATATACAACCAACCAGATACTCACCTATGAGACACAAGAGAAGGAACACAATTTTAAATCAGGTTATGTAAACACACAAAAGCAAGTAACTTGAGAAGGTTGCAACTTTTTCCTTATAAGCCTTAAAGATCTCAGAGTTGCCTAGGTTTTAACTAGATTTATGAGATAAAATGTCATCAGGTAGAATGGACTAGGTTCTTTCACTGTAATATGTTTGTCACTGATTGCAAATTAGGCTTCTTTGAAATATTAATGAATTCTCAGGCTAGTATCTTGGTGAGAAACACCACAAAGATCCTAAAAAGGAAATACTTATTTCGAAAATTATATTCACTGGGGAACATTATATGTGAATACACATTAAAGTGTTGTATTTTCATTCATGGTCACAATGTGTGTTAAAACTACTACTTGCAAGTAAATCTCATTAAGTTATCTTTATTTCAATCATTATTGTGAAATAATTTAAGGCAAATAACACGAGTCATGAAGTAACTATCAGTCCAAGTAAAAATACAGGTGTAGGGTTCTTTTTACATACAAAGTAAAATAAAAAGTATTCTTTTTAGTAAAAGATTAAAGTTGGTTCAGAAATATTTTAATGTATCTTTCCTTAGGTGTGGCATTAGCAAAACCAAAGAGAAAATACCAACTGTTTGCTGGTTTCTGGTGTTTGGTTGCATTCTGTTCCATCCTGGGACCAAACAGAAGGCAGAGACAACACTGTATGGCTCAGTCCAGTATTCCCTGACCAGTGGAATGCATTAAATGAACATCTAGTGTAACTCAGTTCTATGCTAAGTACAGGTCATGGAAAAGTGGCTAAAACCTTGTCCCTGCCCTCAGAAGCTCACATGCCACACAGCCTCCTGCTACATGTCACCCAAAAGAATATTCTTTCCAAAAATCTCCAAAGTACAATAGATGTAAAACAGTTTTTTTAATCTATTTCAATCAAAAATGTTGAAATGAGAAACAAGCTGATTCATGTCTTTCTTGGTAACATCATGCCATGTACAGATATCATTTCTACTTAGTATGAAGTGTGTCAGTTTCTTGATATAAAATTGTTGGAATGTCTGCATTCTAGCTTATGACTATAGGTCTTCATACTGTTTCTAAAGCATTACTTCTTTAACTAATTTCCTTTTTATACTCAATATTGCCCTCTTAAAATAGCAAGCATTTAATATCATAAACAAAAAGTACAACTATTTACAGTATTCATCAAAATTACTACGTGCAAAATATTTTAATAGACATTGTGGGAAAACCAATGAAATGGACAGAATGAACTAGTGTAGTTAAGACATGTGCCTAGATAATTATAACACAATGTAGAAACAAATAGGATGCCAACAGAGAGTAAAAAATATTTTGAGGAAGTTTTGGAAGTGGTAGGTCACTCTAAACTTTTTACTTATTGACTTATTAAAGCACTTCAAAATTACACTGAAGGAGACCTACATGAATATAAAGTAAAAATGTTATTCAATAAATAAATAACATAAATGTCAAGATCATTATATTAATGCATCTATTCATTAATTACTTCATTGATATTAATTAACCTTAACCATCTACTTTTCACCAAACACTCTGATAAATACTGTATCATACTGAAAGAAAGAATATGGTGTGAAAAACCAGATCACATAACAATAATAGAAGGAGGAGGAGCAATGCTGTGTCATTCACAAGAACTTCATTTCAAAAAGACCTCAGAGAGGGCTACTCATTAGTCTGAACCTGGGAACCACCACACCGACAAACATCAAATTACATGTTTTCTTTTATATATGAGTACAACCTTAGACTTCCCACTGAGAATAGACAAGTGGTCAGCAGGAGTGCCCCCTGACACTCAGGTAGAGGTTACAAGATGAGACTTCATGCTACTCAGGTAGGGAATTTTGCAAAAGTCCTGGTGAGGCTCAGCAAGAGTGGCAGTTGAGCCTACTTGAAGTAAAGAAGCCAACATCAAATAATATCCATCTAAAAGGATTCCCATTATTGACTCATGCTACATTAAGATTCTTATTTAGTGAGATGAATTTTAATATATCTACTGATATATGTGTGTGTGTGTGTATATATATACATATATATATATGTGTGTATATATATATATATATATATATATATATGTATATGATGTAGATTGGCATAATAGTGTTAGGTGCCTTAAGTTGGGTCTCTGAGCTGTGCTATTCATCCAATAATCTTTTAGTAACTCAGACTCGACACATCATTTCCTTCATCTCTCTGGGACTAAGTCTCCTCATATGTAACATGTTCTACTTCATAGTTTTCACATTGCTTTCTATGCAGTACTAGAGACCAAAAGGTAATTGTAATCTTTTCAAATCCTAATATTTTTCAGTCTAGACAGATATATATATTCCATACCATATCTGTGATTTCTAATTTTATATTTTTATTGCAATATGAATCACAAATCATTTAAACTTTTAAAAGTTTTAATTTAGTATTATTTTTAAAAATTAACAAACTTTTTATTTTGAAATATTTTAAACATTTACAAAATTAGAGAGTAGTTTAATAAACTTGCCCAAAATTTATCACCCAGATTCAACAATTATCAACATTTTGCCACATTTATTTCTTTTCTCTTTTTCAACTTTATTGAGATATAATAGACACATAACATTGTGTAACTTTAAGGTGTACAACACGTTGATTTGATACAAGTACATGTTGCCAAGTGATTACCACCATAACATTAGCTCCATCATGACACATGATTACCATTTCATTTTTGAAGTGAGAACATATAAGATCTATTCTCTTAGCAACATTCAAGCATATAATAGAGAATTACTAACTATAATCACCATGCTGTACATTAAATCCCTGGAACTAATTCATCTTAAACCTGGAAGTTCGTACCCTTTGACCAACATCTCCTCATTTCCCTCACCCCTCAGCACCTGGTAACCACCAGTCTAATCTCTGTTTCTATGAGTTTAGCTGTATTACATTCTAAATATAAATAACGTCAACAGTATTTGTCTTTCTGGGTCTGACTTATCTCATATAGCATATACCCTCAAGGTCCATCTATGTTGTCCCAAATGGTAGAATCTCTTTCTTTCTCATGGCTGAATAATATTCAATTGTATATATATATAACATATCACCTTTACCCAGTTATCTGCTGACAGACACTTAGCTTGTTTTGATATCTTGGCTATTGTGAATAATGTTACAACGGGAATGCAGATATCTCAAGTTCCTGTTTTCATTTCCACTGAATATACCCAGAATCGGGATTGCTGGATTATATGGTAATTCTATTTTTAATATATGAGGAAGCCTCATAATGTTTTTGATAATGGCTGAACCAATGTGCATTCCCACCAACAGTGCACTAGGGTTCCCTTTTCTCTACATCCTTGCTAAAATTTGTCATCTCATGTCTTTTTGATGATAGCTGTTCCAACAATTCTGAGGTGTTACCTCATTGTGGTTTAGAATTGCATTTCCCTGATTAGTGATGTTGAGCAACTTTTCATATACCTGTTGGCCATTTGGGTATCTTCTTTGGAAAAATCTCTACTGAGTTCCTCAGCCCATTTTTTAATGTACATGGTTTTTCTTTGATATCAGGTGGTATAAGTTCTTTTATATTTTGAGTATATTGATGTTAACCCCTTGTCAGGCAAGTCATTTGCAAATATTTTCTCCCATCTGGTAGGTTGTCTTTTTATTTTGTTATAGGCTTTTTATTTGCATTTTTTATTTTTTTAAACATATTTATTGGAGTATAATTGCTTTACAATGGTGTGTTAGTTTCTGCTTTATAACAAAGTGAATCAGTTATACATATACATATGTTCCAATATCTCTTCCCTCTTGCATCTCCCTCCCTCCCACCCTCCCTATCCCACCCCTCTAGGTGGTCACAAAGCACAGAGTTGATCTCCCTGTGCTATGCGGCTGCTTCCCACTAGCTATCCATTTTATGTTTGGTAGTGTGTATATGTCCATGCCACTCCCTCACTTTGTCACATCTTACCCTTCCCCCTCCCCATATCCTCAAGTCAATTCTCTAGTAGGTCTGTGTCTTTATTCCCGTCTTGCCACAGGTTCTTCACGACCTTTTTTTTTTCCTTAGATTCCATATATATGTGTTAGCATACTGTATTTGTTTTTCTCTTTCTGACTTACTTCACTCTGAATGACAGACTCTAGGTCCATCCACCTCACTACAAATAACTCCATTTCGTTTCTTTTTATGGCTGAGAAATATTCCATTGTATATATGTGCCACATCTTCTTTATCCATTCATCCGATGATGGACATTTAGGTTGCTTCCATTCCTGGCTATTGTAAATAGAGCTGCAATGAACATTTTGGTACATGACTCTTTTAGAATTATGGTTTCCTCAGGGTATATGCCCAGTAGTGGGATTCCTGGGTAGTATGGTAGTTCTATTTTTAGTTTTTTAAGGAACCTCCATACTGTTCTCCATAGTGGCTGTATCAATTTACATTCCCACCAACAGTGCAAGAGTGTTCCCTTTCCTCCACACCCTCTCCATAATTTATTGTTTCTACATTTTTTGATGATGGCCATTCTGACCGGTGTGAGATGATATCTCATTGTAGTTTTGATTTGCATTTCTCTAATGATTAATGATGTTGAACATTCTTTCATGTGTTTGTTGGCAATCTGTATATCTTCTTTGGAGAAATGTCTACTTAGGTCTTCTGCCCATTTTTGGATTGGGTTGTTTGTTTTTTTGTTATTGAGCTGCATGAGCTGCTTGAAAATCCTGGAGATTAACCCTTTGTCAGTTGCTTCATTTGCAAATATTTTCTCCCATTCTAAGGGTTGTCTTCTGGTCTTGTTTATGGTTTCCTTTGCTGTGCAAAAGCTTTTACGTTTCACTAGGTCCCATTTGTTTATTTTTTGTTTTTATTTCCTTTCTCTAGGAGCTGGGTTAAAAAGGATCTTGCTGTGATTTATGTAATACAGTGTTCTGCCTATGTTTTCCTTTAAGAGTTTCATAGTGTCTGGCCTTACATTTAGGCCTTTAATCCATTTTGAGTTTATTTTTGTGTATGGTGTTAGGGAGTGTTCTAATTTCATACTTTTACATGTACCTGTCCAGTGTTCCCATCACCACTTATTGAAGAGGCTGTCTTTTCTCCACTGTATATGCTTGCCTCCTTTATCAAAGATAAGGTGACCATATGTGTGTGGGTTTATCTTAGGGCTTTCTATCCTGTTCCATGGATCTATGTTTCTGTTTCTGGGCCAGTAGCCTACTGTCTTGATTACTGTAGCTTTGTAGTATAGTCTGAAGTCAGGGAGCCTGATTCCTCCAGCTCCATTTTTCATTCTCAAGATTGCTTTGGCTATTCAGGGTCTTTTGTGTTTCCATACAAATGGTGAAATTTTTTGTTCTAGTTCTGTGAAAAATGCCAGTGGTTGTTTGATAGGGACTGCATTGAATCTGTAGATTGCTTGGAGTAGTAGAGTCATTTTCACAATTTTGATTCTTCCAATCCAAGAACATGGTATATCTCTCTATCTATTTGTATCATCTTTAATTTCTTTCATCAGTGTCTCATAATTTTCTGCATACAGGTCTTTTGTCTCCTTAGGTAGGTTTATTCCTAGATATTTTATTCTTTTTGTTGCAATGGTAAATGGGAGTGTTTTCTTAATTTCACTTTCAGATATTTCATCATTAGTGTATAGGAATGCAAGAGATTTCTGTGCATTAATTTTGTATCCTACTACTTTACCAAATTCATTGATTACATCTAGTAGTTTTCTGGTAGCATCTTTAGGATTCTCTATGTATAGTATCATGTCATCTGCAAAGAGTGACAGCTTTACTTCTTCTTTCCCGATTTGGATTCCCTTTATTTCTTTTTCTTCTCTGATTGCTGTGGCTAAAACTTCCAGATCTATGTTGAATAATAGTGGTGAGAGTGGGCAACCTTGCCTTGTTCCTGATCTTAGTGGAAATGTTTTCAGTTTTTCACCATTGAGGATGATGTTGGCTGTGGGTTTGTCATATATGGCCTTTATTATGTTGAGGAAAGTTCCCTGTATGCCTACTTTCTGCAGGGCTTTTATCATAAATGGGTGTTGAATTTTGTCAAAAGCTTTCTCTGCTTCTGTTGAGATGATCATATGGTTTTTCTCCTTCAATGTGTTAATATGGTGTATCACGTTGATTGATTTGCGTATATTGAAGAATCCTTGCATTCCTGGAATAAACCCTACTTGATCATGGTGCATGATCCTTTTAAAGTGCTGTTGGATTCTGTTTTCTAGTATTTTGTTGAGGATTTTTGCATCTATGTTCACCAGTGATATTGGCCTGTACTTTTCTTTCTTTGTGACATCTTTGTCTGGTTTTGGTATCAGGCTGATGGTGGCCTTGTAGAATGAGTTGGGTAGTGTTCCTCCCTCTGCAATATTTTGAAAGAGTTTGAGAAGGATAGGTGTTAGCTCATCTCTAAATGATTGATAGAATTCTCCTTTGAAGCCATCTGGTCCTGGGCTTTTGTTTTTTGTAAGATTTTTAATCACAGTTTCAATTTCAGTGCTTGTGATTAGTCTGTTCATATTTTCTATTTCTTCCTGGTTCAGTCTCGGCAGGATGTGCATTTCTAAGAATTCGTCCATTTCTTCCAGGTTGTCCATTTTATTGGCATAAGGCTGCTTGTATTAATCTCTCATGATCGTTTGTATTTCTGCAGTGTCAGTTGTTACTTCTCCTTTTTCATTTCTAATCCTATTGATTTGAGTCGTCTCCCTTTTTTTCTTGATGAGTCTGGCTAATGTTTTATCAATTTTGTTTATCTTCTCAAAGAACAAGCTTTTAGCTTTATTGATCTTTTCTATTGTTTTCTTCATATCTTTTTCATTTATTTCTGATCTGATCTTTATGATTTCTTTCCTTCTGCTAACTTTGGGGTTTTTTGTTCTTCTTTCTCTAATTGCTTTAGGTGCAGGGTTAGGTTGTTTATTTGAGATGTTTCCTGTTTCTTGAGGTAGGCTTGTATTGCTATAAACTTCCCTCTTAGAACTGCTTTTGCTGCATCCCATAGGTTTTGGGTCGTCGTGTCTCCATTGTCATTTTTTTCTAGGTATTTTTTGATTTCCCCTTTGATTTCTTCAGTGATCACTTTGTTATTAAATAGTGTATTGTTTAGCCTCCATGTGTTTGTGTTTTACAATGTTGTGTTAGTTTCTACTGTACAGAGGATAAAATAAAGTAAAATAAAATAAAGTAAGCTAAAATAAAATAAAGTTATTAAAATAAAAAATTTAAAAAAATTACTAAGGAGAAAGAAAAAAAATTTAAAGTAAAAAAAAAAAAAAAACAGACGGAGAGAACCCTAGGACAAATGGTGAAAGCAAAGCTATAGAGACAAAATCTCACACAGAACCATCCACCTACACACTCACAAAAGAGGTAAAGGGGAAAAAATAATATAATATATAATATATCTAATATTATAGAATATAATATATAATATATCTCCCAAAGTCCACCTCCTCAATTTGGGATGATTCGTTGTCTATTCAGGTATTCCACAGATGCAGGTACATCAAGTTGTTTGTGGAGCTTTAATCCGCTGCTTCTGAGGCTGCTGGGATAAATTTCCCTTTCTCTTCTTTGTTCGCACAGCTCCCAGGGTTCAGCTTTGGATTTGGACCTGCCTCTGCGTGTAGGTAGCCTGAGGGTGTCTGTTCTTCGCTCAGACAGGACGGGTTTAAAGGAGCAGCTGCTTCGGGGGCTCTGGCTCATTCAGGCTGAGGGGAGGGCAGGGTATGCATGCGGGGCGAGCTTGCAGCAGCAGAGGGCTGCGTGATGTTGCAGCAGCCTGAGGCGCACCGTGCGTTCTCCCAGGGAAGCTGTCCTTGGATCACGGGACTCTGGCAGTGGCGGGCTGCGTAGACTCCCAGGAGGGGCAGTGTGGAGAGTGACCTGTGCTAGCACACAGGTTTCTTGGTGGCGGCAGCAGCAGCCTTAGCTTTTAATGCCTGTCTCTGGGGTCCACGCTCATATCCGCGGCTCGCGCCCGTCTCTGGAGCTTGTTTAGGCGGCGCTCTGAATACTCTCTCGTCGTGCACCAGGAAACAAAGAAGCAAGAAAAAGTCTCTTGCCTCTTTGGCAGCTCCAGACCTTTTCCCAGACTCCCTCCTGGCTAGCTGTGGTGCGCTAACCCCTTCAGGCTGTGTTCACGCCGCCAACCCCAGTCCTCTCCCTGCAATCCGACCGAAGCCCGAGACTCAGCTCCCAGCCCCCGCCCACCCCGCGGGTGAACAGACAAGCCTCTCGGGCAGGTGAGTGCTGCTCGGCACTGATCCTCCGTGCGGGAATCTCTCCGCTTTGCCCTCCGCAACTCTGTTGCTGCGCTCTCCTCCATGGCTCCGAAGCTTCCCCCCTCTGCCACCCGCAGTCTCCGCCCGCGAAGGGGCTTCCTCGTGTGTGGAAACCTTTTCTCCTTCACAGCTCCCTCCCACTGGTGCAGGTCCCGTCCCTATTCTTTTGTCTCTGTTGTTTCTTTTTTCTTTTACCCTACCTAGGTACGTGGGGAGTTTCTTGCCTTTTGGGAGATCTGACGTCTTCTGCCAGTGTTCAGTGCGTGTTCTATAGAAGCAGTTCCACGTGTAGATGTATTTCTGATGTATCTGTGGGGAGGAAGGTGATCTCCGCGTTTTACTCTTCTGCCATCTTCTCCTTTCCTATGCATCTGCTTTTAAGCCAGTACCATACTGCTGTGATTGCTATAGCATTGTAGTATAGTTTGAGATCAAAAACTGTGATCCTTCCAGTTTCAGTCTTCCTTCTCAGGATTGCTTGGGCTATTTGGGGTCTTTTGCAGCTTCATACAAATTTTAGGATTTTTTTTTTTCTATTTCTGTGAATAACGGTATTGGAATTTTTACAGATTGAATGTAATCTACAAATGGTTTTGTAAAGTAAAGACATTTTAATAATATTGATTCTTCTAACTCATGGACACAGGATATCTTTCCATTTGTTGTATCCTCTTCGATTTATTTCATCAAAATTATGTAATTTTCATTGTACATATCTTTTACCCTCTTTTCTTTATTTTCTTTTTGATGTTTTATTGTTAGTCTATAGAATCAAATGTATTTTCCTTTTTTCCTCTTAGTAATTTAGGTTTTACTTTTGTAAAAGCAATTTGACAAATATTACAATGCTATATTTGCATTTTGAACATATGAATATAAAATGTAAAACATCCAATGTTTATTTTTTAATTGGGGTATAGTTGTTTTATAATGTTGTGTTAGTTTCTACTGTACAGCATAATGGAGTTCCCTGTGTGCTATACAGCAGGTTCCCATTAGTTATCTATTTTATACATATTAGTGTATATACGTCAATCCCAATCTCCCAATTCATCCCTCCCTCCTTCCCCTCCTGGTGTCCATACCTCTGTTCTGTACATCTGTGTCTCTATTTCTGCCTTGCAAACAGGCTCATCTGTATGATTTTTCTGGATTCTACATATATGCATTAATATATGATATTTGCTTTGCTTTCTGACTTACTTCACTCTATGTGAAACTCTCTAGGTCCATCCATGTCTCTACAAATGACCCAATTTTATTCCTTTTTATGGCTGAATAATATTCCATTGTATATATATAACATGTTGTCTTTATCCATTCATCTGTCGATGAACACATAGGTAGCTTCTATGTCTTGGCTATTGTAAATAGTGCTGCAGTAAATATTGGGGTGCATGTGTCTTTTTGAATTATGGTTTGCTCTGTGCATATGCCCAGTAGTATGATTGCTGGGTCATATGGTTATTCTATTTTCAGTTTTTTAAGGAACTTCCATACTGTTCTCCATAGTGGCTGTATCAATTTACATACCCACCAACAGTGCAAGAAGGTTCTCTTTTGTCCAAACCCTCTCCAGCATTTATTGTTTGTAGATTTTTTGATGATGCCCATTCTAACCGGTGTTAGGTGATACCTCATTGTAGTGTTGATGTGCATTTCTCTAATAATTAGAGGTGTTGAGGATCTTTCCATGTGCCTCTTGGCCATTTGAATATCTTCTTTGGAGAAAAGTCTATTTAGGTCTTCTGCCCATTTTTTGATTGGGTTGTTTGTTTTTCTTAATATTGAGCTGCATGAGCTGTTTATATATTTTGGAGATTAAGGCATTGTCTACTGAATCGTTGGCAAATATTTTCTCCCATTCTGAGGGTTGCCTTTTCGTCTTGTTTATGGTTTCCTTTGCTGTACAAAAGCTTTGAAGTTTCATTAGGTCCCATTTGTTTATATTTGTTTTTATTTCCATTACTCTAGGAGGTGGGTCAAAAAAAATCTTGCTGTGATTTATGTCAAAGAGTGTTCTACCTATGTTTTCCTCTAAGAGTTTTATAGTGTCTGGCCTTACATTTAGGTTTTTAATCCATTTTGAGTTTATCTTTGTGTATGGGTGTTAGGAAGTGCTCTAGTTTCATTCTTTTACATGTAGCTGTCTAGTTTTCCCAACACCACTTATTGAAGAAACTGTCTTTTCTCCATTGTATATCCTTACCTCTTTGTCATAGATCAGTTTACCATAGATTGGTCGGTTTACCTCTGGGCTTTCTATCCTGTTCCATTGATCTTTATTTCTATTTTGGTACCAGTACCATACTGTCTTGATTACTGTAGCCTTGTAGTATAGTCTGAAGTCATGGATCCTGATTCCTCCAGCTCCGTTTTTCATTCTTAAGCTTGCTTTGACTATTCGGGGTCTTTTGTGTCTCCATACAAATTTTAAGATCTTATGTTCTACTTCTGTGAAAAATGATATTGGTAATTTGATAGGGATTGCATTGAATCTGTAGATTGCTTTAGGTGGTATAGTCATTTTCACAATATTGATTCTTCCAATCCAGGAACATGCTATACCTCTCCATCTGTTTGTGTCATCTTTGATTTCTTTCATCAGTGTCTAACAGTTTTCTGAGTACAGTTTTTTACCTCCTCAGGTAGGTTTATTCCTAGGTATTTTATTAGTTTTGTTGCAGTGGTGAATGGGATTGTCTCCTTAATTTCTCTTTATGATCTTTCATTGTTATTGTATAGGAATTCAAAAGATTTTTGTGCATTAATTTTGTATCCTGCAACTTTACCCAATGAATTGATTAGCTCTAGTAGTTTTCTGGTTGCATTTTTAGGATTTTCTATATAGTATCATGTCATCTGCAAACAGTGACAGTTTTCCTTCTTTTCCAACTTGTATTTCTTTTATTTCTTTTTCTTCTCTGACTATTGTGGCTGGGACTTCCAAAACTTTGTTGAATAGTAGTGGTGAGAGTGGACATTCTTGTCTTGTTCCTGATCCTAGAGGAAATGGTTTCAGTTTTTCACCATTGAGAATGATGTTTACTGTTGGTTTGTCATATATGGCTTTATTATGTTGAGGCAGCTTCCCTCTATACCCAAGTTCTAGAGTTTTTATTATTTTGAGGCAGCTTCCCTCTATACCCAAGTTCTAGAGTTTTTATTATAAATGGGTGTTGAATTTTGTCAAAAGCCTTTTCTGCATCTATTGATCTGATCATATGGTTTTTATTTTTCAATTTGTTAATATGGTATATCACATTGATCGATTTGCATATATTGAAGAATCCTTGCATCCCAGGCATAAATCCCACTTGATCGTGGTGTATGATCCTTTTTATGTGTTGCTGGATTCTATTTGCTAGTATTTTGTTCAGGATTTTTGCATCCAGTTTCTTCAGTGATATTGGTCTGTAATTTTCTTTTTTTGTGGTATCTTTGCCTGGTTTTGGTATCAGGGTGATTGTGGCCTCATAGAATGAGTTTGGGAGTGTTCCTTCCTCTGCAATTTTTGGAAGAGTTTGAGAAAGATAGGTGTTAGCTCTTCTTTAAACGTTTGATAGTATCCACCTATGAAGCCATCTGGTCCTGGGGTTTTGTTTTTCAGAAGATTTTTAATCACAATTTCAATTTCATTACTTGTGATTGGTCTGTTCGTATTTTCTATTTCTTCCTTGTTCAGTCTTGGAAGCTTATACCTTTCTAAGGATTTGTCCATTTCTTCCAGGTTATCCATTTTATTGGCATATATTTGCTTGTAGTATTCTATTTTGATTCTTTGTATTTCTGCAGTGTCCATTGTAACTTCTTTTTCATTTCTAATTTTATTGATTTGAATCCTCTTTTTCTTGATGAGTCTGGCTAGTGGTTTATCAATTTTGTTTATCTTCTGAAAGAAACATTTTTCTGTTTTATTGATCTTTGTTACTGTTTTCTTCGTTTACATTTCATTTATTTCTGCTCTGATCTTTCTGATTTCTTTCCTTCTACTAATTTGGGGGTTTTTTGTTCTTCTTTCTGTAGTTCATTTAGGTGTAAGGTTAGATTGTTTATTTGAGATTTTTCTTGGCCCTTGAAGTAGGATTCTATTGCTATAAACATCCCTGTTAGAACTGCTTTTGCTGCATCCCATAGGTTTTCAGTCATCATGTTTTCATTGTCATTTGTCTCCAGGTAGTTTTTGATTTCCACTTTGATTTCTTCAGTGATCTCTTGGTTATTGATTAGCCTCCATGTGTTTGTTTTTTTTCCTGTAATTGATTTCTAATGTCTTAGCATTGTGGCCAGAAAAGATGCTTGATATGATTTCAATTTTCTTAAATTTACTGAGGCTTGATTTGTGACCCAAGTTGTGATCTATCCTAGAGAATGTTCCAAGGGCACTTGAGACGAAAGTGTAATCTGCTGTTTTTGGATGGAATGCCCTACAAATATCAGTTAAATGTATCTGGTCTATTATGTCATTTAAACTTGTGTTTCCTTATTAATTTTCTGTCTGGATGATTTACCCATTGGTGTAAGTGAAGTGTTACAGTCCCCACTATTATTGTGTTACTGTTGATTTCCAATTTTATAGCTGTTAGCATTTGCCTTATGTATTGAGGTGTTCCTATGTTGGGTGCATATATATTTATAATTGTTATCTCTTCTTCTTGGATTGATTCCTTGATCACCATGTATTGTCCTTCCTTGTCTCTTGTAATAGTCTTTATTTTAAAGTCTATTTTATCTGATATGAGTATTGCTACTCCAGCTTCCTGTTGGGATACTTTTCGACTATAATCTCTTTGAATGTTTTCTCAGACCCTTTCTTCTTCTCTTCTTCTTCTGGGACTCCAATAATACAAATGCTGGTGCATTTAATGTTGTCCCAGATGTCTCTGAGACTGTCCTCATTTCTTTTCTTTGTTTTTTCTTTATTCTGCTCTGTGGCAGTTATTTCCACCATTCTATCCTCCAGCTTACTTATCCATCCGTCTGCCTCAGTTATTCTGCTCTTGATCCTTCTAGAGTATGTTTATTTCAGTTATTGTGTTGTTCATCACTGTTTGTTTGCTCTTTACTTCTTCTAGGTACTTGTTAAACATTTCTTGTATTTTCTCCTTTCTCTTTCCGAGATTTTGGATCATCTTTACTATCATTACTCTGAATTCTTTTCCAGGTAGACTGCTTGTTTCCTCTTCATTTGTTTGGTCTTGTGGGGTTTTACCTTGCTCCTTCATCTGCTGTGTATTTCATAGTCTTCTCATTTTGTTTAACTTACTGTGTTTGAGGTCTCCTTTCTGCAGACTGCAGTGTCATAGTTCCTCTTACTTCTGGTGTCTGCCACCAGTGGGTGAGATTGGTCCAGTGGCTTGTGTAAGCTTCCTGGTGAGGGGGACTGGTGTCTGTGTTCTGGTGGGTGGAACTGGACCTTGTCCCTCTGATGGACAGGGCTGCATCCAGTGGTGTGTTTCTGGGTGTCTGTGAGCTTACTATGGCTTTAGGCAGCCTGTCTGCTAATAGGTGGGGTTGTGTTCCTGACTCACTAGTTGTTTGGTGGGAGTTGTCCAGCACTGGAGCTTGCTGGCCTTTGGGTGGAGCCTGGTCTTAGTGTTGATACAGGGACCTCTGGGAGAGCTCTCGCTGATTAATATTTCGTGGGTCCAGGAGTTCTCTTGTA
Organism: Eschrichtius robustus; assembly: GCF_028021215.1. Taxonomy (NCBI): domain Eukaryota; kingdom Metazoa; phylum Chordata; class Mammalia; order Artiodactyla; family Eschrichtiidae; genus Eschrichtius; species Eschrichtius robustus. The sequence goes on from NC_090845.1 coordinate 77,552,355, forward strand.
GTCCAGAATCCTGGACTCAGCTCTCCCACCTCGGAGGCTCAGGTCTGACCACAGGCCAGAGCACCAAGACCCTGCATGCCTCACGGCACAGAAGAAAGGAAGAAAAAAGAACAGAAAACGATAAAAAAAACAACAAGAAAAATGAACACACAACCCCAAGACAAATGGTAAAAGCAAAACTTAACAGACAAAATCACACAAACACACACACACACACAAAGAAAAGAAAAAAAAAATTAAAAAAGGGAAAACAAAAAAGAAGAGAGCAACCAAACCAGTAAATGATCCCTAGAATGAAAACCAACAGTAAAACCTAAACTAACAAAAACATGAAACGAAAAACAAATCAAGCACAAAAATCAAACTAAAAAAAGGCAAAGAAAGCATTAAACAAACTCACAAAAATGATTCAAAAAACTATAAAGACAAAAGAATGATGGAAACAAAAGGAAAAAATTACAAAACAACAAAGAAGTAAGAATAGAATAATATAGAGTATAGTTAAAAATAATGTAAAAACAAAGCAAAATAAAGGGAAAAGAAAAACAAAAACAAAGAATAAACACAATATAACAAATAAGTACAGTAGAAATAGAAAAAATAAATAAAACCTATATTAAAAATAAAAGCATAAAAAAGAAAAGAAAAAGTACATAAAAAATAAAAATTGAAAGAATAATTAGAAAACGATTAACAACAAAACAAAACAATAAAAACAAAAATAAGTAGTAATAATAGTTTCTTGTGGCCTCAGCTGTCAGTGTCCTTGTCCCCACAGTGAGCCCCAGTCAATCCCTGCCTACCCAGGAAGTCCTCCAATACTTGCACCTAAGTCTCTGGATCTGCTGTGGGCCCTGTGGGGGCAGCTCAGACTCTGATCTGGCCTTACTCCTGCATGTACTTACCCCCAAAGTCCACAGTTGCCCCCAAAGTCCACAGCCTCAATTGTGGAAACACTCATTGTCTATTCAGATACTCCACAGATGCAGGGTTTACCAAGCCAATTGTGGGGATTTAATTTGCTGCTCCTGCAGCTGCATGGAGAGATTTGCCTTTCTCTTCTTTGGTCGCACAGTCCCTGGCTTTCAGGTTTGTTTTTGGCCCTGCCTCTGCATGTGTGCCACCCTCAGGTGTCTCCTCTCTGCCCAGGCAAGAGGGGGCGAAAGTAGCTGCTGATTAGGGCTCACTTGCTCACTCAGGCTTGGGATAGGGATGGATACAGCAGTCACAGTTAGGATATGTGGGGAGCGCCTGCTGAGGCAGAGGCCGGCATGAAGTTGCAACAGCCTGAGGCATGCCCTGCATTCTCCGGGGAAAGTTGGTCCCATATTGGGGGACCCTTGGCAGTGGTGGGCTGTAGAGTCTCCTGGGAAGGTGTGGGCAATTACCTGCACTTTCACACAGGACCTTTGGTGGCAGTGGCAGCAGTAGTGGTGCCAGCCTTTGTGGTCTGAGATAACAGCCACAGCTCACACCTGCCTCTGGAGCTTGCATAGGCGGTGCCCTGCCCTCTGTGGGTGCATGGAGCAGGGACCTCCTATGGTGGGCTCGCCCCCCTCCTCGTGCACCTTGAGACAACGGTCTCTTGCCTCTCCAGCAGGCCCAGGTTTTTTCCTGGACTCCCTCCTGGCTAGCTGAGGTGCACTAGCCCCCTCAGACTGTCTTCAAGCAGCCAACCCCAGTCCTCTCCCTGTGGTCTGACCTCCAAACCCTGAACTTCTGCTCCCAGACCCTGCCTGCCCTGGTGGGTGAGCAGAGAAGCATCTCAGGCTGGTGAGTGCTGTTTGGCACCAATCCTCTGTGTGGGAATCTCTCTGCTTTCCCTCTGCACTCCTGTTGCTGCCCTCTCCTCTGAGGCTCTGAAGCTCCCCACAGTCCCTGCCAGTGAGGGGCTTCCTAGTGTGTGGAAACATTTCCTCCTTCACAGCTCCCTCCTTGAGGTGCAGGTCCCATCCCTATTCTTTTGTCTCTGTTTTTTTCTTTTTTCTTTTGCCCTAGCCAGGTATGTGGGGAGTTTCGTGCCTTTTGGGAAGTCTGAGGTCTTCTGCCAGCGTTCAGTAGGTGTTCTGTAGGAGTTGTTCCACATGTAGATGTATTTTTGATATATTTGTGGGGAGGAAGGTGATCTCCAAGTCTTACTCCTCTGCTTTCTTGAAGGTTTCCCCATCCAATGTTAAACACTGATCTCCCATGCCAGACTTGGATTTACATAATGAGCATTTTATATTCTATAGAAAGGAACTTCCAAAGTTTTGTCAATGCTTATAGTATGTACTATTATTCCTTATAAAAATCTTAATGAAATCTAAAAGGCTAGTATTATAAGAGGTTACTTCTTGAATATTCTAAAACATGCCAGTTTTAGCCATCAGATTTTCAGAGCATGAAAGACACACTAACAGAATACCCAAGAATATGCTTTAACACAGTTAGGATAAGTTTGTTTTCAGTTACAACAGAAATACCTTCAAATTTCAGATGCTGAAAAAATACCTTAAGCAAATATAAGAGATACTTTGGGCCAAGTTACTTCTTAGTAAAAATAATACATTTTATCTATCAATTTTTAAAACAAATTCATAAAAACATTAAAAAATAATATGTATTCTGTAATTGTCAAACAATGCATTCACATGGTGTAAGAAGACAGAAGAAATCTTATAGATACACACAAAAAGATCTCAAGCTATTCCAACTCCTAAGACAAGAGGAAAAAAAATTATCTTTGTTGCTTCAAAAATATGCTTTATTTTTCATCTCAAATTCACTTTAAATGTTTGTCATATAATTTAATACCTAAGAAGACTCTAGATAAAATTAATTGATAATATTTACAAGGTAATAGTTCTCTGGGTAGACATATTTCACACAACAGTTTTCAACTAATGCTGAAAAAATCAATTTTAATCACAATTATTGATTGATTAATGGATTAACAATTTACTCAGTAATTTAGATGGCATAAGGTCCAATAAAGGGGACAGTCTGATAATTGCTAAATGTGCAATTCTGCCCATTAGTAATACTAAGTCAACAATATGACAGATATTCCACTTAGCTGGATTACGTTTCCATATATGTGGTTTGATCAAAGAAAAATAAGTACACAATCTCAAGCTTTTTCCATTTTCTTTCTTTCTTTCCTTCTTTCTTATTTTTTATTTTTAAAGAACAGCTCAATGATATTGGAGGTTGGTTAGTATGGTACAGAGAACAGAGGGGAAAGTACAAAATAACAACACCAATGTCAGTACTCATTTCATTATTGTTAAAACTAAGGATATTGTTAATTTTTGTGTTTCTTCACTTTTCTTTAGAACATAAATCAAAGCCATTAACTTGAACTTAAAGTATGTAAACAGTACATACACAAACTTATGCAAACTACTTTTCATAAGTAACACTATAATTTAAAATTGGGAAACAATATCTGTGCTGATTTGTATTTTGACTTAATAGAAGAAGAGGAGAACAATTTTCAACTAGGGAGGGTTATACTGATAATAAACCTCTTAAAGATAAAAATGTCTTCCTCTCCCTTTGTACTTACCACAGGCTACACAGTCTCATGAAAGGATTCATTATGAGAAAAATATCAATCACAGCTTTAAAGCTTTGCTTTGGAAGGAACTAATAAGAATGCAGATTGAAAGGTGATACTTCATTTTTTTTCATATATGTGTTCTTGTTTTCAAACGTTTTCTTATAGAAGAAGTTTAAGTGTTTAAATCAGTTTATTATAAATATATCTAAACTATTAATTTTTGCAGCGTTCAGGTAAAGTCCAGCACATTGTTTATACAAAGTCTATGAGAAGCAGTCAGTAGAGATTATCTAATCTTAAATAGTGACATTATCCATTCAAATCCTTGCCATAATCCTTCCCCAGTAAGAGCACAGTATGCCTGGATATGCCACTGGTAATAATTAATAGAATTTAGTTTCAAAAATGGATATATTTCTGCAACAGGTATGCTTTCTTTAACATCTTGTTTGTTAGCAAAAATCATCAATCCAGGTTTACTTAGATCCTCATGGGCTAATATTTTATAGAGTTCCTTTCCAGTTACAGAACTCCTTTCTCTGTCTGTACCGTCCACAACAACTTTTGCAAATTCTGTTAGTATAGTAAGTGTTCCGGGAAGAAAGAATAGATTCTTGGCCACCAATATCCCACATTAGGAAATGTGTCTTATTAATCACTATCTCTTTTACATTACTTCCTATTGTAAGTGTACAACTTCATTCATAGAAAATTAGTAAAGGATGGTAGTTCTCCCTTTATTATCCAGCCCATGAATGATAAATTTGTGCTTCTGGTGTTTGAACAGTCTCCATATCCTGGTGAAGAGAATTCCCATTCTCAGGCAGTGGACCTGTTCCAGTCACCTGGGCCACCTGGCCTCCCCAGGCTCAGGCTGAAGGGGAGGAGAGAGACATGCGTGAGCCTCAGCCTCTGCAACTGCTGCTTCCATGCTGGCCACTGGCTGCTTCCTAGGAACTGGAGGGAGGCTGGCACTCACCTGGCTCCTTTTTTTCTGTTTCTGCCTTACTTTGTAAATTGGTGATTTTCTGAGGTGATATGTTCAGTTTGCCCTTTCTTCATTTTTTGTGGATCTACTCCAGGTTTTTGCTTTGTGGTCAGGAAAAGATTTACAGAAGACATCTCTTAAATAAAACAATCCATTGCAAGCAAATAACAACTTAACTTTGATTGTCTACAAAAGCTTCTCCATTTTACTCCCCCTCTTTATATTTTATGTCATTATTTACCTCTTTTTATATTGCATATTTATTAACAAATTATAATTACTATAATTATTTTTACTACTGTTTTCCTATTTATCATTATACTATAGTTAAGTGGTTATCACACCATCCTATTAGAGAATCAGAGTGTTGGAAGTCTGTATATATACCGTTGCTGGTGTGTTGCATACTTTCATATGTCTTCATATAACAGTTGCTAATTGGTGTCATTTTTTTTTCAGCTTGAATAACTTCTTTTGGTATTTCTTTCAAGGTGGGTCTAGCAGTGATGAACTCCCTCATTTTTTGTGTGTCAAGAAAAGTCTTTATTCCTCCTTCTTATATGGAGAATAATTTTGCCAGATAAAGTATTCTTGGCTGGCCATTTTTTTCTTTCAGCTGTTTGAATATGTCATTCCATTCTCTCCCAGCCTTTGGGATTTTTGCTGAGAATTCCACTGATAGCCTAATGGGGGCCCTTTGTAAGTTACACTCTTTTATTTTCCCCCTAGCTATTTTCAGGATTCTCTTTATCTTTGATTTTTGACAGTTTCTTTATAATGTGTCTTAGAGAAGTTAATTTTGTATTGAGATAATTTGGTGATCTATTGGCTTCATGAACGTGGATGTCCAACTCTTTCCCCAGGCTTCCTACTCCCTCTTCTTTCTCTCTTCTTCTGGAATCACCATTATTCTAGTATTTATTCTATTGCTGGTTTCCATAAATTATAAAGGCTTTTTTTACTCTTTTTCTACCTTATTCATTTGTTCTTCTCTAACTGGGTTATTTCAAAATTCCTATCTTCTAACTAACCTATTCTGTGTTCTTTGTCCTACTCGCCTGCAGATGCTCTCTATAGCATTTTTTATCTCATTCATTGAGATCTTCAGGTCTGTAATATCTGGTTCTTTTTTATTATTTCTATCTCTTTTGTAAATATCTTATTTTGAACACGTATTTTATTGTGATTTCATTGAAATGTCTTTCTGAGTTTTCTTGTAGCTCACTGAGTTTCTTCAAAAAAGCTATTTTTATTCTTAGCTAGATTACAAAATTCTGTGACTTTGGGCTCAGTATTGTCAAATAATTTTTATCATTTAGTGATGCCATATTTCCTTGATTTTTCATGTTTCTCTTGTTTTGCAATTCTGATTTTGCATTTGAAGTAGTAAACACCTCCTAAAGTATTTGTTAGTTGCCTTCAGATGGGGTATTCTGTTAGTTGGTGCTGTTATTATCTGGTGTTTTCCCTGCCTTTGTTTAGGTACACCTGTTCCACACTTCTTGCTCCCTCTTGGAGACAGAATTCTTAAGCTTTTATATCTTCTCTGGTTCTTAGAATTCACCTGGCTGGCTACTGGAAACCTCCTGTTTTATTCCCAGAAGGTGACACTATAGCTCAAGTTTATGGTTTCTTCCTTGCCCACAGATCCTTGCCTGTGTTCTGAATACACTCCAAGTCTACCTGAACATATTCTCACTGCTGCACTTGAGATAATGCACAAGGAGCTGCCACAGAGTTCAGGGAGATGTGGGTTAAGTACGTGTGGTGCTATGGGTTCCCACAGACACGGTAGGGATATCCCTGAGTGTGGAACTCCCAGAGGCTTGTGGCTAAACTTTCTGCTGAATGCAGTCATCAGGAACCAAAGCCCTTTAATGCCTCTTGATAATTTTATCTGTCTCTTTCCTGATCTTCTCCCTCCTTCTAGTCATGGAAGTCCTGCCTCGGTACTGTTGTAGAGAAATGGAGTTCTCCAGTTGCATCCCACACTACTGGAGTAGCTGGGTGCTCACTTACTGTTCCCCTTTATCCCTGTGGGATAAAGGTTTGCCTGAAGGTTTAGCCTTGTGCAGTGTTATCTTGGTAGGGGGCATCACTGGTAAATTTCTTCTTACCATCTCAGCTGTGTCAAAACTTTTATTTATTTATTAATATTTTGCTCCAATGGCATGTTATGATATCCCTTTAGTAAGACTGGAATTCTGAAGTTTCTCTCTTGCCCATGGGAATTTGCCGAAGTCAGCACTCTCCAGATTTTTTCCTGAATGTAGTGAGAGGGGTCAGGGCAGGTCTTTGCTCTGCTTGTTTCACCACTCATATCGAGGTCTGTCTGCATATTCCTGGATGCACAGGTGGGCCAGACTCCTGGGTTCCTTGGAATATGGTGCTAGATCCCACAACTCCTACAAATGCACTTTTGTTCATTGATGAATGTCTACTTCTTTGTTGAAAATGGGAGACAAAAAGGAGAAATGTCTTATGCTGACATCATGCTGACATTAATCCAGCTTTCTTTCATTTCAACTTGAAGGATTCCCTATGGTACTTCTTGTCATGAAGTTCTAGTGGTATGAACTCCCTCAATTTTTGTTTATCTGGGATGACTTAATATATCCCTCATTTTTGAAGACAGTTTTGCCAACGTTACCAAACTCAGGTTCACCTACTCACTGCTCATAAGCCAATAATGCAAGAGACAAGTATCAGTAGAAAAGAAAGTCACTTTAATCAGAAAAGCCAGCAATCTGAGGAGGTGATGAACTCCTGTCCAGAGACCAACTCTGAAGATTCTGCTCAGCCATAACAGTTTTTAAGGGAAAAATTGGGGGAAGAATCTCAGTGAATCATTGAGGCAGGAGGTTGCATTCTGCATCATTCTCCATCGCGTGCAAACTAGCTGACTCTCTCATCAGATGTTATCTTGACCACGGATCTGCCTGCAGGATTCTTTAGAGGGCTGTTGGGGTTAAAGAGTTAATCATTCTTTAACTACTTATTTTATCATTCTTATTTATTTTTATCTAGGAAAAGAATCAACAGGTTAGACAAGGCATGGTGTACATTCAGAAGAGCATAAGTCAGGAGTTAGTTTCAATTGCTTAGTGATCTCATTCCTATAATTAGATTTTTAAGGTTAGAGGGAGACAGAAATGGGTAAACAGGGAAGGAGCAAAAGAGCTGCTTCCACCAGGTGTACAGTTCTTCCTTGACAGGATTTTTTCTTTCATCAATTGCTATATATACCATTCCATTGTCTTCTGGCCTGCAAGATTTCTGATGAAAAAATCCTCTAAGAATCTTACTGAGGATCCTTCATACATGATGTGTTGCTTTTCTCTTGCTGCTTTCAAGATACTTTCTTTGTATTTATCTTTCAACAGCTTGATTATAATGGATTTATCCTACTACTTGGAGTTCAACTTCCTGGATATATGGATTCATGCATTTCCACAAACTGTGGAAGTTTTCAGCCATGATTCCTTCAGTAATCTCTTTGCCCTTTTCTCCTCTCTCTTCTCATCCTGGGACTCTTGTAATGTGTGTGCTTGTCTTCTTGATAATATCTCAAAGGTCCTTTAGGCTCCATTCACTTTTCTTCATTCTTTTTTCTTTTGTTTCTCAGACTCAATCATTTCAAATGACCAATCTTCAACTTTTCTCATTCTTTCTTCTGCTTCTTCAAGTCTTCTTTGAATCCCTCTAGTGAATTTTTTCAATGCAGTTAATGTATTTTTCAGCTCAAGTTCTATTTGATTCATGTTCGTAAGTTTTATCTCTGGTTTTATATTATCATTTTATTTTTCTGATTTTCTCTACTTAAGTGTTTTTCTTTAGCTCTTTGAATATATTTAAGATGGTTATTTTAAACTCTTTGTCTAAGTCCAAAGGCTGTATTTCTTCAGGTAGTCTCTGGAGATTTATTTTGTTCTTTTAAATGGACTATGCTTTCTGGTTTTAGTTTTTGTACTTATTGTACTCTCTTGTTGAAAATTGGGCATTTGAAATAACAGACACCACTCCCAGTCTTTACAGAATGGTTCTGAAGACATTTAATAATCAGTAGGGTATGTTTTGAGCCTTGGAATCAGCCTAGATGAAAGCTGAATGTCTCCTAAGTTTTTTTTCCAGACTTGTGTTCTGCCTAGACCTATATTTGTTCTATTTGATTCCTCCCATATATTCTGTTGTCTTTAAATATTTTAATTTCTCAAAGACTCTCACATCAGCTTTTTCTTGGGGCTTTAGATGTTCCACTGTATCCTCTACCCATTATCTCTTGCCTTAGGCATCTGTGGGTCTAAAGTCACCTGCAACCTTCACATTCCACAGTGTCCAACATTGTCTTCTGTGGCTTTGCTAGCATGGGATCCCATTTATACTGCCTTTTCCTGTCTGAGCTCTGAGTCAGGCAAGACAGAGATCAGTCCATTGAGCAGCCCAAATAACTTTTTCTCTCTCCTTCAAGCCTAAGGGGAGAACCAGGATTTGGGCCACTTACACCTGAGTACACTGAACTGTGCCAGAGTGTGTGGGACAAGGGAGAGTAAAGTTGTCACGAAATTTCCTATCATTTTAAATGTGGCTTTTTACTGATTGCACATTTACTCAGCTGCTTAGATCTTTGAGTCGTTACAAGAACTCATGTAAAATTATTTTAGCCAGTCTCTAATTTTTTACAAATGTTTCCTTGGGGAAACCAGGGCCTTGAGTTTCCTAGTCTGCCATTTTGCTGACATCGCTACTCTATTTAAATAGTTTTAATCATCTTAAAATATAACATAAAGTTTAGAAAGCTTGAGAGACAACTTCAATATTTTCATCAAAGCATTTGGTATAGGTAAAAAGTAAAATTTACATACTCGGTATATTTATTATAATTTTATTTTTATTTTAAATATACTGATTACTTACCCAACTTTGAACAAGATCTCATTGCTTTATCAAGCTGAAATATTTATACTATGGGGCTAGATGGAAAGAACAATATTATCTTTTAGTATCTTTTCTTAAATATGTCTATATTGTTTTGATAGAACTTTAGAAATTGAACCTACAATCATCAAAGTGATAGCTATACAATATTAAAATAAAATTAATGCAAAGTACTTTAATTGGAACATACTCTTTGCCTTCTGAGCTGATGATTTCCTTTAGAGGACTTTGGTAGGGGAAGCAAGGTCTATGTCACCATTACATTCTTCTAAAGATGAGTTTAAAAGTCTTTATACTTAACCCAAAAGAACAAGTATTATGTAAAAAGAAACATATCATGGTGTTTTGGGGGATATTCAAAAGACTCTTTTAGGGTCGCTTTTGGACTTAAGCACTTTTATCTTTTTTTTTCATTTTAACATGCACAAACACCTAGAAGTAGGAGAAATTCAAATAATTTGAATCTGAATTATATTTAATATTTGTTTAACATGTTATTCTAATTTTATCCATTTAAAATATAAATACATAAATGCTTAGGAAAGATGGACTCAAAATTAATGGTTGTTCCTTTTTACTTACTATCAGATATTTAATAATACAACACTTGTTTAGCAATATTAAGATATTTTAATCATTATGCAATGCCCCATAAAATGCATCAAAGCACAGAGTACTTAAAAATATAAATGAGATCAAGTAGTAAAGCAAGATGCAGCTGAACACTTTATTAAAGGGAATATAGAGGGCAAATCTAGCTTAAAGAAAAATTTTTCTTGTTTGGTTTTTAATTTTAAGTTTAAGATGGCATATTTTGTTAACTTTGAAATGCCCCCTATGAAAATTTTAATCATAACTGTATTTAAATACTAATTTTAAATGAAACAAATAGAAGGCCAAATTTTTAATTTTAACTTACTTGTATAGTATTTTTTTTGTTGTTATAGAAAGACATTTGCTATAATCATATAGATAAATACTTGTAAAAGCATAAATTAGTGCATAGAATATAGAGAAGGGAAAGTGAGGTTGCTTTTAATTTAACTCAGCCTCTGAATTAATAGATTTATTTTCCTTTTTGATCAGATAGATATTACATTCAGCTATACTTGTCCTAAGGTCATTTTAATGTCTTCAGATACTTATTCTCGAAGTTAGAAGTCTTAGGAAGGAGTCTAATGGGTTGACATTGCTTTAGTTCTTACCTGATTTCATATTTATCAGTGAAATATTTCATTTTATTAATAGCAAGAAGCCAGACACAATGGAGCAGCTGGACTGTCTCTAGGTGTGCACAGTAATGTAAGGAAAATGCCGATGGGGCTACATTTCTCTTGTTCAGATACCTAAGGGAGACCTTCCACCAAATGTACAAAAACAGAGAAAAAGACTTATAAAAGATAGTTATCATGGCAGAATGAACTAAGAGAACTCAATATCTAAATAATAATAGCTACCCTTTATTGAGAATTCACAATGATTATTGTGTTAGTTGTCTCACACAAATCACAAGAAGAGTCTAGCTCCTGGCTAAAAACTTTGTGTTACCTGACTTAAGGTAGGATTTTTCATATCCAATCATAAGCAGTTAATTACAAAGATTTTACCTGGACGTCTTCACAGGACAAGGTTGTCTTCTCAATACCATGCTTGGTATATAGCCAAATGCATTGAGTACCTGAGGGCAGTTGCAGTCAAAAACTTAGGCTTCCCTGGCCAGCCATGCTCTTATGCATGTCTGCATTTCTAGCCCAGGCATCTTCATTCAGAGGCTTCTTTATCTGGGCCTTTGACTAAGGCTTTCCTCAGGTGTCTCTGCCAAGACATTCTTATGAGGAGGGAAAGATGGACGGGAACTTGAAGACACTTTTTCTCCACTTTGACTCAGTACTCAGTACTTTTACACTCTTTCTCTTCTCCCTACCCCAGGTCCTGGTTCCATAAAATGACATGAGCCTTTTGTTCAGTGAAATAATTCCTCACATCAGTGCTCATCCACTGTACCCTAAAGCATCAATATTCCCTTTGAAAAGATGGAACAGTGGGAGTATCAGCACTTTCTCTGGTTTAACCTCTTGCTTATACTATCACAGTAAGTGATTAAAGCCTTGGTTGTTACTTCAATTTTGGCTTGTTATTTTAACCAACCACTCAACTCTCTCTAGCTCAGCTCAGCTCCTGACGTATAAGTTAAACTTCTCAATAACTCCATGAATTATGTTCTATTATTATACACATTTATCTGTGGGAAATACTGGTTTAGAGGAAGGTTTATATAACTTGCTTAAGGTCACACAAGTAATAAGTGATAGAGCCAATATATATGAACTTGAAACTGACTGGACTGCCAAGACCAGCACTCATGAACAACACACTCATCAACTTGGGTGAAGAACCAACGTTATCAGAATTGGGTTACCTTTGATGGATAGGGATTAAGGTGTGACAAGTAATGAGTTCAGAAGAAATAACTGGGCACTGTTTCTCAACTGAGTTAATTGAATCAGCATTCAGGCTCACTAGATTGGAGTTGAGAAGTATGTGCTAGAGTAGTTGAGATGCTCCTTACCTAAGTCAGTTGAAATTCCAAGTAGATGAGCATCAAGGGTGCATGGCTTATAGGAACTGGCACTGACCAAAGCAAGAGATCACAGTTTGAACACCTCTTTGTAGACTGCATTGTCAGTGAAAAGCCTATTTAAAAAAAAGAAAGTTGCATTATAGTATCTTGGAGATCACACTAATATTATCTTTCTCAAAGTGTAATGGCCATTCTAAGTATAATAATTTGATACAGATATTTACAATGTATTAGTTTTCTCTTTGCTGCTGTAATAAGTTACCACAAGCTAGTGGCTTAAAAACACACATTTATTATCTTACAGTATTGTACATAAATCGTCCAACATGGGTCTCATTGGGTTAAAATCAAAGTGTTGGGTGGGCTGTGTCCCTTTCTTGTGACTCCAAAGGAGAATCCATTTTCTTGTTTCTTTTTTCCAGCTTCTAGTTGCTGTTAATTGTCCTTGACTCATGGCTTCTCCCTCCATCTTCAAAACCAGAAACATCAGGCTGAGCCCTCGTGCTTCCACCTCTGTGGTATTCTTTTTTGTCGTCACATCTCTCTCTGACTCTGATTCCACTTTTTGGATGATTTTAACATCAAAGGATGTGCTTTAATGTAACTGAGACATTTCCATTTGGAGGCTCTAAACAGAATTCAGTTTAGAGAAAATTAATGAGACACAGTTCCTCTCCTTGGAGAGTCTACAAGCTATTGGAGACTTCTGTGGGAAGCAGCGTAACACAGAGGCTCTCCTGTATCTTCATCTTGCCGTTTGCAGATCTTGGAAATTGTCACCTTTCATTATCTATTGGTTCTGTTTTATTTCTCTGGAGAATGCTGATTAACAGATACTTTGGTACCCAGAGTGACTTTAGAGGAACAGAATTTTTAGGATGAATTTTCTTAGAGTTTCTGGAATTGATTATATAATCTGATTACATTTAAATATGTCAATGACTCTTTCCAGTAGTAAAGAGAGCACGAATAGTCCATGGTGTGAGCTGGCAATAGAGATACACAAAATATCTTCATTGGCTACTCCTATTCAAACACTTATGGAAAAGAAGGATCTGGGTGACAGTGTATATGATACTTTTGAACAATTTTGGCAAAAAGCAAATATAATGAAATTTGATGGTTGCTCCTAAAGTTGCTTGAAAAAGTGAAGCAGAGAAAAGGATGAGCTCAAGGATTTGAATTCCCAGCTAAAGCACTGCATAAATAACCTGAAAGCTTCTATATGTGACCTGAAGGAAACACTTATCTACTGTAGACACAGAGCTGAGATTGCCAAAAATCAAACACAGAATCTCATCTTGTGACTGGCTGAATTACAATGCAGTGGAACTCCCAGCCTCAAAGAATAACTGTTTTTAAAGCGGGAATTGATTGGGAAGGAATGGAATTCTGAAAGTTGAAGTAGGGATATGTGAGAAGTCCATGATGAAGCTGGGGATATTGAGCCCCTAAATTCTGATTAGTCTTCTTCGTTAGTGGAAAAAGCCTCTCCACTCCCATGTGAGAGGATTAGCTCTGCATGACCTGGGGAATTTTTAATGGCCTCCCCTGAGTTAGCTGCCATTCAAGATAATGGTGAGTTTCCTTAGGAACCACCCTTTTCAAGCTTCTTTACTTCTAGAGCTATACTTAGGCTCAAATTTCAGCAGGTCCCTAAAGGTGAGGTACATAGTGTAACCCCTGAGGAGGTGCACTACAATCCAAATAAACTACTTGAGTTTTCTAATTTATACAAATTGAAACCTGGGGAAAATGTGTGAGAATGGATATTAATGGTATGGGCTAATGGTGAAAGGAACATAAAGTTGGATGAGGCCAAATTTACTGATAAGTGCTCACTAAGTACAGATTCTGCATTTAATATTGCAGGTGGGGGGGTGGTTAGAAAGAACTCTGTTTGTTTGGTTGGCAAAAACATGGGCCAAATGGTGGCCAACAGTGAGTAAGTTGAAAATGCTGGACCTGCCTTGGTTTAATGTAGAGGGAGGGATTCAAAGGCTTAGGGAGACTGGAGTATTAGAGTGGATTTTTCATTTAAGACCTATTCACCCACACTGAGAGGGTTATGAGACATACCTTCCACTGTGACTATGAGAAATAAATTTATGAGTGGAGCCCCAGCATCCTTTAAATCTCTATGATTGCTTTCCTTCGTAGGCCAGATCTTACAGAGAGGACTGTAGTCACTGAATTAGGAAACCCAAATGAAATGGGAGTAATAGGATTCTGAGGTGACAGGGGCCAAGTGTTGGCATTCAACTTTCAAAGGCAAGGTGGGCATGATTACTGTAATGAACAGTAGAGTCAAAGCAGCAACCAGAACAGTCTGACTTATGCAGACCAATGGCATTGACTAGTTGATCATGTGTCCCTGGAAGTGAAATAGGAAGCTTACTAAATTCTTTCTTGATCTGTACAAACAGAAAAGTTCTAGTTCAAGTGAATAAAGCCTACCCTGAATCATAAAAACAGAGTCAATTTATCCCCATACTTGAGCCAGTTTATATGCCCACAACACCTTGTATAAAGGAGAGGCTGAGTCCTCTTGAGGAAGGACTCTCATTCACTACCAAAAATTTATACAGTTAATCTTTCTCCCTTCCTCCGCCTAAAAGGATCTATGGCCTTGTACCAGGGTAACTGTGCATTAGTGAGAAAGAAATAATCACAACATTTGGGAAATACTGGACCTTGGCTCTAAACTGACACTACTTCTGGGAGACCCAAAAGGTCACTCTGATCCACCTGTCCCATTCTGGGTAGTTATACAAAGAATACAAAAACACTAATTGAAAAAGATATTTGCACTTCCATATTCATCACAGCATTATTTACAATACCCAAGATATGTAAATACCCAGGTGCTCATCAACATATATAGGGTTGGAGATAGTGGTCTAGTTTCATTTTTTTGCATGTGCTATTTAGTTTTTTCAACACCACTTATTGAAGAGATTATCCTTTTTTCATTGCATATTCTTTGTCCCTTTGTTGTAAATCAATTGTCCATATACACATGGGTTTATTTCTGGGCTCTTGATTCTCTTCCATTGATTTCTGTGTCTGTTTTTCTGCCAGAACCATGCTGTTTTGGTTACTATGGCTTTGTAGTCTATTTTGAAATCAGGGAGTGTGATACCTCCAGCTTTGTAATTTTTTCTCAGGATTGCTTTGGCTATTCAGGGTGTTTTGTAGTTCCATATAAATTTTAGAACTGTTTGTTCTATTTCTATGGAAAATGTTATTGGAATTTTGGTAGGGATTGCATTGAATCTGTAGATTGCTTTAGTTAATATGGACATTTTGACAATGTTAATTCTTCCCATCCATGAGCATGGAATATCTTTGTATTAAGTTGTGTCTTCTTTAATTTCTTTCAACAATGCTTTATAGTTTTTATTGTACAGGTCTTTCACCTTCTTGGGTAAATTTATTTCTAGATATATTATTCTTTTTGATGCAAGTATTAATAGAATTGTTTTCTTAACTTCTATTTCTGCTAGTTTGTTATTAATGTATAGAAACACAGTAGATTTTTGCAAGTTGATTTTGTACCCTGCAATTTTACTGTATTGGTTTATTATTTCTAATAGTTTTTGGTGTAGTTTTCAGTATTTTCTATATATAAAATCATGTCATCTGAAAATAGTGAAGTTTTATTTCTCCCTTTTCTACTTGGACGCCTTTTGTTTATTTTTATTGCATAATTTCTCTGGCTAGGACTTCCAGTACTGTGTTGAATAAGAGTGGCAAGAGTGGCATTTTTGTCTTGTTCCTGATCTTAGAGGGATAGCTTTCAGTTTTTCATCATTGAGTGAGTATGATGCTAACTGTGAGTTTGTCATATGCGGCCTTTATTATGTTGAGGTGTATTACCTCCATACCCATTTTATTGAGAGTTTGTATCATAAATGGATGTTGAGTTTTGTTAAATGCTTTTTTTCTGCATTTATTGAGATGACCATCTGTTTTTTTAGCTTTCATTTTGTTAATGATGTGTACCTCTTGATTGGTTTGTGGATGTTGAGCCATTCTTGTGTCCCTGGAATACATCTCAATTAATTATGGCGTAGGATCCTTTTAATGTATTTAGTTTCCTAATATTTTGTTGAGGATTTTTGCATTTATGTTCATCAGAGATATTGACTTACAATTTTCTTTTTTTCGTGTTGTCCTTTTCTGGTTTTGGCATCAGGGTAATGTTGGCTTCGTAAAATGACTTAGGAAGCAATCCCTCCTCCTCAATTTTTTAGAAGAGTTTGCAAAGGATAAGTATTAAATCTTTGAATATTTCATATAATTCAACACTGAAATCATATGGTTCTGGACTTTTTTAAAAAAATATTTTTGATTACTGTTTGGATCTCCTTACTAGTTATTGGTATATTAAGATTTTCTATTTCTTCATGATTCAGTTTTGGAAGATTGCATGAATCTAAAAATGTATCTACTTCTTCTAGGTTGGCCAATTTGTTAGCATATTGTTTGTAGTAGTCTCTCATAATCTTTTGTGATTCTATGGTATCCATTGTAACTTCTCTTTTGTTTCTGATTTTTTTTTGAGCCTTCTCCCTTTTTTTTTTTTTTTTTTTTTCTTAATGAGTTTAGCTACAGGTTTGTCACTTTGTTTATCTTTCCAAAGAATCAGCTTTTAGTTTCATTTATCACCTCTACTGTTTTTTAGTCTCTATTTCACTTATTTCCACTCTGATTTTTATTATATCCTTCCTTCTACTGACTTTGAACTTCATTTATTCTCCTTTTTCTAGTTCCTTTAGGTGTAAGATTAGATTGCTTATTTGAGGTTTCTCTTATTTCTTGATGTAGGCCTGTATTGTTATAAATTTCCCTCTTAATAAAACTTTTCCTGCATCCCATGGAGTTTGGCATGTCATATTTTTCCTTTTCATTTGTTTTCATGTATTTGTTTTTATTTATCCTTTGATTTCATTATCGACCCAATAGTTGTTCAGCAATACTTTTGACACCTTTGATATAAAGTGTCTTGGAGAAGGCCTTTTTGCATTGAAATTATTAGCTATTAGCTTCATGGGCTTCTATATCCAGTTCTTTCCCAAGGTTTGGGAAGATCTCAGCTATTATTTCTTTAAATAAGTGTTCTGCTTCCTTCTCCCTCTCTTCTCCTTCTGTGATATCCATTATTCTTATATTGCCTTTTCTAATAGAGTCAAATACTCTTGTAGAGTTTCATCATTTAAAAAAAAAAAACTTAGTTCTCTCTCCTCTTCTACTTGAGTCATTTCTGGTTTCTACCTTCTAGTTTTCTCATTCTCTCTTCTATATGGTCTGTTCTATTTCCAGTGCTTTCTAATGCATTCTTCATCTCAGTCATCAAGTTCTTCAGCTCCAGAATTCCTTTTGGTTCTTTTTTAGAGTTTCAATCTCTTTGTTAAATTATTCCTTCTGTTCATTAATTTTATTCCTGAGCTAATTGAGCTGCTTTTGTGTGTTTTCTTGTAGCTTATTTTGTTTCTTAATGACAACTCTTTTGAATTCTCTGTCAATTAGGTCACATTCTTCCATGGTTTCTGGAGAATTTTCATCTTATTTTTGTGATACCATGTTACCATGCTTTCTCATGTTGTTTAATGAGTTTTTATTCTGCTAGTGTATTTGTAGTAGTGAACAGCTTTCTTATTTAGGTAAAGCTTTGTTTGCTTTGACTCTAACTTTTCAAGAGATTGGTAACTAGAGGGCTTTCCTTTGCTTTTCAGTAGGAGGCACTATAGCACAAGTTTTGTTTTCTCTTACCTAATATGCCTTTGGCTATATTTGAGAATCAGGGCTTTCCACCCTCCACAGCCTCTGTCAGAGATGTCCCAGTGCTCTTGTCATTGTCATCACTGCTTGTGTTTCCAAGGTCACTTGTGCCTTCCTGCAGCTGGTGTCACTGACATTGTTGGTGTCACTGTTGGGGGCATCGTGCTGGTAAACACCTTGGCTGTGTTCAGCGTCACTTGTGTCTTTGGCACTACCACTGTAGTGGGGGAAGTGGGAGGGTGGAAGGGGAGCCAGGGTTTTTGGTACCTCCCCCCACTCTGGTGTTGTCTGCTTTATGGGCACTGCCACTGTGGGCAGGGGGGCTGGAGTCACAAACACTGCTATGGATGAGGGATTGGGATTGTGGTCCCTACTGCCACTGCTGCCTGAGGCTGGAGTCCTTTGTACCACCTCCACTGCTACTACTGGGTTCTCTGTGCCTGCAAGTTCAGCTGCCTTGGCCAGAGGGCCAAGATTGTAGGCACCGCCTTTTCTGTTCCTCCAGTTCCACTTTCTGTATGTGTTCCAATACACCCACCTTCAGATGTACAGATGTGGATCTCTCCAGCATCCTGTGTCTTGGGCAGAGGAACTTTTGTTGAGTTATGGATGTTTTACTAGTTAAAGATTGAAAGAGCAAGACAAGGGGAGCATCTTATTCTGCCATGATGCTTGATAGTTATGGTATTCTCATTCAGAAAATTAATGTAATGTTAAAGATATTATCATTATATCTGGTCAGGATGAAAAGTGATTACCAAAGCAAGTTGCATAGAGTGACCAAAAGATACTATATACTATATTTTGATTGAAAAGAATATGGTAGTGTTTGTACATGTCCTCATTACTTTTTGTAATACCACATGATTAAAAACCATTTTTATATAGGTGAACTCCTTTTAAATCTTGGTATAGGTAATAGCTTTCTAATTATGACTCGAAATGCAGAAATATTAAAAGAAAAGATTGATAAATTTGACTACACAAAAAGAAAGTGTGTGTGAGAAAAACACCACAGACAAAGTTTACAGATAAACTGGGAGAAAATATTGATAGCATATCCTACTGATAAAGAGCTTTTACTGCTAATGAAGAAATCTTAAAATTCAAGGGACAGAGAACTAAAATACTAACAGAAAAATGGGAAAAGGCAAAGAGATAATTCATTCACACACATATATAAAATGTAAAAATAGCCCTCAAACCTATACAAAAGTTTCAAACTCAATAGTAATTAATGAAATACAAATTAAAACAACACTAACAACATGTCTCACTTTTCAGATTGGCCAAAAATTTAAAAGTTAAAAACATATTCTGTTGGCAAGTTTGTACAGAAATAGACACTCATATATTGCTGCTAGGAATGCAAATTGGATATTTGCCTGAAGAAATTTCTAAACGAAGTATTGAAGGAGCAGACTTGTTTCTTTTGAATGCTTATAGTGAAATATCAGAAGAGAAAAATAATTTAAAAATGCATTAGTTAATCAAAAACAGAACTTAAAAATTTGGAAATTTCTCAGCCCATCCATATGGAAAGAAATAAGAAAGCTTGTTTGGGAAAGAATTTAAAGGGTGTGGTCAAATTTGAAAAGGACTTTGGCTTGGATCAACAGTTTCAACAGAAGCTAGGAGCTATTCATTAAGACAATGGGGTGATTGGTTGGCTATCTAAACAGAAGCCAGAACCTATTGTCCAAGACAATGGAAAAATAACTCAGAAGCATTTCAAAGCTCTTCAGGGTGCCCCTCCCATCACAGTCCCAGACTACAGGAGTCTGCAGGGTAGAACAATTTCAAAGGAGGGGCCACCTTGTCTTGCTCTGTCTCACATTAGGGACTCTGTTTCTCACATTTGGGTGCCATGCTCCTCAGCCACCTCAACTGCAGTGTGTGCTAAGGTGGCTGCCCCTCTGGAGGAGCATCAGCATTCTCTGCCAATGCACAGAGTGCAAGAGCTGTAGGGGCATGACTGTCTTCACCTAGATTTAAAAGGATGCCCTGAAGAGCCAAAGGGCCCAGAAAGAAAACCTCTGCAAAAGCAGAGCTACAGCAAAAAGCCCTGACTAGGGCAATGCCCAGTGGAGCTGTGAGAATGGAGTTGTCCCTGAAATCCCAGCCTGGGAGAGCTGCAGGCACAGGACTGCAACCCATAAAAGTTACAGTGTGGGCTGTGTCCAGCAAGGAGATCTTCATCCCAGTGTCTGGAACACAGGACACTTGCCCCAGTGGGCCTTAAATTTTTGGAATTGCCTGGGACCTTTTATCCATTTCTTATTTCTCCCTTTTGGAATGTGAATACCTACCCAATGCCTGTCTTATCATTATATTTTGAAAGCACATAACACATCTTGTAACTGAGCAGGACCCTATGGGGCCTTCCATAGACAGACCCCTCCCTCATAGCCTCTGCTTTAGCTCCTCTCTGAAGTACCTAGATAGTAGTATCTAATGCACATTTCCTGAGTAATTTTACAGATGCCAAAACCACCACCAAATGGAAGAAATTAACTACTTGATGATCATGAGCATGTAGCCCCAAGACCTACTGGTACCTAAGGATTGATAATGTTAACCCCTGTGACACTGCCCTGTTACCTCATCATCAGCCAATCAGAGAATTGTACATGAGATCATCACACACCCTGGGACACCCCTCCCTCAACTTGCCTTTAAAATGCTTTGCTGAACCCTATCCAGGAGCTTGGGTATTTTGCGCACCAGCTGTTCTGAACCCCTTGTTTGGCTCCCTGTAATAAATGCTGCACTTTCCTTCACCACAATCAGTGTCAGTTGATTGGCTTTACTGCTCATGGGCAAGTGGACCCAAGTTTGGTTTCATAAAAGTTTGATTTCATATGTTTACAGCAATCCTTAAGTGCCAGTAGGTCTGGGGGCTACGTGCTCATATGTTTACTGCTAGAAAGCAGTTTGCTGTAAGATGAATAGTACCATGAGCCTCACCCATATCTGATTTAATTGATATTTAATGAGGCTTTGGACTTAGACTTTTGAGTTACATGCTGAAATAAGTTAAGACTTTGGGGGCTACTGGGATAAAATTAATGTATTTTGCATGCAAGAAGGACATGGGTTTTGGTAAGCCAGGGGCAGAATGCTATGGGATGACTGGTTGTGTCCCCTTAAAATTCATAAGTTGAAACTTATTCCCAAGGTGACAGTATTAGAAATTTTGGCTTTTGGAAGTTGATTAGGTGACGAGGTCAGAGCCCTCATGCAAGGGATTAGTGCCTTTATAAAAGAGGCTCCAGAAAGATTCCTTGTCCCCTCCACCATGTGAGGAAACAAGGATAGGGCACTCTGATCTCACACTTCTCATAGAGGTATTGGTTAACAATTGTGAAACTACTTTAAGTGTATACTAAAATTGAGCTATATATATTGATAGTTTTATATATATACATATATATAAACAGCTAATAAGAGCTGAGTTTTAACTGTTGGAAAAAGAAGTTATAGATGAGAAGAGGGAAAGCTAATATGAACCCTGTGTTGGATTGCCATTGGGTTAGAATCAGAGATATTAAATATGAATTCATTGACCTTATATGTATAGATGGATAGATAGATATATAGATATTGAAATAGAGATGCATGGACAAGTGTGCGTTAGCTCTGTCTCCTGAATCAATGTCACTCCAGTAGCAATGAACAAATTTAGTGCTAACATATTGGTTTCTAAATACCTTTCCCCAATACAACAATTCAGGGCTCCTTGAAGAAGTGACTAACTCTAGGGTTGTGGCAGAAAAAAAATAACAGAAGATGAACCTGGGATATCTTCTGGTTTCAGAAATTAAAGAAGAGGGCTTGTTGAAAGGACAACTAAACTAAAGGAGTGCCTAATGGCCAAAGTTGTAAAGTTTTGAGGAAGAAAATAAGTAAAGATAGTATAGGATAATAATCCAAATAATAAAATAAGTATCCATGAGCTCATACTGTTATAAATAAATGAATAAATAAATAAATAACATTTGAGAAGGGATAACTCTTCCTTATGGAAGAATTCCAATTTAAAAATATTAGAAGAAAAGTGGGAACTAGAAAAATCACCAGTAGACAAACAACACAATAATAATTGCTGCAGACAAGTTCCATCGATGGCTGATAAAATTAGTAGCTAAATGTTTTAGGAGAAACAGGATACTTTCACAGTTTTAAAGTAGCTTAATCAAGATAGTAAGTAAAATGGGGAAAATAGTAGCTTCACAGTTGATAAACCTGGTAAACTCCACCTTAACCAAGATTAACATTATCAATAATTAGGCATATCAATATTTTGAGTCCCTGATACAATTTACAGAGAAGGTTATAATATCATCTCTGTTATCTTTGTGTCAAAAATCTATATCCTGAATCTATGCATGAGACAATATCAGGCAAAGCCAAATTGAGAGATATTCTACAAAATAACTGAACAGTACTCCTCTAAAAGTGTCAAGATCATAAAAAAATGAAGACTGAAGAACTATAACAAACTAGAGAAGGCAAAGGAAACATGTCAAATAAATGTCATGTGGGTTCCTGGATTGAATCCTGAAAAAGAAAATGGATATTTAGTAGAAAAACTGGTGAAATATGAATAAGGTCTGAAGTTAATAGTTTTGTGCCAGTATTAATTTCTTAGTTTTGACAATTATACTATGGTTATATAGCATGTTAATATTAGGAGAAACTGAGTGAAATTATATAGAAACTCTGTGTACCATTTTTGCAACTTTTCTGTAAGTCTAAAATTAGTTCAAAGTTATAAATTAAAACAATTAATAAATCGATTAAAATTCTAACTGTATACAAAAACTGTTTAGATCTGAGGATTTCAGTTCATGTCAGTTTGATAAATGTGTATTATTATTTATTATGTGGAAAACACTGTGATAGGCACCTAAGAAGGGTGTGAGGAAGGAAGAAAGATTAATAAGGCATAGTCCCTATCCTTGAGGAGTTTAGAGTTTAGAAGCATGAGGAACAATCACATACTCCAATAATTTTACTCTAATTTGCTAAGCAGTAATATAATGGTATGCCCCAGGCATCATTGGAACACAGAGGCAGAGTTCTTAGTCTAACCCTAGAGAATACTTATTGGAATAGACAATTTCTGGGTCAAATCTTTCTGAAGGAATACAAGTTATTCAGGAAAAACATAGCACATATTTTTATTTTGTACTTTAATAATTCTTTTCATATTTACTCATTAGTTAACTAATTTATTCCTAGTGGCTTATAGATTTTCAGATGTCTTTCTGATTTTAGTGAAAATATCAAAATAACAAAGATAAGTTAGATTTTCCAGTTCTTTTAGCTTTATCTTTGCACAGCTATCAACACAAGCTATGATACAGTGTTTTGCATATCTTCATAATTGATTTCAACTGTCAAGCTGAATTGATTGCTGAGCCACAAAAATCATCAACTTTGTGCAAAGAACTGTTAGGGTATGGTGTGTTCTATTTGATAATATTATTGGATAAGGGAGGGTTAGAACTGCAAATTTATATCTCTCCCAATCAATCTTCTACACTTGAAACAAATTGCCATATCAGTTGATACTTCCATATTAAGTTACAACAAATAGTGATTTAACTAATATAGCTATTTAACTTCAGCATTAATGCTTGCTTGTTAGGTCAGCAGCTTTTTACACATTTTATATTCTTAACACTTGCCATGGAGTGAGCCCAATAAGGTCAGCCAGATAATTACCAGCCTTGTCACACATGTGAGCTCTACAATTATCCTTAATTAACTGGAACCCTGATGCAATCACCAGAGGTAATCAACAGTAATCATTCTGAACTGTTCTCCTTTGACTCCCCCAGAGTGGGCTATTGGAGTATTGTCTGATTTTAAGCAAGTAACTATAAAAGTAAGAGTCTGAAATGTTCTTTAATAATTCATTTAAACTAATTTCCCAGCAAACACTCTCATTAATTTTCCTAGAGCACTCTAGAACATTTAAGTGGCCATAATGTACAAAGAGTGAATAAGGTGCCCGGAGGAGTCAGCAAAGATATTGATAAAGCATCTTAACTTTGTGACAGGTAAGGTAATCATCAATAGAAATAATAATAAAAACGTTAAACATTTTATACATTAATAGACATAACTGCTTGTGAATGCTAAGGGGCTTAATTGAGGTGTTGTAAATAAATATGGTTGGTTAGAGCAGGGAAAATTGAGTGACATTATTAAAAGCAAGCAGATAGAATTAGATTAATCACATGAAAGTGATAGTAGTATATTGTCATGGTTAGAGCAAAGGGTACACTGTCAATACAAAAAGACAATAGTAGCTAAGCAATGGATTTTGGAGGACATTAAAGATCAAAATTAGAGATCATTCACTGTTGTTAAAAGAAATTTTGAGGTGTCATAATCTTTAGAGGAGAGTACAAGTTTAAAATGACACCTGGAAACAAGTATTACCTTTTTCTAGGACAATTTAGGAAGGGAGATAGTCATAAAGAAGATTATTCCAATTATTCAAAGTTGGTGAGAACAAGAAAGAGAAGACTAAGGCATCAGCAAAAAGGGATGGATGGTAAATTATAGCATAGTCCTGGACAAGATCTGGAGTCATGTACATGACTGTCCATGACTATTGGAGGCAATATGTGTGTAGTGGGATGAGTGTATCAGTTAGGGTTGTCGTCAGCCAAATAATAGAAAGCTCACCCAAACAGTGACTTAGCAAGTAGTTTGTTTTCTATTTGCTTACCTCATGTAATAAGAAAACTTGGGGAAGGCAGTCCACTGTACAGCCATTACACAGTATTGACAAGGATGCATACGCTTATATATTCCTGCTATATCAATTTCCTATGGCTTCTGTAAAAAAAAAAAAACAAAAAACACAACTTTACTCGCTTAGAACAACACAAATTTATTCTCTTAGACTTCTGGAGGAAGTCCAAAATGAATCCTATGGAGCTAAAATCAAGGTGGAGCCATGGCTGGTGCTTTCTGGAGGCTCCAGGGGACAATCTGCTCCTTACCTCTTTCAAATTTTAGAAGCTGCTGGCATCTCTGGGGAGTCATTATTCATACCACCACATTGTCTGTGCCAGCCTTAATGAGCGCCTTTGGTCTTTCTAGTTGCTGTACCTCTGGGCATTGCAAGAAAAAAAAAATGGTGGTGGCTAAAGCAAATACCAGTGGAGTGATCTGCAAGAAAACTTTCCTCAAAACTCCCCCAACAACCTCCACTTTCATTTCATTTACCAAAACCATGTCACATGTCCAGTTCTAGATGCAGGGAAATTTGAGAAGGGCAATATTTTACTTTTCACCTTCTTTATAGGAGGAAAGCAAGAAAAAAATGGTGGCTGGGAATGGGTGTTAAGCAAGCCAAACAAGAGTGTCTTCCATTTTGTGGGAGTCCCAGCATATATGTGTGTGTGTGTGCCTGTGGGGCTATATATAAACACACATAAGTCACATTTCTTCTTCAATTTATAGTGTTTTCTAGTTTTTATGTCCTTGGGCTAGAGAGTGAGGTGGAATGGAGGTAGAAAAATGAGTGAGAATAAAATGGATGTAGGGGCAGAAAAGTTTTCCTTTCTTTCCTTCTAGATTCATTGTCTGTCTAATGATTAAATTGACATGACAGATTAACAAGAAAAAATCAAATTTTGTACATACAGGAGCCCCATAAAAATATGAGACTCCCCAGCAGTCAGGTAATTGAGGCTTATATGCCAACCTGAGCTAAGGAGAAGGGGGTAGGAGTCTGGGGCGTCAAAGGGAAGAGGACAATTCACAAGAAGATGGGAAAAGCAAAAGTTTGGTAAACAAATGTTTGCCATGCCATACAGATAAGATAAAAAAGTTTCTGATATAGTTATCCCTGGCAATAGCTCTCTTCCTAGTGCAGGCCCTTTATCTAAATTCTTTTAAACAGTTAAGGGCGGGGGGGTTAAAAAGCTCTTCCTGAGTCTGCCTTGATTGTCTTCAGCTGAAAGTAATCCACATGCCAAATGCACATTCCAGGGTGGTATATTCTGCTCCCTACCCCAACCCCAGGGGTTACGACTAGACTGGCAATAGAAAAAGGAAAATTATGTCAATGAAATGATTAATTTTAGAGTTCTTGAAAATCCACTAAAGACATGTTCTGATGAGGCAATTAACCTATTCCTGATGAACATGTAACAATATCCACAACTGCATAAATACCTAATACCTTAATATAAAAAATACCACAAGTTCCTAAGAAATCTAAATGGAGTTCTCTGAAAAAATATTTTAGCTAAGCTCAAAAAAAAAGTTTTTTTCTCAACTTTAATATTTTTATTAATTTCTGCTGCCTTAGAAAACGTCTTCAGAAAAATCTATGTTGGATAACCAACAAAGATAGACATAATTTGTTGGCCATTTCTACAAAGTAGAAATGTTAGCTAGATTACCATATAAATGCTTTTTCTCCACTTTCTTGTCAAATACAAACACACCTAGGACAAAAGACAATAAAAAGTGATGATGCTCTGGGATGTAGACACAAAAGCCTTACACACTTTAAATTCAATGGCACAGGTAATGGGGATTATGGAACAGCTGGTCTTAAGCATTTGACTGTGGAATCTTATAGTGAGGATAGGGTCTTATTACTCTAGCTTTAGATTCACATGTTAACAAATATGCTTTACATACTTTTTACTCTTGTTGATTTTTTTTTTTAATTTCCAGTTGAAAGGCAAATTACTTGCTTTTCTCAAGGTAGCACAGGATCCCAATTTTCCTTTTCAATATACATTTCTACTTTTTAAGGTCTCTCTAAATAGAATCAAATCATCCATAAACAAAACATGACAATTACACTTTTAGTGATGGGTAATCATTGACTAATAATTTAAGTACTTAAAAAAATTTACAGCTCTCAGAAGTTTGCAAAAATAATGGGCTCTATGAAACAGCAGATGTTAGATACTTCTTAAGAAGACAATTTATCTGAATATTTAAAGCAAAGTAGATAACTATATCACGCATTTCCTTGGGCATTGGTTAATTCTTAAGAATTGCATTTTATGCATAATTATAATACCATTAAAATATGTGCACATTTTATTCCTCTGCAGTGTAATATTATACCTATATGTTAATTAGCTACTGGTACTATATATAAGTCAGAGGACACTTGGTTGTCATTCAGTAGGACCTGTGGATTTAACTGATGCCTGTAAAACCGGCTTTTACTCCTTATCTGAAGAGTGACTATTTATTAATATCCCACCAAAATGTTTCCCATCTTTTTTTTTCTTAAAGACACCAATTGTACTTGAACATTTGTTACTTTTTTTTTTAAATTAATTAATTAATTAATTTTATTTTTGGCTATGTTGGGTCTTCGTTTCTGTGCGAGGGCTTCCTCTAGTTGCGGCGAGCGGGGGCCACTCTTCATCGCGGTGCACGGGCCTCCCACTAACGCGGCCTCTCTTGTTGCGGAGCACAGGCTCCAGACGCGCAGGCTCAGTAGTTGTGGCTCATGGGCCCAGTTGCTCCGCGGCATGTGGGATCTTCCCAGACCAGGGCTCGAACCCATGTCCCCTTCATTAGCAGGCAGACTCTCAACCACTGTGCCACCAGGGAAGCCCCCATCTTTTTAAAGTATATTTTATTTTCAAAATTCTTTGAAAGCACCTAATTTCAGGGACTATGTAATCAAGTCCTTAAAACAAGCTTTCTTAAGATGCAGTCATTGTTTTTCAAATAGCTCTGATCTCTGGTTCTCTCTTTGGTGCCATAATATCCCCCATGTGATACAATTCTGTCAGATCTATTACTGAAGTCCTTGGTACTGACCTTTAACCTCAGTGTCATTCAACATTCTTTAGTCATTAAACAATTACCTCCAATTCTTACCACCAAGTTGTGGCTGAATTCTCAAATTAGTCAAGAGACTGCCTGATTTAGCCTTGATTCGTTCCCATGCTGGGGATTCTGGCTTACTTAGTGTCCTTCCATTAAATTCACCATTGAAGTGGAAGTTGACAATATGAAAAACAATGGTGACTGAGCAGCTACCTCCTGCACTACTCCCAGAGAGTCAATTAGGCATTTTGGAAGCTGAATGACTTCTTTCAGGCCAATGAAGCAGTTCTTACTTAATGGAACTCCAGTGGCAAAGAAGAGTTCACACAACTTCCAAAAATGCCCAACTTTCTCCCAGGGAGTAGTTTACACACTATAAAAATCTAGCTCAATCAATATGGGGCCAAACACTCCATTTATAAAATATTAAGAGATTTTGATCCTCCGGTAGACAATAAAATGGGCATATCTACTCCATGTGAGTGAATAATGACTTCAAAGGCAAAGAAAATAGAAAAATAATCATGATACTAGAGTAGGCAGTGAGCCATAAACATAAGCTATAAACTGCATGACTATATAAAATATATATTATCTGGATGAATTTCATGGGTACAGGTAAAAAATACAATCTCATCAGGCTCAAAAGACACAGAGACACAACACTTTCTAGAACTCGTGAAAACAGTTTAGAATATCTTTGTCATTCTGCATTAAATAATTTAGCTAAAAAACATTAGGCCACTTTTTAAAAATAATCAAATATTGCCATAGGTATGATAATTTTCCTCTTAAGTAGCTTTTAATTAATGGAGAATAAAAAGAACACATACAAAAATATTCAGAATGAATATAGGCACTGAACCTACACTATACCTTTCTCTTCTTAACGGTCTGAACAACATCATATGCTGAATATTCACATGGGTATTCTCCATGGTTATTTTAAAGGATTTAATACATTCTACTGAATTATCCCCTGGATAGGGATTTAAATCATTGCTCATTAGAACGTTTATTTTCACCTGGCTATGAATACATGTCTCATTAATTTTAAAGGAAATTAATTGCAATAAAGAAAGAGGGACATATCTCTGAAAGTTCAATCCCGCTGTGTCTGTATAGCCAGAACATTCTTAATTTATTTGTAATCCCAGTTGAGTGTTCTTCCTTGTCCCAGCATATTCTTTTCCTGTACATATGAATGCATACTTTCTCGTGTTCCCAGTTTTATTTTTTTGTTTCACCTGGTTAAATTAGATTATAAAATTCCTGGGGAGAGTGGCAAAGCTAAATTGTGAATCTAGCTTATTATTTGAATTCCACAATAGAAATGCAAAAAAAAAAAAAATACTGCTAAGCCTAGGTGAGAATTCTGATTCAGATAGGTTGCAAAATGAGTAATTAATTCATCAACACTTCATTAAGGCTTCTACTACTGCATAAAAATTATCACAAATTTAGTTGCTGAAATGATGCAGATTTATTATATTAAAATTCTAGGGGCTATAAGTGCAACATGGGTTTCACTGAGCTAAAATCAAGGTGTCAGAAGGGTCGTATTCCTTTCTGGAAGCTCTCAGAATCTGTTTATTGCTCATTCAGATCTTTGCAGAATTCAGGTCCTGCTGTTGTAGGACTGAGGTCCTCCATTCCCTGCTGTCTGTCAGCTAAGAGTGTTCCAAGATTCTAGAGGCTACTTGTATTCCTTGGCTCTTAGCCCCCTTCCTCCATCTTCAAAGCCAACAGAAGTCGCTGTATTCTCACACTGAATCTCTCCTTCTGTCTCATTTCTCTGACCCACTCTTCTCCCTATCTCTTCTGCTTTTAAGGTATCATGTAATTGCATCGGCCCCACGCAGATAATCCAGGATAATCTCTCCCACTTTAAGGTCCATAACCTTAATCACCTCTGCAAATTCCTTTTTCCTATGTAAGGTGACATAGTCACAGGTTCCAAGCATTAGGATGTGAACATCTTGAGGGACTATAGCTCTGCCTACCACAAACAAACTTAAAGGGAACTTTAAAATGTAAAATTACCTTTAATGATACTCCTTGAACATTTTATTTTTAAGACACAGATCACTACAGGCTTTCAGTTTTTACCTCCAAGGGGAGGAATGATAGATAGCTATGACAGTTGAAAGGACTTGCTCTAGAAGGAAACCATTGTTGGATCTCACATACACTGTGGACATTTTAGCTTTTAAGATAAATAATGTTAATCCTTATTTTATGATTTTTTAACAAGAAAGAAATTATTACAGAAAATTCTATTCTGTTTGTAGTTTGTTATGCCTAAATATAACCATTATATAATGGTTTTTATGATCTGAAATGAATGGCAGATTAATTATGCTACTTTTCTACATTTCTCATTATATTTTTACTTAAAAATAAAAAGCAAGATCTTTTAGTTCTGGCAACATATTTATTTTTCCCCCGCTTTTATTTATTTATTTATTTTTAAAATATTATTTTATTTTTTTATACAGCAGGTCCTTATAGTCATCAATTTTATACACATCAGTGTATACATGTCAATCCCAATCGCTCAATTCATCACACCACCACCACCACCCCCCTGCCGCTTTCCCCCTTGGAGTCCATACGTTTCTTCTCTACATCTGTGTCTCAATTTCTGCCCTGCAAACTGGTTCATCTGTACCATTTTTCTAGGTTCCAAATATATGTGTTAATATACGATATTTGTTTTTCTCTTTCTGACTTACTTCACTCTGCATGACAGTCTCCAGATCCATCCACGTCTCAACAAGTGACCCAATTTCGTTCCTTTTTATGGCTGAGTAATATTCCATTGTATATATGTGCCACATCTTCTTTATCCATTCATCTGTCGATGGGCATTTAGGTTGCTTCATGATCTGGCTATTGTAAATAGTACTGCAATGAACATTGGGGTGCATGTGTCTTTTTAAATTATGGTTTTCTCTGGGTATATGCCCAGTAGTGGGATTGCTGGATCATATGGTAATTCTATTTTTAGTTTTTTAAGGAACCTCCATACTGTTCTCCATAGTGGCTGCATCAATTTACATTCCCACCAACAGTGCAAGAGGGTTCCCTTTTCTCCACACCCTCTCCAGCATTTGTTGTTTGTAGATTTTCTGATTATGCCCATTCTAACTGGTGTGAGGTGATACCTCATTGTAGTGTTGATTTGCATTTCTCTAATAATTAGTGATGTTGAGCATCTTTTCATGTGCTTCTTGGCCATCTGTATGTCTTCTTTGGAGAAATGTCTATTTATGTCTTCTGCACATTTTTGGATTGGTTTGTTTCTTTAATATTGAGCTGCATGAGCTGTTTATATATTTTGGGGACTAGTCCTTTGTCCGTTGAATCATTTGCAAATATTTTCTCCCATTCTGAGTGTTGTCTTTTCATCTTGTTTATGGTTTCCTTTGTTGTGCAAAAGCTTTGAAGTTTCATTAGGTCCCATTTATTTTTGTTTATATTTCCATTACTCTAGGAGGTAGATCAAAAAAGATCTTGCTGTGATTTATGTCAAAGAGTGTTCTTCCTATATTTTCCTCTAAGAGTTTTATAGTGTCCAGTCTTACATTTAGGTCTCTAATCCATTTTGTGTTTACTTTTGTGTATGGTGTTAGGGAGGGTTCTAATTTCCTTCTTTTACATCTGGTTGTGCAGTTTTCCCAGCACCACTTATTGAAGAGACTGTCTTTTCTCAATTGTATATCCTTGCCTCCTTTGTCATACATTAGTTGACCATAGGTGCATGGGTTTATCTCTGGGCTTTCTATCTTGTTCCATTGATCTATGTTTCTGTTTTTATGCCAGTACCATATTATCTTGATTACTGTAGCTTTGCAGTATATTCTGAAGTCAGGGAATCTGATTCCTCCACCTCCGTTGTTTTCCTTCAAGACTGCTTTGGCTATTAGGGGTCTTTTGTGCCTCCATACAAATTTTAAGATATTTGTTCTAGTTCTGTAAAAAATGCCATTGGTAATTTGATAGGGATTGCATTGAATCTGTAGATTGCTTGGGGTAGTATAGTCATTTTCACAATATTGATTCTTCCAATCCCAGAACATGGTATAGCTCTCCATCTGTTGGTATCATCTTTAATTTCTTTCATCACTGTCTTATAGTTTTCTGCATACAGGTCTTTTGTCTCCCTAGGTAGGTTTATTTCTAGGTATTTTATTCTTTTTGTGGCAATGGTAAATGGGAGAGTTCCCTTAATTTCTCTTTCAGATTTTTCATCATTAGTGTTTAGGAATGCAAGAGATTACTGTACATTAATTTTCTATCCTGCAACTTTACCAGATTCATTCATTAGCTCTAGTAGATTTCTGGTGGCATCTTTAGGATTCTCTATGTATAGTATCATGTCATCTGCAAATAGTGACTGTTTTACTTCTTCTTTTCCAATTTTTATTCCTTTTATTTCTTTTTCTTCTCTGATTGCTGTGCCTAAGACTTCCAAAACTATGTTGGATAATAGTGGTGAGAGTGGACATCCTTGTCTTGTTCCTGATCTTAGTGGAAATGGTTTCAGGTTTTCACCATTGAGAATGTTGTTTGCTGTGGGTTTGTCGTATATGGCCTTAATTATGTTGAGGTAGGTTTCCTCTATGCCCACATTCTGGAGAGTTTTTATCATAAATGGGTGTTGAATTTTGTCAAAAGCTTTTTCTGCATCTATTGAGATGATCATATGGTTTTTCCTCTTCAGTTTGTTAATATGGCGTATCACATTGATTGATTTGCATAAATTAAAGAATCCTTGCATCCTTGGGATAAATCCCACTTGATCTTGCTGTATGATCCTTTTATGTGTTGTTGGATTCTGTTTGCTAGTATTTTGTTGAGGATTTTTGCATCTATATTCATCAGTGATATTGGTCTATAATTTTCTTTCTTTGTAGTATCATTGTCTGGTTTTGGTATCAGGGTGATGATGGCCTCATAGAATGAGTTTGGGAGTGTTCCTTCCTCTGTAATTTTTTGTAAGAGTTGGGAAGGATGGGTGTTAGCTCTTTTCTAAATGTTTGGTAGAATTCACCTGTGAAGCCATCTGGTCCTGGACTTTTGTTTGTTGGAAGATTTTTAATCACAGTTTCAATTTCATTACTTGTGATTGGTCTGTTCATATTTTCTATTTCTTCCTGGTTCAGTCTTGGAAGGTTATACCTTTTAAGAATTTGTCCATTTCTTCCAGGTTGCCCATTTTATTGGCATAGGGTTGCTTGTAGTAGTCTCTTAGGGTGCTTAGTATTTCTGTGTTGTCTGTTGTAACTTCTACTTTTTCATTTCTAATTTTGTTTATTTGAGTCCTCTCCCCTTTTTCTTGATGAGTCTGGCTAATGGTTTATCAATTTTGTTTATCTTCTCAAAGAATCAGCTTATAGTTTTATTGATTTATGTTATTGTTTTCATTGTTTCTATTTCATTTATTTCTGCTCTGATCTTTACGATTTCTTTCCTTCTGCTAACTTTGGGTTTTGTTTGTTCTTCTTTCTCTAGTTCCTTTAGGTGTAAGGTTAGATTGTTTATTTGAGATTTTTCTTGTTTCTTGAGGTAGGCTTGTATAGCTATAATCTTCCCTCTTAGAACTGCTTTTGCTGCATCCCATAGGTTTTGGATTGTCGTGTTTTCATTGTCATTTGTCTCCTGATATTTTTTGATTTCCTCTTTGATATCATCAGTGACCTCTTGGTTATTTAGCAATGTATTGTTTAGCCTCCATATGCTTGTGTTTTTTTAAATGTATTTTTCCCTGTAATTCATTTCTAATCTCATAGCGTTGTGGTCAGAAAAGATGCTTGATATGATTTCAATTTTCTTAAATTTACTGTGGCTTGATTTGTGACCCAGGATGTGATCTGTCCTGGCGAATGTTCCGTGCACACTTGAGAAGAAAGTTTAATCTGCCGTTTTTTGGTGGAATGTCCTATAAATATCAATTAAATCTACCTGGTCTATTGTGTAATTTAAAGCTTCTGTTTCCTTATTTATTTTTATTTTGGATGATCTGTCCATTGGTTTAAGTGAGGTGTTAAAGTCCCCCACTATTATTGTGTTACTGTCGATTTCCTCTTTTATAGCTGTTAGCAGTTGCCTTATGTATTGAGGTGCTCCTATGTTGGGTGCATGTATATTTATAATTGTTATATATTCTTCTTGTATTGATCCCTTGATCATTATGTAGTGTCCTTCCTTGTCTCTTGTAACATTCTTTATTTTAAAGTCTATTTTATCTGATATGAGTATTGCTACTCCAGCTTTCCTTTGATTTTCATTTGCATGAAATATCTTTTTCCATCCCCTCACTTTGAGTCTGTATGTGTTCCTAGATCTGAAGTGGGTCTCTTGTAGACAGCATAGAGATGTGTCTTGTTTTTGTATCCATTCAGCAAGCCTGTGTCTTTTGGTTGGAGCATTTAATCCATTCACGTTTAAGGTAATTTTTGATATGTATGTTCCTATGACTCTTTTCTTAACTGTTTTGGGTTTGTTTTTGTAGGTCCTTTTCTTCTGTCATGTTTCTCACTTAGAGAAGTTCCTTTAGCATTTTTTGTAGAGCTGGTTTGGTGGTGCTGAATTCTTTTTGCTTTTGCTTGTCTGTAAAGCTTTTGATTTCTCCATTGACTCTGAATGAGATCCTTGCTGGGTAGAGTAATCTTGGTTGTAGATTCTTCCCTTTAATCACTTTAAGTATATCATGCCACTCCCTTCTGGCTTGTAGTGTTTCTGCTGAGAAATCAGCTGTTAACCTTATGGCAGTTCCCTTTTATGTTATTTGTCATTTTTCCCTTGCTGCTTTCAATAATTTTTCTTTGTCTTTAGTTTTTGCCAATTTGATTACTATGTGTCTCAGTGTGTTTATCCTTGGTTTTATCCTGTATATGACTCTCTGTGCCTCCTGGACTTTGGTGGCTATCTCCTTTCCCATGTTAGGGAAGTTTTCGACTATAATCTCTTCAAATACTTTCTTGGTTCCTTTCTCTCTCTCTTCTCTTTCTGGGACCCCTATAATGTGAATGCTGTTGCATTTAATGTTGTCCCAGAGGTCTCTTAGGCAGTCTTCATTTCTTTTCGTTCTTTTTTCTTTATTATGTTCTGCAGCAGTGAATTCCACCATTCTGTCTTCCAGGTCACTTATCCGTTCTTCTGCCTCAGTTATTCTGCTATTGATTCCTTCTAGTGTAGTTTTCATTTCAGTTATTGAATTGTTCATGTCTGTTTGTTTGTTCTTTAATTCTTCTGGGTCTTTGTTAAACATTTCTTGCATATTCTCCACCTTTGACTCCATTCTTTTTCTGAGGTCCTGGATCATCTTCACTATCATTATTCTGAATTCTTTTTCTGGAAGATTGCCTATCTCCACTTCCTTTAGTTGTTTTCCTGGGGTTTTATCTTGTTCCTTCATCTGGTACATAGCCCTCTGCCTTTTCATCTTGTCTCTCTTTCTGTGAATGTGGTTTTTGTTCCACAGGCTGCAGGATTGTAGTTCTTCTTGCTTCTGCCGTCTGCCCTCTGGTGGATCTCCCCCGCTTTTAAACATCCTCCCAAAATAGTGTACACCTGAGGCTTCCATTCTTCTCAAACTTTGCCTGTATATGCATGTGAAATCTAGCTTTCATTCATACCATGCTATTGAAAGCATGCTCTGAAAGCTGATTGGAGATCTTATCTTTGTTATTTCTATCTTTTTTTTTCCCCTCAGCTTTGGCTTCAATGGCACTAAATTTGATTGATGTTGTTGATGAGATCTATATTTAACTATCTGACTACTTCTCTTCTTTATTTAATTTTTCTTCCTCTTTAAATTTTTGTGTCCACTCCTCCAAATATCTGTCCATGGAATTGCTGCCACTCTGTATGCATGTAATCATCCTTAGAAAGATAATCTGGTAATATGATTTTGTTAGTCCAATTTAAAAATAACTGAAATCTATATATTTATACACAGTTTTTTACCTAAACATCAGTACCATATTTCTAAATATGTTCAGAAAATCTATGCTTGGTATAATTGACTATAATTATAATTGTAAAATTAAATATATTATCTTCCTCCAAAGTCTGCTTTGGGTTTTAAATTTCCTATTCTTAATTACTAGGGAATAAAACCCAGTAAGCAACCCTGAAGTCAATTCTTCTCATTTCCATTACCTCTTCATATCAAATCCCTTAATAAGTCCTCAGTTACAGTTCTTGATATACAACATCTTTCCCATTGATATCACTGTAGTCTAAACTTAGTTCAACTCACATCTAGGTTATTCCAACTCCTTCCTTGCTTTTGTAGTATTCTTGCATTCAACTTATTCCTCCTTAATCTTTCTTATTTGCTACAGATAGCTCCTTTTTTCTTCCAGTTTTTTTTTAAACTAGGCAATGTTTTTAATATTTATTTATTTATTTATTTTCATATTGGAATATAGTTGATTAACAGTGTTGTGTTAGTTTCAGGTGTATAGCAAAGTGATTCAGTTACAAATATGCATATATCTATTCTTTTTCATATTCTTTTCCCATTTAGGTTATTACAGAATAGTGAGAGGAGTTCCCTGCCACTATACAGTAGGTCCTTTTTGGTTATCTATTTTAAATATAGCTGTGTGTACATGCCAATCGCAAACCCCCAATCTATCCCTCACCGCACCCTTCCCCCCAATAACCATAAGTTCATTCTCCAAGTCTGTAAGCCTGTTTCTGTTTAGTAAGTAAGTTTATTTGTATCATTATTTTTTAGATTCCACATATAAGCCATATCATATGGTATTTGTCTTTCTCTATCTGACTTACTTCACTTAGTATGATAATCCCCAAGTCCATCCATGTTGCTGCAAATGGCATTATTTCATTATTTTTAATGGCTGAGTAATATTCCATTGTATATATGCATCAAATCTTCTCCATTCATTTGTCAATGGACATTTAGGTTGCTCCCATGCTTTGGCTATTGTAAACAGTGCTGCAATGAACATTGGGGTGCATGTATCCTTTTGAACCATGTTTGTCTCCAGATATATGCCCAGGAGTGGGCTTGCTGAATCACAGGGTAGATCTATTTTTTGTTGTTTAAGAAACATCCATACTGTTCTCCATAGTGGCTGTATCAATTTACATTCCCACCAATAGTGTAGGAAAGTTTCTTTTTCTCCACACCCTCTCCAGCATTTACTGTTTGCAGATTTTTTGATGATGGACATTCTGAGTGGTGTGAGGTGATATCTCATTGTAGTTTTGATTTGCATTTCTCTAATAATTAGGGATGTTGAGCATCTTTTCATGTGCCTTTTGGCCATCTAGTATGTCTTCTTTGGAGGAATGTCTATTTAAGTCTTGTACCCGTTTTTTGATTGGGTTGTTTGTTATTTTGATATTGAGCCACATGAGTTGTTTGTAAATTTTGGAGACCAATCCCTTGTCCGTTTCATCATTTGCAATTATTTTCTCCCATTCTGTGGGTTGTCTTTTCATTTTCTTTATGGTTTCCTTTGCTATGCAAAAGGTTTTAAGTTTAATTAGACCCCATTTGTTTATTTTTGCTTTTATTTCCATTACTTTAGCAGACGGCTCAGAAAAGATGTTGCTGCTATTTATGTCAAAGAGTGTTCTATGTTTTCCTCTGAGTCTTATAGTATTCGGTCTTACATTTAGGTCTTTAATACATTTTGAGTTTCTTTTTTTGTATGGTGTAAAAGAATATTCTAATTTCATTTTTTTTACATGTAGTTTTCCAGTTTTCCCTGCACTCTTTATTGAAGAGACTGTCTTACCTCTGTGGTATAGTCTGACCTCCTTTGTCATAGATTAATTGACCATAGGTGCATGAGTTTATTTCTGGGCTTTCTATCCTGTTCTACTGATTTTTATTTCTGTTTTTGTGCCAGTACCATACTGTTTTGATGACTGTAGCTTTATAGCATAGTCTGAAGTAAGGGAGCCTGATTCCTCCAGCTCCGTTTTTCTTTCTCAAGAATGATTTGGCTATTTGGGGTGTTTTGCATCTCCATACTAATTTTAAGATTTTTGTTGTAGTTCTTTGAAAAATGTCATTGGTAGTTTGATAGGGGTTGCATTGCATCTAGATTGCCTTGGGTAGTATAGTCATTTTGACAATATTGATTCTTCCAATCCAAGAACATGGTGTATTTTTTATTTTGTTGCTTGTGCTTTTGATGTCATATCTAAGAAATCATTGCTAAACCCAAAGTTGTAATGTCTTATCCCTGTTTACGTATAAGAGTTTTATAGTTGCATCTCTTACATTTGTATCTTCTATACATTTTGAGTTGATTTTTATG
Organism: Eschrichtius robustus; assembly: GCF_028021215.1. Classification (NCBI taxonomy): domain Eukaryota; kingdom Metazoa; phylum Chordata; class Mammalia; order Artiodactyla; family Eschrichtiidae; genus Eschrichtius; species Eschrichtius robustus. Next base: position 77,590,331 of record NC_090845.1, read on the forward strand.
TATGGTGTTGGATAAGGTTTCAACTTCATTCTTTTGCATGCAGATATTCACTTTTCCCATCATCATATAGTGAAAAGAATGACATTTTTTTAAAAGGATGATTTTCTCCATGTAATGGTTTTGGTGACCTTGTTGAAAAGAAGCTGATCATAGACACATAAGTTTATTTCTGGACTCTTTATTCTATTCCAGTGATCTGTATATCTTCCCTTAGGCCAGTATCACACTTCCATGAACACTGCAGCTTCATAGTAAGTTTGAAATCAGGAAGTGTGAGTCTTCCTATATTGTTCTTTTTCAAGATTGTTTTGGCTATTCTATGTCACTTAGATTTCTATATAAATTTTAAAATAAGCTTGTCAGTATCTACTAAGAAATCAGATGGTGTTCTGATAGGGATTGTGTTGAATCTCTGGATCATTTTGGGTGATGACAGTGATGCATTTCTTTCTTAGCAGATCCTCAGGATTAGGAGCTGAATAATCATTGGAGAATGAGGAAGTGGCCTCGGCTCTTCTAGGCTTAACTTTTCTAGGTGGGCTTCAATGCCTTACAAGCCATAGCAAGGGTGATTCGGGCCCTAGTATTCTCAGACCCAACTACTCTCAGTGTAGTGCCTCCATCTCATGGAAGGGGTTGTGTAGAGGAAAGAAACCCCCACCTCTCACCCAGAACATAGCATCAGAACAGGTAGCTAACAACAGGATGAGAAATGTTGACATCTTACTTTTCTTGTGAAAATGGCACTTTGTTTGAGAGAGGGAGCCCTTTGTTCTTGGCTACACCAGTGTGGTGTGAAATTTCTGTCTCACTGAACTGGGGATGGGTAGAGAAAGTGTAGTTCTTGGTTCACATGCCACAGAATTTCAATATTGTTACCAATATTTTATAGAATTTCTTGAATAAATAGTTTTTAAATTGCTGCAAGAAATTAGGGTCATTTATGGAGACATTTAATTATTGTATTTTTATAGTTTTCAGTAATTTAGCTACAGAGTGTGTTCACAGAACTCCTTACACTGTCTCACCTAAATTGGAATCTAGATCTTCATCTTCATTAAACAAAATTGTAGCATCCTCTGAACATGATTTTCCATCTTTTCCTTTATTAATATTTTCTGCTGATGATACCATATAGTAATTACAGATTTTCTTCATTTTTTGAAACATCTCCATGGTACTCAACTCTGTTGATTCCTAGAGTTTGTTCAATCAGTTTTCTATTGATAGGCATTTAGGCTGTCTCCAATCGTTGTTATTGTAAATAAGACTGCAATGAATAAACCAGTGTACATATCATTTCCTATTTTTTCTTAAGGTGTATTTGGGATAAATTCCTAAAAGTTGTATCACTGGATCAAAAGGTAAATGGATGTGCAATTTTAATAGATAGGCATGGTATAGAATTCTCTTTAAGGCTCATACATTTTTCTTTTTCACCATCAGTGTTTGAGAGTGCCTAATTCCCTATAGTCATGACAAGAGTTTTTTGGCAGAATTTTGTTTTTGTCAGTCTGATATTTGAGAAATGATCCTTCTATGTGACTTTAATTTGCATTTATATAATTGTGAGTAATGTTAAATATCTTTTTATTTGCTTTCTTTTCTGTGAAATGTCTGTTCAATATTTTCCATATTCTTCTTTAAGACTTTTGGTCATTTTTGTTTTTACAGATATAAAAGATCTGTATTGATCACCAATATTAACATATTAACACTTTTAATGTAACATTAGTTGTAAACTTTGTCCCAGATTACAATTTGTCTTTTTACTTTGTTTATGGTGTTTTTAGTACCATGCAAAATACTTTTTTTAGGTAATCAAATTAATCAATATTTTCACATTTAGCTTCTGGAAGTTGAGCCACTGTTACGTAACTGTTCTCTTTTTCCAAGTAACAAATTAAACAACCATTATTTTTCTAGTATTTTTTACTTTTTACATTTAATTATTTGCTGCATTTGGAATTTATTCTGGTGTTTAGTGTGAGGAGTGGATCCAATTTTACATTTTTCTATGAATCTGTCTAGTTTTCATATCATCAGTTATTAAAATGTCCATCATTTCCTCCATTTTGATGTGTTGCCTTTATTTTATGATAAACTTTCATGTGTACTTTGTCTATTTATGAATTTTCTAGTGTGTTACAGTGAACTTTCTGTATATTTCTGTGTTTTTCTTGCATTTTAAAGAAATCAGTGGCTTTATAATATGTTTTAATAACATCTACAAAACTATTTTGAGCTTTCTGTTTGTTGTATCTGGCCAGGCAATAGCAACATAAGAACAGCACTGCTACTATTTTGGTGACACTTTATCTTAATTTCAAGAAAAAAAGATGTAAGAATAAATAAGCCATCTTGCTCTAACTTTTCTTACATATTGAAATGTGTGCAGGTACAATAAATATTAAAATGCCAACTTTTCTTCCTGCTATTATTTTGGCTGAATGCATCTTCAAATATCCTTTGTCTTGAAAATTGTTTTTTTTTTTCTCTCCAAAGTACACTGATACATTTAGAAAATTTTAAGTATACGGTGGAATGTAAATAATTGGTGTATTGGTAAGACATTTTGATTGCACATAATAGAAATTAAATACAATTGGTTTAAGCAAAACAAAAGGGGGATTTGTTAGTGATACAAAATTTTCTTATGGAATGCAGGAATTGAGAATGATATTTTACAAGGAATAGTAATCCTGTAGGGAACCCAGGAATTAAAAATAATAATTGATTCAGGCAAAAGTTTCATAACACAAAATTAGCCATTTTAATGTGAGAAAATAAGTGGCATTTAACATATTCACAATGTTTTGCTATCACCACCTCTTTCTAATTATAAAATATGTCCAACATGCCAAAGTAAAAACTCACACTCATTAAGCAGTCTCTTCCCATTCCCTCTTTGCCTAACCTCTGGCAGCCACAAATCTGCATTCTATTGCTATGGATTTATCTATACTGGATATTTCTTATAAATGTAATTAAACATATGTTTCTTTTGTGTCTAGCCTTTTACTTAGCAAAATATTTTAAAGTTTCATCCACACTGTAGAATATAGAACTCCTTCACCCCTTTTACTGGCTGAAAACTATTCCATTGTCTGTATATAGCACAATTTGTTTATCTGCTAATCTCTTCGTGCACATTAGCACAGTTTCCACCTTTTGGCTACTGTGAAGTAGGCTGCTACGAACATACACTTGTACTCATTTGAGTACCTGTTTTCAAATCTTTGATATACACTAAAGAGTGTAAATGCATGTATCGTATGGTAGTTCTATGTTTAACTTTTTGAAGAGCTGTCCTACACTTTTCCAAGGGGAGGTGGTGATATTGGTCAAAGGGTACGAAGTTTCAGTTATGTAAGATGAATAATATCTGGAGATCTAATATACATCATGGTAACAACAGTTTACAATACTGCATTGTATACTTAATATTTGCTAAGTTTCCTATGTGTGTGTGTGTGTGTGTATGAAGAAAATTAAATTTAAACTCCATTCTCAGCAAAGTTGTGAAATTTGCAGTTTTTCTTTTGTTATTGATTTCAAAGTTCCTTCCACTGTGGTTGGAGAAGAAAGTTTGTAGATGCTTTGTATGATTTCAACATTTAAAAATTTATTTAGACTTGTTTTGTGGCCTACTATGTGATCCATTCTGGAGACTGGTCCATGTGCACTTGAAAAAATGTGTCATATTCTGCTATGGTTGGATGACTGATTTGTGAATGTCTGTTAGGATTATTTGGGTTTATATTGTTGCTAAAGAGCTCTATTTCCTTATTGATTTTCTGTCTAGATATTCTACCATTTATTGAAAATGAGGTATTGAAGTCTCTAAGATTTGTAGAAGACTATTTTTTCCCTCAAATCAATCAATATTTGTTTCACATATTTTGGTGAACTGGTTGTTTGAGGTGTGTATGATTTTCCCTGTTATATCTTCTTGATAAATTTACCCTTTTGTCACTACATAAAATTCTTCTTTTCTCTTGTAACAGTTTTTGACTTAAAGTCTATTTTGTCTAATTTTTGTTTAGCCATAAATCTTTCGTTTTGGTTACAATTTACATGGAACACCTTTTCCCACCCTTACACTTTCATCTTATTTGCACCTTTGGATCTAAGGTGAGTTTCTTGTTGACAGTATCTAATTGGGCCATTTTAAAAATATAGAGTATAATCCATTTAAATTTACAATAATTATTCAGTACTTATAAAGAAGAACTTACTTCTGCCACTTTGTTAGTTGCTTTTATATACCTTATATTTTCCCCTCATTTCCTAAATTTTTGCTTTGTTTGTGTTTAGTTGTAGGGCAAGAATATTTTTAAATTGCTTTTTTCTTGATTCAACATTCACTTGCTGCTGTAATGTTTTGACTGTTTTCAGAGTCTTAACAAAGTTAGTTCTGATTGTTTTTTGCTTATTTTTCAGTGTTTCTGTGGAGCGAAGAATGTTTTAAGCTGACTTCTTCACCATTTTGCTGACATCACTCCCCAGGAGTTGTTTTGTTCTGGTGTGTTTTGCCTGTTCTTTGAGAGTCTACCCATGTCTCTGTGTTTCCTTCTTTTTTTTTTTTTTTCCTTAGTTTACATGGCAGAAAATGGTTGCTAACAGCTCCTGAACTTTTGCCAAATGGATACTGACTGAGAGCTTTCTCTCAGTTTAAGTTGTGACATTCTTGAGTAAAAGAGTTTAATTTGTGCAGCTTTGGTCAGATTCCCTCACCTGAACTAATCAACTATGGTCAGTGACAGGGTCTTATTATCCTCATGGAGGCTCCCATAATAACCATGTGACTTGGTTGAAGATGGGGTGTTCTGAGAAGTAACAATGAGATCTGTCAAGCTGATGGTGAGCCTTGGGCTAATATGTACCTAGTGGAATAAATAATATTTGTCCCAAGATTCAGGTTCAATATCTTTTAATACCATCTTAAATCTACTTCACAAACAATTGTCCTCCTTTAATTAATTACTCAGAAATTAATTTTTCATAACTCCTTTCCATATTTTTCACTCATTGAATCTAAGATACAGTTATATAAATTCCCTGTTCTATATCTAGCAGTATCTTTTTTACTTGACGCTGACAACTATGTGTTCAGTGCACACTTCCCCAGTTACTTGAAAAGGTTAATAGATCTTTCAGTAATTTTACTTGTTTTCTGGGAATCATTTTTACTCTTGCAAAAGGTAGCTGAAAGAAGCATAATACAAAGGTTTACAACAAATCTTGGTGGTAATAACAAAAGATAGTTTGTGCTGAGAAATAACAAGTTGAAACAGAGAGGTGTATTTTTTTAAATTAATTAATCTATTTTATTTATTTTTGGCTGCATTGGGTCTTCCTTGCTGCGTGCGTGCTTTGTCTAGTTGCGGCGAGCGGGGGTTACTCTTCGTTGTGGTGCGTGGGATTCTCATTGCAGTGGCTTCTCTTGTTGCGGAGCATGGGCTCCAGGCACGCTGGTTTCAGTAGTTGTGGCTCACAGGCTCTAGAGTGCAGGCTCAGTAGTTGAGGTGCATGGGCTTCGTTGCTCCGTGGCATGTGGGATCTTCCCGGACCAGGGCTTGAACCCGTGTCCCTTGCATTGGCAGGCGGATTCTTAACCACTGAGCCACCAGGGAAGCCCATAGAGAGAGATGTATTTTCGAAATAAAATATTTTACCATTCATAAGTCAATTTGGCTGAGTAGGAGCTACTTCCAGCATTGTCTTTGGCTGAATTTCAAATACCAGATTGACTATATCATCCCTTTTGGAAATGACTGTAGGTCACATGCTGTCCTTGACAGCTATACCCTTATGTGAAGAAACCAACCAGTTTCTGGCCTCACTTAGAAAAATAATGGAATAATTTAGCAGTCACCTGGAGGAAAATAGTCCTTTGTTATATTTCTTGAATATCCTATTACAAATAGAATATTGATAAAATATGTAAAGAATTCTGTTACTGTGCTTTCACCATTCTTAGTTAATCAGAAACTCCAAATAATTATGGAGCATGACATTGAAGATAGCTTCCCATTTGTTGCATTGCTTTGCTTACTGAAGGATAACATTGTGGAAGTTTTTTAAAATCCTTGTTCATTCCAGTAATTTCACTTGCTCTTGACAGTCCTTTTTAAAGTGAATTTTATCTATTATATGTAATTAAAATGATTATAAAACTTTGGTTAAAATAATTCGGCTATCAAATGGATCATATGTGAAGCAATAGAATGCAAGTATCCCCCAAAGACATACTATTAAAGGCATAAGATGTGATGGAAAGAATGTCTTTAAAAGTACAGAGATGGGGAAAACTAATGACAAGAAAAGATGGGCTAATCCCAATTCTTACACCAGTCCAAACATATTATGCCCACCTAAGAGAAACCAATCTATTTTTTATGTCTGGTGAAATTTTGCCAATGTAGGGTGCATGTATATCTCATATGTCATACATGTTTTCTTAAATAGAAGATTGGTGGGCTAGGTTTCTTTCTTTAGTGTACTGATGTAGTTTGCTACAGAAGATAGAGTATATTTCCAATAAAAATATAATTGGCCAGATTAGATATATATCTAAGAAAATGCCTAAGTGATGAGACACAAGTACATTACATATTGGATTAAGGGAAAATATGTTGGTAAATGTGAACAGTACTGAGCTTATGGGCACAGGAGAAAGAGAATAGATAAAAACCAGCTTTTAGGAAGACCCAAATCTTTTCCATCTCACAGTTCTATTTAGGCCAACTCTGTATATGGACATAGACAATGTTGACATGTAAATTCAATAGTTTTGAACCTAGGTAAAATTTTTTTTCAATGACACACAAATGTGGTGAGAGAGCATCAATAGAATTTAAAAAATTTTAAGTAATATTTAGTAATACTCTTATCATTTTAACTTAATCAAAAAGATTACCAGGGAGATTGGCTCGAAGATGGCAGAAGAGTAAGATGCGGAGATCACCTTCCTCCCCACAGATACATCAGAAATACATCTACACATGGAACTGCTCCTATAGAACACCTACTGAATGCTGGCAGAAGACCTCAGACCTCCAAAAGGCAAGAAACTCCCCATGTACCTGGGTAGGGCAAAAGAAAAAAGAAAAAAACAGAGACAAAAGAATAGGGACGGGACCTGCACCAGTGGGAGGGAGCTGTGAAGGAGGAAAGGTTTCCACACACTAGGAAGCCCCTTCGCGGGCGGAGACTGTGGGTGGCGGAGGGGGGAAGCTTCAGAGCCAAGGAGGAGAGCGCAGCCAAAGGGGTGCGGAGGGCAAAGTGGAGAGATTCTCGCATGGAGGATCGGTGCAGACCAGCACTCACCAGCCCGAGAGGCTTGTCTGCTCACCCGCCGGGGCAGGCAGGGGCTGGGAGCTGAGGCTCGGGCTTTGGTCGGATCTCAGGTAGAGGACTGGAGTTGGCTGTGTGAACACAGCCTGAAGGGTGCTAGTGCGACACAGCTAGCCAGGAGGGAGTCCAGGAAAAAGTCTGGACATGCTGAAGAGACAAGATAACTTCTTCTTGCCTCTTTGTTTCCTGGTGAGCGAGGAGAGGGGATTAAGAGCGCTGCTTAAAGGAGCTCCAGAGACGGGTGCCAGCCGCGGCTATCAGCACAGACCCCAGGGACGAGAATGAGATGCTAAGGCTGCTGCTACAGCCACCAAGAAGCCTGTGTGCAAGCACAGTTCACTATCCACACCTCCCCTCCTGGGAGCCTGTGCAGCACACCACTGCCAGGGTCCCAGGATCCAGGAACAACTTCCCCAGGATAGAGCACGGTGTGCATCAGGCTGGTGCAACGTCACACTGGCCTCTGCTGCCACAGGCTCGCCCTGCACTCCGTAACCCTCCCTCCCCTCTGTCCTGAGAGAGCCAGAGCCGCCAAATCAGCTGCTCTTTTAACCCTATCATGTCTGAGTGAAGAACAAACGCCCTCAGGCGACCTACAGGCAGAGATGGAGCCAAATCCAAAGCTGAACACCGGGAGCTGTGCGAACAAAGAAGAGAAAGGGAATTTTCTCCAAGGAGCCTCAGGAGCAGCGGATTAAATCTCCACAATCAACTTGAGGTACCCTGCATCTGTAGAATACCTGAATAGACAACGGATCATCCCAAATTGAGGAGGTGGACTTTGGGAGCAATGATATATTATTTTTTCCCCTTTTCCTCTTTTTGTGAGTGTGTATGTGTATGCTTCTGTATGAGATTTTGTCTGTAGAGCTTTGCTTTCACCATTTGTTCTAGGGTTCTGCCTCTCCGTTTTTTCGTTTTTTTTTTTTAATTTAAAAAATTTTTTTCTTAATAATTATTTTTTATTTTAATAACTTTATTTTACTTTATCTTTATTTTATTTTATCCTCTTTCTTTCTATTTTTTCTCCCTTTTATTCTGAGCCGTGTGGATGAATGGCTCTTGGTGCTTCAGCCAGGAGTCAGTGCTGTGCTTCTAAGCTGGGAGAGCCAACTTCAGGACAATGGTCCAAAAGAGATCTCCCAGCTCCATGTAATATCAAATGGCAAAAATCTCCCAGAGATCTCCATTTCAACACCAAGACCGAGCTCCACTCAATGACCAGCAAGCTACAGTGCCGGGCAGCCTATGCCAAACAAGTAGCAAGAGAGGAATACAGCATCATCCATTAGCAGAGAGGATGCCTAAAATTATAATTAGGCCACAGACACCCCAAAACACACCACAAGACATGGGCCTGCCCACCAGAACGACAAGATCCAGCCTTATCCACCAGAACACAGACACTAGTCCCCTCCACCAGGAAGCCTACACAACCCACTGAACCAACCTTAGCTACTGGGGACAGATACCAAAAACAACAGGAACTACGAACCTGCAGCCTGTGAAAAGGAGACCCCAAACACAGTAAGATAAGCAAAATGAGAAGACAGAAAAACACACAGCAGATGAAGGAGCAAGGTAAAAACCCAACAGACCTAATAAATAAAGAGGAAATAGGCAGTCTACCTGAAAAAGAATTCAGAATCATGATAGTAAAGGTGATCCAAAATCTTGGAAATAGAATAGACAAAATGCAAAAAACATTTAACAAGTACCTAGAAGAACTAAAGAGGAACTAAAGAGGAAACAAACAAGTTGATGAACAACAGAATAAATGAAATTAAAAATACTCTAGAAGGGAGCAATAGCAGAATAACTGAGGCAGAAGAACGAATAAGTGACCTGGAAGATAAAAGAGTGGAAATAACTACAGCAGAGCAGAATAAAGAAAAAGGAATGAACAGAACTGAGGACAGTCTCAGAGACCTCTGGGACAACATTAAATGCACCAACATTCGAATTATAGGGGCCCCAGAAGAAGAAGAGAAATAAAAAGGGTCTGAGAAAATATTTAAAGAGATTATAGTTGAAAATTTCCCTAATATGGGAAAGGAAATAGTTAATCAAGTCCAGTAAGCACAGAGAGTGCCATATAAGATAAATCCAAGGAGAAACACCCCTAGACACATATTAATCAAACTATCAAAAATTAAATGCAAAGAAAACATATTAAAGGAAGCAAGGGAAAAACAACAAATAACACACAAGGGAATCCCCATAAGGTTAACAGCTGATCTTTCAGCAGAAACTCTTCAAGCCAGAAGGTAGTGGCTGGACATATTTAAAGTGATGAAGGAGAAAAAGCTACAACCAAGATTACTCTACCTAGCAAGGATCTCATTCATATTTGATGGAGAAATTAAAACCTTTACAAACAAGCAAAAGCTAAGAGAGTTCAGCACCACCAAACCAGCTTTACAACAAATGCTAAAGGAACTTCTCTAGGCAAGAAAACAAGAGGAGGAAATGGCCTACAATAACAAACCCAAAACAATTAAGAAAATGGGAATAGGTACATACATATCGATAATTACCTTAAATGTAAATGGATTAAATGCTCCCACCAAAAGACACAGACTGGCTGAATGGATACAAAAACAAGACCCGTATATATGCTGTCTGCAAGAGACCCACTTCAGACCTAGCGACACATACAGACTGAAAGTGAGGGGATGGAAAAAGATATTCCATGCAAATGAAAATCAAAAGAAAGCTGGAGTAGCAATTCTCATATCAGACAAAATAGACTTTAAAATAAAGACTATTACAAGAGACAAAGAAGGACACTACATAATGATCAAGCGATCGATCCAAGAAGAAGATATAACAATTGTAAATATTTATGCACCCAACATAGGAGCACCTCAATACATAAGGCAAATACTAACAGCCATAAAAGGGGAAATAGACAGTAACACAATCATAGTAGGGGACTTTAAAACCCCACTTTCACCAATGGACAGATCATCCAAAATGAAAATAAATAAGGAAACACAAGCTTTAAATGATATATTAAACAAGATGGACTTAATTGATATTCATAGGACATTCCATCCAAAAACAACAGAATACACATTTTTCTCAAGTGCTCATGGAACATTCTCCAGGATAGATCATATCTTAGGTCACAAATCAAGCCTTGGTAAATTTAAGAAAATTGAAATCGTATCATGTATCTTTTCCGACCACAACGCTATGAGACTAGATATCAACAACAGGAAAAGATCTGTAAAAAATGCAAAGACATGGAGGCTAAATGATACACTAATTAATAACCAAGTGATCACTGAAGAAATCAAAAAATACCTAGAAACAAATGACAATGGAGACACAATGACCCAAAACCTATGGGATGTAGCAAAATCAGTTCTAAGAGGGAAGTTTATAGTAATAAAATCCTACCTTAAGAAACAGGAAACATCTCAAATAAACAAGCTACCATTGCTCCTAAAGCAATTAGAGAAAGAAGAACAAAAAAAACCCCAAAGTTAGCAGAAGGAAAGAAATCATAAAGATCAGATCAGAAATAAATGAAAAAGAAATGAAGGAAACAATAGCAAAGATCAACAAAATTAAAAGCTGGTTCTTTGAGAAGATAAACAAAATTGATAAACCATTATCGAGACTCATCAAGAAAAAAAGGGAGAAGACTCAAATCAATACAATTAGAAATGAAAAAGGAGAAGTAACAACTGACACTGCAGAAATACAAAAGATCATGAGAGATTACTGCAAGCAACTCTATGTAAATAAAATGGACAACGTGGAAGAAATGGACAAATTCTTAGAAATGCACAACCTCCTGAGACTGAACCAGGAAGAAATAGAAAATATGAACAGACTAATCACAAGCACTGAAATTGAAACTGTGATTAAAAATCTTCCAACAGACAAAAGCCCAGGACCAGATGGCTTCACAGGCGGATTCTATCAAACATTTAGGGAAGAGCTAACACCTATCCTTCTCAAACTCTTCCAAAATATAACAGAGGGTGGAACACTCCCAAACTCATTCTACGAGGCCACCATCACCACAATACCAAAACCAGACAAAGATGTCACAAAGAAAGAAACCTACAGGCCAATATCACTGGTGAACATAGATGCAAAAATCCTCAAAAATACTAGCAAACAGAATCCAACAGCACATTAAAAGGATCATACACCATGATCAAAGGGGGTTTATTCCAGGAATGCAAGGATTCGTCAATATACACAAATCAATCAACATGATACACCATATTAACAAATTGAAGGAGAAAAACCATATGATCATCTCAATAGATGCAGAGAAATCTTTTGACAAAACTGAACACCAATTTATGATAAAAACCCTGCAGAAAGTAGGCATGGAGGGAACTTTCCTCAACATAATAAAGGCCATATATGACAAACCCACAGCCAACATCGTCCTCAATGGTGAAAAACTGAAACCATTTCCACTAAGATCAGAAAGAAGACAAGGTTGCCCACTCTCACCACTATTATTCAACATAGTTTTGGAAGTGTTAGCCATAGCAATCAGAGAAGAAAAAGAAATAAAGGGAATCCAAATCGGGAAAGAAGAAGTAAAGCTGTCACTGTTTGCAGATGACATGATACTATACATAGAGAATCCTAAAGATGCTACCAGAAAACTACTAGAGCTAATCAATGAATTTGGTAAAGTAGCAGGATACAAAATTAATGCACAGAAATCTCTTGCATTCCTATACACTAATGATGAAAAATCTGAAAGCAAATTAAGAAAACACTCCCATTTACCATTGCAACAAAAAGAATAACCTATCTAGGAATAAACCTACCTAAGGAGACAAAAGACCTGTATGCAGAAAATTATAGGAAACTGATGAAAGAAATTAAAGATGATAGAAATAGATGGAGAGATATACCATGTTCTTGGATTGGAAGAATCAACATTGTGAAAATGACTCTACTACCCAAAGCAATCTACAGATTCAATGCAATCCCTATCAAACTACCACTGGCATTTTTCACAGAACTAGAACAAAAAATTTCACCATTTGTATGGAAACACAAAAGACCCTGAATAGCCAAAGCAATCTTGAGAACAAAAAATGGAGTTGGAGGTATCAGGCTCCCTGATTTCAGACTATACTACAAAGCTACAGTAATCAAGACAGTAGGGTACTGCCACAAAAACAGAAATATAGATCAATGGAACAGGATAGAAAGCCCAGAGATAAACCCACACACATATGGTCACCTTATCTTTGATAAAAGATGCAAGACTATACAGTGGAGAAAAGACAACCTCTTCAATAAGTGGTGCTGGGAAAACTGGACAGGTACATGTAAAAGTATGAAATTAGAACAGTCCCTAACACCATACACAAAAATAAACTCAAAATGGATTAAAGACCTAAATGTAAGGCCAGACACTATCAAACTCTTAGAGGAAAACATAGGCAGAACATTCTATGACATAAATCACAGCAGGATCCTTTTTGACCCAGCTCCTAGAGAAATGGAAATAAAAACACAAATAAACAAATGGGACCTAATGAAACTTAAAAGCTTTTGCACAGCTAAGGAAACCATAAACAAGACCAAAAGACAACCCTCAGAATGGGAGAAGATATTTGCAAATGAAGCAACTGACAAAGATTAATCTCCAAAATTTACAAGCAGCTCATGAATCTCAATAACAAAAAACAAACCCAATCCAAAAATGGGCAGAAGTCCTAAATAGACATTTCTCTAAGGAAGATATACAGATTGCCAACAAACCCATGAAAGAATGCTCAACATCATTAATCATTAGAGAAATGCAAATCAAAACTACAATGAGATATCATATCACACCGGTCAGAATGGCCATCATCAAAAAATCTAGAAACAATAAATGCTGAAGAGGGTGTGGAGAAAAGAGAACACTCTTGCACTGTTGGTGGGAATATAAATTGATACAGCCACTATGGAGAACAGTATGGAGGTTCCTTAAAAAATTAAAAATAGAACTACCATACCACTCAGCAATCCCACTACTGGGCATATATCCTGAGAAAACCATAATTCAAAAAGAGTCATGTACCAAAATGTTCATTGCAGCTCTATTTACAATAGCCAGGACATGGAAGCAACCTAAATGTCCATCGACAGATGAATGGATAAAGAAGATGTGGCACATATATACAATGGAATATTACTCAGCCATAAAAAGAAATGAAATGGAGGTATTTGTAATGAGGTGGATGGAGTTAGAGTCTGTCATACAGAGTGAAGTAAGTCAGAAAGAGAAAAACAAATACAGTATGCTAACACATATATACGGAATGTAAGGGAAAAAAAAAAAAGGCCATGAAGAACCTAGTGGCAAGACGGGAATAAAGACACAGACCTACTAGAGAATGGACTTGAGGGTATGGGGAGGGAGAGGGGTGAGATGTGACAGGGTGAAAGAGTGTCATGGACATATAAACACTACCAAACGTAAAATAGATAGCTAGTGGGAAGCAGCCGCATAGTACAGGGAGATCATCTCAGTGGTTTGTGACCACCTGGAGGGGTGGGATAGGGAGGGTGGGAAGGAGGGAGATGCAAGAGGGAAGAGATATCGGAACATATGTATATGTATAACTGATTCACTTTGTTATAAAACAGAAAGTAACACACCATTGTAAAGCAATTATACTTCAATAAAGATGTTTAAAAAAAAATAAGCTTATAAGAGAACATGAAACTTTACAAAATATTGTGTACTGAAAATGATACAATGAAAGATAAATAAAAATGAAACATAAGGAAGAGCAAGGAAAGGGGCAAAAATGTGTACCTTAACATCCTACAGTACACTCTTATTACAGCCAGGACAAATAGATGAATAATCGCCTTTGTTATACTGGATATTAAAATTTTTAACATTTACCTACTAATTACTACCTAGCCTGTCAGTGTCCCATGAATTTCTAGTCCCAGGATCTCCTAGACCTCTTCACAAACCATCAAACATGTAATGCCTGGCAAAGAAGAGGGGCTCTATGATCTTGTGCCATGGATATAGACTGAATCAATTCTGAGTGATCTATGTCCATGCAATACTATTTGAAAAGTATTTTAGATGACCCTTAAATACATGTGGCACATAAACTTGTCTTTGATGAGAAACTACTATAGTAGTCAACATTAGCTTATTCAAATTTATACATGTAACCTCAGTCGCCTTCCTCCCATAATCACCCTTATTATCATTAGGTGTATATTATGCAATGTTATAACTCTGGTACTCTCTGAAACATAAATTATCTCCAGATTAAAATGATTTTGAGAAGCATCACCTCCATGGTTATGCAGAAGATTAAAAGTGTCTAAATACTTCAAGAAATTAGAAACACTGGGTGTTTTTAAATAACTGGTCTTTGGTGTGTTCTACCACCTAACAAGTACTATTTACACATGAAAGCCATGTGTAAATCCCCTCAAGTATACAAATTCTTATGGTTCATCAACTTATTTCTAACTTGACTTCCTTTAAAAAAAAAGAAATTGTTGCCTCAGTTTGCTTTTTAACTTATGAAATACACATATTCATAAATATACTAAAAATCTTTATCCTCTTTGTAGGCTGCTGGGGCATCAAATTCTTTTTTTTAATTTAAAAGTTATTTGAGCATGCATTGAATTGGACATTTGGATCAAGCAACACAAAAACAAAGGTGACTAGAAACATTCCACTGACAGGAGCTAGGGGAGATATTTTTATAGAGAAGATGTGGAAGCAAAGCAAGGAAATTATTTGATTGGCCATAGCTTAAGCAGTCCTTATTTGGGAAAACATAGTTGGTGTTTGTGATTGGTTGTTCTTCTGTTTCATTTTCTAGGATTCGAGTTCATTGACTCTGGCTTGGGTTTTGTTTGCTTGTGTAGGTAAGCAAGGTGTTAAGGTCATGTCAGTCTAATGGCTTTGTTGTTTAAATTACTTTAACAGATATTACTATATATATGCAAATAACGTTCTTTTTGATTCTCATATTATTTATTTTATTTTATTTTATTTATTTATTATTTAATTTATTTATGGCTGTGTTAGGTCTTCGTTTCTGTGTGAGGGCTTTCTCTAGTTGCGGCAAGTGGGAGCCACTCTTCATCGCGGTGCGTGGGCCTCTCATTATTGCAGCCTCTCTTGTTGCGGAGCACAGGCTCCAGACGCGCAGGCTCAGTAATTGTGGCTCACGGGCCTAGTTGCTCCACGGCATGTGGGATCTTCCCAGACCAGGGCTCAAACACGTGTCCCCTGCAGTGGCAGGCAGATTCTCAACCACTGCGCCACCAGGGAAGCCCCTCTCATATTATTTTATTTTGGCCAGTGGGAGCTTCTTCAAGTTGTCTCTTGAAGCCTTCATATGTTCTCTGTAGTTTTTAAGAGATTTCTCACTTTTAGGCATGTGTCATGTTCTAGGTTCATCTTGTATGATTCCAGCCCCAGATCTGGAGTCAGGTTTCTATAGAGGTTGCACCAATTTACATTCCCAATAACAATACATGAAGGTTGCTTTTTCTCCACATCCTCACTAACACTTGTTATTTCCTGTCTTTTTGATAATAGCCATTCTAAACGGTGTAAAATCATTGTGGCTTTGATTTGCATTTCCTGTATGATTAGTGATGTTCATCATCATTTCATATACCTGCTGGCTACTTGTATGTCTTCTTTTGGAAAAATGTCTATTCACATTTTTCCCCCATTCTTTAATCAAATTGTGTAGTTTTTTTTTTTTGCAACTGAATTGTATGAATTATTTAAATATTCTAGATATTAATTACTTATCAGATGTGATTTGCATATATTTTCCCCAGTTCCATAGGTTGCCTTTTCATTTTGTTGATGATTTCCCTTGAAGTGCAGAAGCTTTTAAGTTTGATGTATTCTCACTTGTTATTTTTGCTTTGGTTGCCTTTGCTTTAGTGTCAGATCCAGAAAATTATTGCCATGACTAATGTCCAGGAACTTACTGT
Organism: Eschrichtius robustus; assembly: GCF_028021215.1. Classification (NCBI taxonomy): domain Eukaryota; kingdom Metazoa; phylum Chordata; class Mammalia; order Artiodactyla; family Eschrichtiidae; genus Eschrichtius; species Eschrichtius robustus. Next base: position 77,606,669 of record NC_090845.1, read on the forward strand.
TTATGTTTCCTTCTAAAAGTTTTATGGTTTCTGATCTCACATTCAAGTCTTTAATCTATTTTGAGTTAATTTTTGTGTCCTGTGTAAGGTAGTCATCCAGTTTTATTCTTTTGAATGTGGCTAGGCTATTTAGTTTACTCACCATTTATTGAAGAGACTGTCCTTTCCCCATTGTATATTCTTATCTCCTTTGTCTTAAGTTAATTGACCATATATTGGTGGGTTTACTTTTGGACTCTCTATTCTATTCCATTGATCTATGTGTCTGATGTGCTGCCAGTACCTTACTGTTTTGATTACTATAGCATTGTAGTATAGTTTGAAACCAGGGAGTGTAATTTCTTCAACTTTGTTCTTCTTTCTCAAGATCACTTTGGCTATTCAGGGTATTTTGTGGTTCCATACAAATTTTAGGACTGTTTCAATATATCTTTAAAAAGTAGAATTGAAATTTTGATAGAGAATGCATTGAATTTGTAGAATGCTTTGCATAGTACAGGCGTTTTAATAATATTAATTCTTCAAATCCATGAGCACATTATGTCTTTTGATTTATTTGTATTATTTTCAATTTCCTTCATTAATATTTTATAGTTTTCAGAGTATAGGTATTTCACCTCCTTGGTTAAATTTATTACTAGGTATTTTACTATTTTTGATGCAACTGTAAATGGGATTATTTTCTTAAATTCTCTTTCTTATAGTTTGTTATCAGTGTATAGAAATGCAACAGATTTTTGTATATTGATTTTATATCCTGCAAGTTTACTTAATTCATCTACTAGTTTTAACAGATTTTTGTGGAGTGTTTAGGGCTTTCTATTTATGAAATCATGTCATCTGCAAATAGTGATAGATTTATTTATTCCTATCCAATTTGGATGCCTTTAATTTCTTTTTATTGCCTAACTGTTCTGGTTAGGACTTCCAATACTAAGTTGAATAAAGTAGGCAAAGGTAGGCATCCTTGTCTTGCTCCTAATCTTAGAGGAAAAGCTTTTAGCTTTTTACCATTATGATCTTAGTTTTGGGCTCTTCATATATGGCTTTTTTATGTTGAGGTGTGTTCCCTCTATGCCTACTTTGTTGAGTGTATTCAGTGTATAACTGAATGCTGAATTTTGTCAAATTCTTTTTCTTCATCTCTTGAGATTATCATATTATTTTTATTATTCATTTCATTAATGTGGTGTATCACATTGATGGATTTGCAGATGTTGAAACATGTCTGCATCCCTGGAATAAATACCCACTTCATCATGATATATGATTCTTTCAATGTACTGTTGAGACTTGGTTTGCTAATATTTTGTTGAGGATTTTTGCATTTATGTTAATCAGGGATATTGGCTTGTAATTTTCATTTTTGTGGCATTCTTCTCTGGTTTTGGTATAAGGGTAATCCTGACCTTGTAAAATGGGTGTGGAAGTCTTCCCTCCTTGTCTGTTTTTGAAAGAGTTTGGGAAGAATTGGTATTTATTCTTCTTTGAATGTTTGGTAGAATTCATCAGTGAAGCTGTCTGGTCTTGGAGGTTGTTTTTTGGAAGGTTTTTGATTATTGATTCAATGTGCTTACTAGTAATTGGTCTTTACAGATTTTCTACTTGTTCATGATTCAGTCTTTGTAGGTTGTGTATTTATAGAAATTCATCCACGTTTTTTAGGTTGTCAAATTTTTTGTTGTATAGTTGTTCATTGTAGTCTCTTACAATCCTTTGTATTTCTGTAGTATCAGTTGTAATGTCTCCTCTTACATATTTTACTTTATTTATTTGTCTTTGCTCTTTCTTTCTTGGTGAGTCTAGCTAAAGATTTGTCAATTTTGTTTATATTTTTAAAGAATCAGCTCTTAGTTTTATTGATCTTCTCTATGATCTTGTTAGTGTCTATTTTTTTCATTTATGTCTGTCAAATGTTTGTTATTTCCTTCCTTCTAAAAACATTGGGCTTCATTTGTTCTTTTTCCAGTTCCTTGTGGTGTAATGTTAGGTTGTTTGAGTCTTTCTTGTTTCTTGATGTACGCATTTATCCTTAAAAACTTTCCTCTTAGAACTGCCTTTGCTGTATCCCACGAGTTTTAGTATATTGTATTTCCATTTTCATTTGCTAAAGGTGCTTTTTTTTATTTCTCTTTTTTTCTTAGATCCATTGATTGTTCACTAGCGTGTTGTTTAATCTCCACATATTTATTATTTTTTCATTTTTCTTCTTGTAACTGATTTCTAGTTTCATACCATTGTGGTTAGAAAAGATGCTTAATATCATTTCAATATTCTTAAATGTATTATGACTTTTTTGGGGGGTCTAACATATGATTTATCCTGGAGAATGATCCAAGTGCACTTGAGAAAAATCTCATTGTTTTTGGATAGAATGTTGTATATATCTGTTAACTTCATCTGGTCCAATGTGTCATTTATGGCTAATGTTTCCTTATTGATTTTCTGTCTCAATGGCCTATCCATTGATGTAAGTGGCATATAAATTTCTCTACTACGTGTATTGCTGTCTATTTCTTCTTTCATTTGTGTTAATATTTGCTTTACATATTTAGATTCTCCTATGTTGAGTGTATACATATTTACAAATATTATATCCGCTTGTTGGATTGACCACTTTTCATTATGTAACACCCTTCTTTGCCTCTGATTACATTCTTTCTTATAAAGCCCATTTGGTCTGATATAAGTATAGCTACGTCAGCTTTCTTTAGGTTTCAATTTGCATGGAATATACTTTTCCATTCCTTTCTCACCTTTGTCAAACATAAATTGACTATATTTTATTGGATTTATATTCATAAGCTCTATTTTACTTCATTCATCTATGTGTCTCTTCTTTAACCAATACCATGTCTTTGTGATAATATGTTTATATTAAATGTGTACAGAATGACTTCACTTTATTTTTTATTTTCAGATTTATTTTTGGCTATTCTATTGCCTTTGTCTTTGCATATATATTTTAGAATCAGTTTGGTGATATCAATATAAATTTCTGCTGGAATATGTTTGCAAAAAAATGTTGACTTGATCAAATTAGAGAAAATTGATATCTTAACAATATTGAATCTTTTAATTTATGAACATATAGTATCTCTCCATTTACTTAGATCATCTTTAATTTCTTAAGTCAGATTTAGTTGCTTTCATTTTACAGATTCTGCATGGGCTTTAGAGATTTTACTACTCAATTATTTATGTTGATAATCTTATAAATGGTACTGCCTATAAAATTTGCTGTTAATTTCTTCATTGCTAGTACATAGAAATACAATTAAGTATTTTAATCCATTTTGAGTTTATTTTTGTGTATCATGTTAGAGAGTGTTCTAATTTCATTCTTTTACATGTAGCTGTCCAGTTTTCCCAGCAACACTTATTGAAGAGGCTGTGTTTTCTCCATTGTGTATTCTGGCCACCTTTATCAAAAACAAGGTGACCATATTTGCGTTGGTTTATCTGTGGGCTTTCCATCCTGTTCCATTGATCTATATTTCTGTTTCTGTTCCAGTACCATACTGTCTTGATTACTGTAGCTTTGTAGTATAGTCTGAAGTCAGGCAGGCTGATTGCTCCAGCTCTGTTTTCTTTCACAAAATTGCTTTGCCTATTCGGGGTCTTTTGTGTTTCCACACAAATTGTGAATTTTTTTGTTCTACTTCTGTGAAAAATGCCAGTGGTAGTTTGATAGGGATTGCATGGAATCTGTAGATTGCTTTGGGTAGTAGAGTCATTTTTACAAAGTTGATTCTTCCAATCCAAGAACATGGTATATCTCTCCATCTTTTTGTAACATCTTAATTTCTTGCATCAGTATCTTATAGTTTTCTGCATACAGGTCTTTTGTCTACTTAGGTAGGTTTATTCCTAGGTATTTTATTATTTTTGTTGCAATGGTAAATGGGAGAGTTTCCTTAATTTCTCTTACAGATTTTTCATCATTAGTGTATAGGAATGCAAGAGATTTCTGTGCATTTATTTTGAATCCTGCTACTTTACCAAATGCATTGATTAGCTCTAGTAGTTTTCTGGTAACATCTTTAGGATTCTCTATGTATAGTATCATGTCATCTGCAAAAAGTGACAGCTTTACTTCTTCTTTTCTGACAGGGATTCTTTTTATTGCTTTTTCTTCTCTGATTGCTGTGGCTAAAACTTCCAAAACTATGTTGAATAATAGCAGAGACAGTGGACAACCTTGTCTTGTTCCAGATTGTAGTGGAAATGGTTTCAGTTTTTCACCATTGAGAACGATGTTGGCTGTGGGTTTGTCATATATGACCTTTATTCTGTTGAGGTAAGTTCCCTCTATGCTTACTTTCTGGAGGGTTTTTATCATAAATTGGTGTTGAATTTTATCGAAAGCTTTCTCTGCATCTATTGAGATGATCATATGGTTTTTCTCCTTCAATTTGTTAATATGGTGTACCACATTGATTGATTTGTGTATATTGAAAAATCCTTGCATTCCTGGAATAAACCTCACTTGATCATGGTGTATGATCCTTTTAATGTGCTTGTGGATTCTGTTAGCTAGTATTTTGTTAAGGATTTTTGCATCTATGTTCATCAGTGATATGGGCCTGTAGTTTTCTTGCTTTGTAACATCTTTGCCTGGTTTTGGTATCAGGATGATGGTGGCCTCGTAGATTGAGTTTTGGACTGTTCCCCCCACTGCTATATTTTGGAAGATTTTGAGAAGGATAAGTGTTAGCTCTTCACTAAATGTTTGATAGAATTCGCCTGTGAGGCCATCCGGTCCTGGGCTTTTGTTTGTTGGAAGATTTTTAATCACAGTTTCAATTTCAGTGCTTGTGATTGGTCTGTTTATATTTCCTACTTCTTCCTGATTCAGTCTCAGGAGGTTGTGCTTTTCTAAGAATTTGTCCATTTCTTCTGGGTTGTCCATTTTATTGGCATAGAGTTGCTTGTAGTAATCTCTCATTATCTTTTGTATTTCTGCAGTGTCACTTGTTACTTTTCCTTTTCATTTCTAACTCTGTTGATTTGAGTCTTCTCCCTTTTTTTCTTGATGAGTCTGGCTAATGGTTTATCAATTGAGTTTATCTTCTCAAAGAACCAGCTTTTAGTGTTATTGACCTTTGCTATCGTTTCCTTCATTTATTTTTCATTTATTTCTGATCTGATCTTTATGATTTATTTCCTTCTGTTAAGTTTGGGTTTTTTTTGTTCTTCTTTCTCTAATTTCTTTAGGCGTAAGGTTAGGTTGTTTATTTGAGATGTTTCTTGTTTCTTGAGGTAGGATTGTATTGCTATAAACTTCCATGTTAGAACTGCTATTTCTGCATCCCATAGGTTTTGGGTCTTTGTGTTTTCATTTTCATTTGTTTCTAGGTATTTTTTGATCTCCTCTTTCATTTCTTCAGTGATCTATTGGTTATTTAGTAGTGTATTGTTTAGCCTCCATGTGTTTGTATCTTTTACAGGTTTTTTCCTGTAATTGATATCTTGTCTCATAGCGTTGTGGTTGGAAAAGATACTTGATTCAATTTCAATTTTCTTAAATTTACCAAGGCTTGTTTTCTGACCCAAGATATGATCTATCCTGCAGAATATTCCATGAGCCCTCGAGAGGAAATGGTATTCTGTTGTTTTTGGATGGAATGTCCTATAAATATCAATTAAGCCCTTCTGGTCTAGTGAGTCATTTATGGCCTGTGTTTAGTTATTCATTTTCTATCTGGATGAATTGTCTATTGATGAAAGTGAGGTGTTTAAGTCCCCCACTATTTTTGTGTTACTGTTGATTTCTCCTCTTATGGCAGTTAGTATTTGTCTTATGTATTGAGGTGCTCCCATGTTGGGTGCATAAATATTTACAATTGGTATATCTTCTTCCTGGATTGATCCCTTGATCATTATGTTGTGTCCTTCTTTGTCTCTTGTAATAGTCTTTATTTTAAAGTCTATTTTATCTGATATGAGAATTGCTACTCCTGCTTTCTTTCGATTTCCCTTTGCATGGAATATCTTTTTCCATCCCCTCACTTTCAGTCTGTATGTGTCCCTAGGTCTGAAATGGATCAAGCAATTTTTAGTTCAGTTATATTTCATAGTTTCTTTTGTAAATATGTATACCTTCTTATGGTTCTAATATATCCTTTATGAAATTGCCATACGATTTTACTATAATATACGTAATTGAGAATTTTTCAGTACAACAAGTAAAGGAAACGTTTTAAATATTTTCAAATATTTTTGGCCCTTCTCTAGCAAAAGCTATGTTGAATATTATAGAAAATAAATTTTACAAAAGCATATTTTCTCCAAAAGTTATTTCAAGGCTCTAATGTCTCAGAGTTCTAATTAGCTGCTTGGATAATTGAATTCTGAAGACTAGAATTTGCCATCTGCTAGAAATGAAAAATTGAATTAAATCAGCTAGAAATTGTGCATTCTCTAATAAAATTCTGTCATGAAAATTCCACAGAGGATTTCTTTTATTTTCTTTTGTGCACTCTTTTCCCAATGTGATAGCCTACTCTGTATCTGAATAAGCATGATAGCATTTACTAAAAAAAAACATTAAATTTATATTATACTCCTTTACTAATGGAACAGTAATATTCCAACAAAACATTTGAGTGTTGATTTTTGGTTCTGTTACTACTAAATCAACATTAGCAAAACCCAGAAGAGAATTCAGTGCTTTACAGAGTTAATTGTTATGACAACTATTCCAGGAAGAGTGTGCCACCCTTGTAATGGATATTGTATTGAAATACAACAATATGAATTGCTTGAGTTTTATTGCATGGAAATTTTGGGGGAGGCCAAAATCACTTATACCTAAAATATTAAGTATAAAAAATAGAAATGAATCATACGTACACTGAAATTTGTAGAGTGGGGTTCAGAAAATCTTTTTACCAGAGCTATCACACTTAGGAAATAACCAAATCAGCTGACTTTTCATTAAAAAATAGAAATGACCAGGGTTAGCTCTCTTGCACTTGCAGCTGAGCCATGTTAAGGGCCCGAACTGGTGCCACAACTGTTGCAACAGCAGGCCCCCTCACATGACCCGTTACCACTGGCATTGGCTCTCTAGAAGAGCCAATAGCAAATATCAATGAAACTAAAAACTGGTTGTGTTATAAGAGAAACAAAACTGATAAAAATTTAGCCAGACTCATCAAGAATAAAAGGGAGAGGACTCAAATTAATGAAACCAGAAATGAAAAGGAAGTTACAACTGACACTACAGAAATTCAAAGGATCATTAGAGACTACTACAAGCAACTATACACCAATAAAATGGACAACCTAGAAGAAATGGACAAATTCTTAGAAAGGTATAATTTTCTAAGACAATTGTAGCATTTATTCAAATTTGCCTTGTGTGTTTTTATTGTTTACAGGTTGGTTCTTTTCATTAGGTTGCAAACATAATGAGAACAAGGTCTATTTTTTATTAATAATTATATTTCCCCATTTTCCTTAGCATAGTGCCTTGTACTTAATACTTGTTCAGTAAATGTTTTTAGAGTAAGTGAACTCATTATATCTCCTTTGAAGAACATCATAGAGAACTTCACAGATATATTACCTGTTCAAAACAGAGACATCTGAGAATGGTATATATTTCATTTCATTAATTTTTACTCTTTCTTATTATTTGTATTGCAAATTTACTTAGTCAATATATTCTGTATTAATCACTAAAACCGACCTTTAGAGTTGAAGGTTATTGAGAAGTATTGCCCATCTATTTACTTAGGCCTCTGAGAAATCTTGGAAGTGAGTTGTCATAATGAAATGTGGAGTTTCATTTCAAATTATTGTTCTATAATTACCAAGAGAAAGAGGACTAAGAACATACCTACTGAACAAAAAAAAGTAGAAGTGAGAAATTTCAATTGTCTAGTACTCAAGATTTTTCCAGATCAAACAACAAGAACAACAGGCACTATGCTTTCCAGTGAATAGAAAATCACATTTCTGTTATCCCTGGCTGTAAGAAATTATAGTATATCAGTAAGTGACATAAATTGCTTTACATACATGAAAGGAGGACATAAGATAGCATCCTTTGTTTGAAATCAGTAAACTTCTGATACTTCAGTATTCATTCTTTCACTCACTGGTTCAAACAAACAAACAAACAAACAAACATGCATTGAGAACCTAGTGCTAGAGATACAAATAAGTCCTTTTGAAATCACATTCTTTTGGGGAAATACTCATTAATGGACCATCATAATATGTTCTGATAAAAATTATAATTGAAAAATGTTTAAAGGTGCTATGATTCCATAGATGAGGGAGCTATTGATTTATCCTGAGGGAGTTAAAGGAGGCTTTATAAAGAAAGTCTTATTTGAGTTAAATTCTAAAAGACTTCTACACAGATATTCGGGGGGTGGGACATGCCACAAAGGAGAATCACTCGGGAGGAAAATAAATGACCAAAACAAATTGTGTCAGTATAATGGAACCTCAGGTGGTCCTCCGGGCCAAAAAAATGCATGTGTTTGTGGGGGAAGCATGGTGAGGTGAGAATGATGAGTCTAAAACGTATACTAAATTCAGATCACAGAAGAAATTGCAAGTCATGTTAAGGAATTTAAACTTTGTACTACAGCCATTAGAAATCCTGTAAAGTGTTTCAAGCAGAGAAATGATTGTATCATATCTGTACAAAGTATAAAAGGAGATGGAGGTGTGATGACTCATTAGGAAGCTAGAGAAATGGTACCCTTGAGGAAAGAGAAGGGGCTGAACTAATTCTTTGACAGTGGCAATGGAAAAGAACAAAGTCTAGGTTTTGGTAGCTCATTCAGAGGTAGGATCAATAGAAATGGCTCATTCTTTAGACAGCAAGTGAGGAAGAAGAATTCAGAGATGGAACTCTTTATCATTATCCCTCAAAATGTGGAGCAGTAGGCATCAGCATCAGAATCACTTTGGACGTTAAAAAAATGCTCATTCCTATACTACAAAACAGATCTACTCTAGTGTAATCTGGGATTTAGGAGGAGGGGGGCAGTTTAAATCAGCAAGACTTTAAAATTTCTATCTTTGGTGATCTGGACGATGGCAATGTGTAATCGTAATTGCAGGAAATAAGAATGCTGCTTTAGTGTGGATTATGGTAAAGTTATTTTGGGATAAGTTGAACCTGAGAACTTATTTATTTTGATGGAAATATCTAGTAGAAAATGGAGATTTGGAACTCACGAGAGAGCCTGGTACTATAAATGTCAAAGTGGATATCATCTAAAAGTAAATGATAATTAAAGAAATAGAAGTGATTATGATTTCTCAAAAGGCTATGCAGAGTAGGGTTTCCAAAGTCAAGTTATAAGAAATAAATCAGCAATGTAGGGTGTAGGATGAAGGAAGGAAGATGGAAATCATGGCCTAAATTGATAGTACATGCTTTGCTTGAAAGCCATCCAAATTATTTTTGCAACTGCTAAATTAAATATTTCTAGGACCAGAGTCAGCCCATGTGTTATCAATTTATAAACCATAGGGAAGATTTTTTTAATGTATTTATTTTATTTATTTATTTTTGGCTGCTTTGAGTCTTCATTGCTGCATGCTGGGTTTCTCTAGTTGCGGCGAGTGGGGGCTACTCTTCGTTGTAGTGCACGGGCTTCTCATTGCAGTGGCTTCTCTTGTGGAGCATGGGCTCTAGGTGTGCGGGCTTCAGTAGTTGCAGCACACGGGTTCAGTAGTTGTGGCTCACGAGCCCTAGAGCACAGGCTCAGTAGTTGTGGCACACAGGTTTAGTTGCTCCGCAGCATGTGAGATCTTCCCAGACCAGGGCTCGAACCCCTGCCCCCTGCATTGGCAGGTGGATTCTTAACCACTGTGCCACCAGGGAAACCCCAAAGGGAAGATTTTTAAAATAAGAGAACAAGGGGAAAAATCTGGGGCACATCAACACCGAATGGGAAGACAAGGAAGATAAATCAACAATATAAACTGAGGAAGAATGGGCAAAGAGGTAAGAAAACTAGAAAATGAATAATGTAGTGGAAGCCAAGAAAACCACATGAGAGAGTGAGTGATTAAATGAGTCATATTCTATAGACAGAACAAGGAGGATGAAGCTGCAAGGACAGTGATTTTAGTTTCTGAGGATAGAGGACCAGAAGTACCAAAATTTTAGGTAACACAAGATCACTTATATTTGTTATATTTTTTATTTCCTTCTAATTATACATTGCCTTCAAATATTGGTGTCAAAATCTTTTTTAAAAACAGTTTTTAGAAGATAATAGTTTATGTATTATCAACTGTGACCAAAACAAAAAGGGAAAAAATTGTCCTTCCATAGTGTATGTACAATTCTAATAAAATTAAAACAGATGTAATCTTTTAAATATATGTCAAACCACTGTTTTGAATTTGAAGCTGCCAGGAGTAACTTCCTACAGTTTTTAGGTTTATCAGTTAATAGTAAATCTTTAGCCAGTCAGGCAATCATTCATTGACTGGCTTTCAATGGTCAAATCTTAATTTTAAGTTTAAAAGTAGCTAGTTTTGTAAAATTGCATCAGCAGATTCTAACAAAGTTAAAAGTGTCTGAAAGGAATGGCAATTTTTAATAATAAACATTTAATGGTGTGTCAGAGTAGTGCTAAAAAATGGCTACTTTGAAACAGATTTGCAGTCTAGAATTGATTTGGCAACATCTAAATATTACATTGTTATTGATACCACCTAAATATGGATTCAGATAATATGTGGATTGGGTGTCTCTTTAGTTAAGAGACTAGATTCTGGAGTTTACGAAGAAGAAGATACTTTCCAAACTAGATATGTGCATATAGGTGTCTCAGCCAGCTCAGGGTGCCATAACAGTACCATACACTGGGTGGTTTAAACAATATACATTTATTTTCTCACAGTTCTGGAAAGTTCAAGATTAAGGTGCCAGCCAATTTGGCTCCTGGTGAGGACTCTCATTCTGGTTTGCAGACAGTCATCTTCTCATTACGCCATTACATGGCAGGGAGAAAGAGAGAGAGAAAGAGAGACAGAGATACAGATGGAGAGCAAGTTCTCTGGTGTGTCTTCTTGTAAGGGCACTAATCCCATCACAAAAGCCTCACCCTCATGGTTTCATTGAAACTTTATTACCTCCCAAAGGCCCTATCTCCAAATAGCATCATATTGGGGTTTAGGGTTTCAACATATAAAATTTGGGGGACACATTCAGTCCATAAAAATAGGTATCCTCAAATGCAAGTATAAAAAGAAAGCCAGACACAAAACCAGCAGAAAAAGTTCAGACTTGTGGTATTGTTCAATTTGAATCTTTTTTTGGCTGTTTAATTAATGTAGGTAAGCAGTGTATGCTTCTTTGTCAACCTTTGAGTGACACATCTAGAAAACAGAAAACAAAACTTAAAAAAAGCTATAGTCTTTGGCACATCTGACTTGACACAAAAAGATCAGCCTCTCTTACATTCATTCTGTGGGAAACACCATAAGAGGAAGGAGACATTAAGAAGGAATTCAGGGAAGAGTGGTTATATTCTACTCTGAGTCTTTATTAAGAACTACCATCCATACACACAGACGTTTTATGAGATTGAGGACAGAATATTTTACTTAGGTGGTAGTATATGCCATCAATCTATATTTCTATGTCAGAATTTACTTTTTCAAAACTTCTTTTTTTTTTAATTAATTCATTTATTTTTGGCTGCATTGTGTCTTTGTTGCTGCAAGTGGGCTTTCTCTCTAGTTGTGGCTAGTGAGGTCTACTCTTTGTTGTGGAGTATGGGTTTCTTGTTGCGGTGGCCTCTCTTTGCTGTGGAGCACGGGATCTAGGTGCACAGGCTTCAGTAGTTGTGGCTCACGGGCTCTAGAACACAGGCTCAGTAGTTGTGGTGCATGAGCTTATTTGCTCCACGGCATGTGAGATCTTCCCAGACCAGGGCTTGAACCCGTGTCCCCTGCATTGGCAGGCAGATTCTTAACCACTGTGCCACCAGGGAAGTCCCCACTTTGTTGTTTATTACATAACACTGTGTGACATTTTTCATTCATGTGGATGGGAGTTTTTTTTTTATGAAGACTTAAGAAAAGTGTGAGACTATTGTAAGTATGAATGGCCAATTCCTGAATACAATATTTCAAGTTTTTATAACTTCAAATAGTTGTTGGGGCACCTAAAATGTGAGACGACAGCATTAACTTAAATCTGCCAGGAGAGTGTTTCTTGCAGAGAGGTTTAGGTTATATGTGCACGGTTCCAAATGCTATTGCACTCACTTGGCAAAATGGTAAAATAGCTAAAACTTCATTTCAGCATCTTCTCACCTTCTTCTTCTGCACATCTCTTCTCCATTTTAATTCACAGTATTTTAATGTTAGTCTTTTCTTTTCTGGCAAGTTGCTCAAGTGCCTTCCACTGAGGTACTCCAATTGGGCCAGGAAAGCTATCCTGCATTGACCTTTACCTCTTTTTCTTCTTTGCCCTTCCTTCATCCTCAAAGTACCACTCTCACTGCCCCATTATTTCAGGTCTATGCTCTACACAGGAAACCAAGAAACTAAATTTACCTAAGATGGTTTTTGAAAATAATTTTATCCATTTTAGAGGACAGTTACATAGTAACAGCTGTCTTTGGAGAAGAGAATTAACTAGGGATTTCAAGTACAGAATCAGTATCAGTATGAGGGATAATTTTGGTAGAGAGAACCTTTCCATATACTCTCAATGTGAAGCCAGTAATGATTGTCCATACTCCATCAAATGAAGTCAACTCTATCAAACAGAGAAGAACTAAACTTTTTAATAATTAAAAAAAATCTAAAAAAAATCAGTGATGCTTATGGATAATAGGAAGTAAATAATAAACAAGATATTGAGCAATCAGAACACTGATTGAAATATCAACATTTTATTTATTATTTATATGTCTTCTGTGAAATCCACATAGCCATGCATATAATTCAATCAAAATAATGACTTAACTGATCCTCTGTTGAAGTATACAGTAGGAATATAAAAGATTCAAAAATGTAAAGCAATATTACAGTTGACTAAATGATATTAACTTAGTGCCTCATTTAAAATTTTTGATCATGGTTTAATACTCTTAATATTAAAAATATGCCTCCATACACTGAGAAATGTAATACATAACCCTTGTAAATAGGGCAGCAAAATATCTCACCTTAAAATATATAAAAAGAGAAAAAAACTACCAGCAGACATTAATAATAATTGTTATTATAAGCTGCCATCAAATAATGTCAGCAATAATTTCAAGTACCCTAATTGATATAATTGTTATCTAATTAACACTAGATCGATATCAATAGTCAGATTACTAGACTGAAATATCCAAGCACAATGACCACAGAATTTTCATAAGAACAATAAGAGTATTTCCATTTTTTAACGAGTTTAGAGTTTAAAAAAATTAATAGACTTAAGGGATATTAAGCATTTGTTCTTTCTACTTATTTGGACAAGGATGTACTAACAATATTATCTTTTCAAAGAACAGATTTGTCATTTGAAGTGAAGTAAATGTTGCATAATAATGTTATAAAAGTCTACCAAAACCAAATATGTGGAAATTGCTTAAATCTTTTTACTATGAGTATGGTATTTTTAAAAATTTTTAACACTAATTCTAATAATTTCATATCTATGTTTGCAAACCAAACAGATAACAAATAGAAAATCTTTATAAGTGTGATTGAATTAAAATATATATAGGCACTCAAGCACACATATATCACACATACATAAAACTTTTTTTAAAATGTCGATTGTATTTTAAAGAGCATCAGAATATATTTTCCTTTGGTTGGCACAAGAAAAGAATAACAGAAACAACTCTGGTTTTAAAGAAAGTATTAAATAGAGGAGAACATGGAACAACTAGACTTTTGATTTGGCCGAGAAAATCATTTTGCTGAGAATTTCTGCATTTTTCAAGTGTTAATTTACCTGCAAGTTAATATGTATCCACAAAACATAGCTATTTAAAATTTTTGATCACGTTTTCAATGCAGAAGTAATGCAAGTTCATTTAGAGATATTCAAAAATGCAAATAAGACAGAAATGAATCAAACATCAACAAGAGAACAACCATAATCCTAATAACATACCTAGAAATATCTACTGTTTACTTTTTGGCACATAAAATTTTCAGCTTCTTTTAATAGATACCCACACACACACACATACACACAATGATATCAGAAGATAGTCCTTCTTCTGATTTTGATGGAGAAAGTTGTCCAGAGATCATCACTTTCCCAATCTGTTCAAAACATGCAGGTCCAGCTACATGAGCATTTGGTAACCTATGGTCATGTTCTATATCTGTCTCAGTGCAGTAACCTACTAGGACCTCTTTCTCAAAAAGTGTACAATTTTCTGTGCAGATACTATTCCTTTCTACAGAATCCTAGGGTTTTGTTTGTGATTTTGTCACTGGAGTTTGAAAAAACTCCACGTATCTTTTCCCACCATTGATAGCTCCAACACTCAAGGTTCTGCCAGAACTTATGCCCTAAGTGGGAGGGTTGTTTGAACCCCAATCTGGGCCTGAAACAGAATTCTTTCCTTCACCAGGCTCTGTTCAAAGCTAGAAGTGTTCTAAAGCACAGAAAGTATGGGCCAGAGCAATATTCCTAGAAATGGAATTTATTGCTTCCTGAACCCCAGAAAGTCTATTATACAATGTGCTTCAATGATTGTGCTCGGTGATGCAAGATGTAGTAAATAGTGTTATATTTAGGAGGGAATATATCAGCATATCCCTGGCCACTGGATGCCTAAAATTTCACTAAGTTGTCTGGTCTCAGAATCTTTTTTTTTAATTTTTTGTTGAAGTATGATTGATTTACAACATTATATTAGTTTCAAGTGTATGACACAGTGATTAAATATTTTTATGGATTATACTCCATTTAAAGTTATTGTAAAATATTGGTTATATCCCTTGTTCTGTACTATATAATCTTGTAGATTATGCATAGTAGTTTGTCCCTGTTCATTCCCTAATGCTACCTTGACCCTCCCACCTCCCCTGTCCACAATGGTAACCAGTAGTTTGCTCTCTATATCTGTTAGTCAGTTTCTGTAATGAATTTTTGTAATATTCATTCATTTGTTTGAGTTTTTAGATTCCACATATAAGTGATAACATACAGTATTTTTTATTCCTCTTTCTGAATTACTTTACTAAGCATAATATTCTCCAGGCCTATTCATGTTGTTGCTAATGGAAAATTTTAATTTTTTACGGCTAAGTAATATTCTATTGTGTGTGTGTGTGTATGTGTGTGTGTTTGTCTCACACTTTTCTATTCATGAATCCGTTGATGGACACTTAAGTGCTTTCATATCCTGGCTATTATAAATAATGCTGCTATGAATGTTGAGGTGCATGTATCTTTTCAAGTTAGTGCTTTTGTTTGTTTTCTTTGGATATATACCCAGGAGTGGACTTGTTGGGTCATATGTTAGTTCTACTTTTAGATTTTTGAAGAACCTCCATACTGTTTTCTATAGTGGCTGCACCAATTTACATTCTCATTAATAGCATATAGGGGTACCCTTTTCTTCACATCCTTGACAACATTTGTTATTTGTGGTCTTTCTCATGATAGCCATTCTGACAGCCATTCTGAGGTGACATCTCATTGTGGTTTTCATTTGCATTTCTCTGACGATTAGTGATTATGAGCATATTTTTCTGTGCCTGTTGGCCATCGGTATATCTTCTTTGGAAAAATGTCTATTCAAATCTTCTGCCCATTTTCTAATTGGATTTTTTGATATTGAGTTGTATGAGTTGTTTATATATTTTGGATATTAACCCCTTATCAGTCATATCGTTTGCAAATATTTTCAACCATTCTGTAAGTTGTCTTTTCATTTTGGGGAAGTATTCCTTTGTTGTGCAAGAGCTTTTACATTTAATTATGCCCCACTTGTTTATTTTTGCTTTTGTCTACTTTGCCTTAGGAGATACATCCAAAAAAGTATTGCTACGATTTATGTCAAAGAATGTTCTGCCTCATCTTTCTTCTAAGGGTTTTATGATTTCTGTTCTTACATTTAGGCCTTTAATCCATTTTGAGTTTATTTTTTATATGGTGTGAGAAACTGTTCTAATTTCATTCTTTTACATGTAGCTGTCCAGTTTTCACAGCACTACTTATTGAAGAGACTATCTTTTCTCCATTGTATATTCATGCCTCCTTTATCTTATATTAACTGACCATAAGTTTGTGGGTTTATTTCTGGGCTCTCTATTCTGTTCCAGTAACTCATGTGTCTGTTTTATGCCAATATCATACTGTTT
The DNA here is from genome assembly GCF_028021215.1 of Eschrichtius robustus. Classification (NCBI taxonomy): domain Eukaryota; kingdom Metazoa; phylum Chordata; class Mammalia; order Artiodactyla; family Eschrichtiidae; genus Eschrichtius; species Eschrichtius robustus. The sequence continues at coordinate 77,622,989 of NC_090845.1, forward strand.
TGATTACTGTACCTTTGTAGTATAGTCTGAAGTTGGAGAGTGTGATACATCCATGTTTGTTTGTTTGTTTGTTTTTTCTCAAAATTGCTTTGGCTCCTTGTATTATATTTGTGTGTGTGTGTGTGTGTGTGTGTGTGTGTGTGTGTGTGTGGTGCCATATAAATTTTAGGATTATTTTTTCCATTTCTGTGAAAAATGTCATGCGTATTTTGATAAAGGTTGCAATAAATCTGAAGATTGCTTTGGTTGTATGAACATTTTAATAATATTAATTCTTTCAATCCATGAACATAGGATATCTTTCCATTTCTTTGTATTATCTTCAATTTCCTTTATCAATGTTTTGATAGTTTTCAGATTATAGGTCTTTCATCTCCTTGGTTAAGTTTATTCCTAGGTATTTTATTCTTTTTGATGGGATTTTTAATTTCCCCTTCTGATAATTCATTATCAGTGTATAGAAATGCAACAGTTTATTAATCTTGTATCCTGCAACCTTGCTGAATTAATTTATTAGTTGTATTTTTTTTGTGTGTGTGGAGACATTAGGGTTTTCAATATATAGTATTACATCATCTGCAAATAGTGAGTTTTACTTCTTCCCATCCAATTTGGATATCTTTTCTTTCTTTTTATTTTCTGAGAGCTGTGACCAGGACTTCCAATACTATATTAAATAGAAGTGTCAAGAGTGGGCATCCTTGTCTTGTTCCTGATTTTAGAGGAAAAGCTTTTAGCTTTTCATCAGTGAGTATGATGTTAGCTGTGGGTTTGTCATAAATAGCCTTTATTTTGTTGAGATATGGTCACTCTATTACCACTTTGATGAAAGTTATTATCATGAATGGATGTTGAATTTTGTCAAATACTTTTGGTGTGTCTACTGAGATGATCACATGATTTTCCTCTTCATAGTTTAATGTGGTGTATCACATTGATTGATTTGCAGATATTGAACCATTCTTGCATCCCTTGAATAAGTTCCACTTGATCATAGTGTATGATTCTTTTAATATATTGTTGAATTATTTTTTCTAATATTTTGTTGAGGATTTTTGCATCTATAATCAGCAGTGGTATTGGCCTGTAATTTTATTTTTGTGTAGTGTCTTTATCTGGTTTTGGTATCAGGGTAATGGTGGCCTCATAGACTGAATTTGGCAGTGTTCCCTCCTCTTCAATGTTTTGGAACGCTTGAGAAGGATAGGTTTTAGCTCTCCTGAATATGTTTGGCAAAATGCCCCTGTGAAGCTGTCCAGCCCTGGACTTTTGTTTGCTGGGAGTTTTTTGGTTACTAATTCAATATCACTACTAGTGATCACTGTGTTCAGATTTTCTATTTCTTCCTGATTCAGTCTTGCATGATTGCATGTTTTTAGAGATTTATCTATTTCTTCTAGGTTGTCCTATGTGTCGGCAAGTAACTCTTTGTAGTATTCTCTTATGATTTTTAAAACTCTCTTTGATATCAATTGTAATTTCTTCTCTTTCTTTTCTTATTATATTTATTTGGGTCCTGTCTGTATTTTTCTTGGTGAGCTTGTCTAAAGGCTTATCAATTTTGTTTATCATTGCAAAAAAAACCTTTGGTTTAATTGATCTTTTTTATTTTTCTTTTGTCTCTACATTTTATATTTTATCTCTGATCATTATTACTTCCTTCCTTCTGCTGACCTTGAACTTTGTTTTTTCTCATTTTTCTAATTCCTTTAGATGGTAGTTTAGGATATATATTTGAGATTTTCTTGTTTCTTGAGGTAGGCCTGTATGGCTATAAACTTCCTTCTTATAACTACTTTGCTGCATCCCATAGATTTGGAAATTTGTTTTTATTTTCACTCATCTCAAGGTATTTTCTGATTTTTCTCCTTGATTTCCTCATTGACTCATTGTGCTTAGTAGTATGTTGTTTAGACCCCACATATTTGTGTTTTTGTCATTTTTTATCCTTTGATTTCTAGTTTCATACATTTGTGATAAGAATAAAGAGACTTACTACAAACAATAAATTGTGGTTCACTTTTGCAAGCTGTGAAGATTTTAGGGGTCTCCATAGCCAACATTACCAAATACATACATCTCTTTGTCTCTATCCCATGTTTCAGGGTCCCAGTTTTCTCAATCAGGGTGCTGACCTTAGCAAAACAGATATGAGTTGACTGAGCATACCAATGTCATCGGAGCTCTGTGGCATTAGCTATTAGTTCTTCAGTCAGCTTCTCACTTGTACTTGCTCTTCCACTGCAGCATATAAAGGATTCTTAATTAATGAAGGGACCCTCTGACTCTCATACTTAGCCTTTAGCTGCCTGTTAATGACATTCTGCTTTGTCTGCTTTTTATACTTCTCTTGAGAGCTAATGCAATTTTGCATTTAATCAATTAAATTTACCATCCATTTAGGCATTTCCATCCCATGTTTGTCCAATGACTGAATAATTATATTCACAATGGAAATCTGCCCCACCAGGACAATTTTCTGTGTTATTACTAGTAAAAATGTTAACAATGGGTTTCCACTTTGTTCCAGATTCTAGCCATTGCCATTCAGGATTACAACCTCTTTGCTCACTGGGCAGTGAGTAAGCTAATCCTAAATCCTCATTTCACTGGTTGTTTTCTTGAATCACACTCAGAACCACTGAATAGTTTAGGTCCACCAAGAAACAGACACCAAGATGAGGTAAGATTTATAAGAGATATATTGGATAAGAGAACAGGAAATCTTAGAGAGATCTTCAGACTGCAGTGCAGATATGATGAGGGAAAGAAAAAAGGAAGGAAAATTGAGCTGGAAGAGACTCAGATTGAAGTACAGTTTCAAGAAAGGTTCTGACAGGCAGATGGGGAGTCCTTAACCCAAAGGGTCTGATATGTTGCTGGTAAAGGCAGAAGTGATATGTGAAGAGAAAATTGCCAAGACTTCCAAAATTGTTAAATGACTTCATTCCACAGATCCAGGTTACTGAGTAAATCTCAAGCTGGACAAATACAAAGAAATCCACAATTCTAAGCACATTGTGGAACCAAAAAGTAAAGATTAAATCTTAAACAGCCAGAGGAAAAAAATGACAAATTATATCAGGGCTACACTGATACGAATTATGACTAACTTCTGATGAGAATGAATGACCAGAATATAATGGGACAGCATCTTTAAAGTGCTAAAAAAGAAACTTTTAATCTAGAAATTTATGGCCAGTGAAATTATTCTTCAAAAAAGAAGTTTAATGTAATTAATTTTCAGATGTACAAAAGCTGAAAGAATGCATCTGCAAAAGGACTGCACAATAAGAATGTTAAAAGAATGTGCTTAGACTTAAACAAATTGAAATCAGATAGAGAGAAGGAATGAGAAATACCAGAATGGGTAATATGTTACTAAATATAAATGGCTTAATAATTATTCCTAATATATTTAAATCATTATAATAGACTGTTCATTGTTTAAAAGTAAAAAAAAAATAGTCATGATGCTTAAAGGGTCTATGGTATATGTAGAAATAAAACATATAACAAGAGACGAACAGAGACAAGGGGGAAAAGAGTGGTAATTGGAAGTATGTAGTTGTAAAGGCCTTATACTTTTCAAGAAGTCATAGAAAGTTTTTTGTTACTGAAATATGTATAGAGATAATTGTAGATTCACATGCCGTTGTAAGAAATAGTACAAGAGATCCCAGATACCCTTTATCCAATTTCCTCCACTAAATCTGTAGTAGAAAATCACAACCGGGATATTTACAATGATACAATTTACCTTTTTCAGATACCCTTAGGTTTACTTGTATTAATTTGTGAGCGTGTTTATGTGTAGTTAGTTCTATACACTTTTATCACAAGTGTTGGTTCATGTATCCACCACCACAGCCAAGATATGTAATAGTTCCATCACCGCAAGGATCTATCCCTTCTGTTGCCCTTTTATAACACTCAGCTTCCTCCCCTGTTCCTCTGTATTTCCTAGCTTCTGGAAACCACTAATTTGCCATCCATTTCTAAAATTTTGGCACTTCAGTGTATGACTGATCCAGTTTCTTTGTATTGTCACAAACATCTGATGCTATCTCTTTACTAAAAAAATTACAATTCAGATAGGTATATAGTGATATGCTTGATGATTTTAATTTTCATTTTCCCAGTGGATAATGATATTGAACATATTTTCATGTACTTATTTGCTATATTTATACTTTCTTTGGCAAAATTTCTGTTCATATGCTCTGTGGTGATCTAGATAGATGAGATGGGGGGGAGGGAGGTCCACGAGGGAAGGGATATATATATATATATATACATATATATATATATATGTATATATACATATAGCTGATTCACTTATTTGTACAGCAGAAACTAGCACAACATTGTAAAGCAATTATACACCAATTAAAAAAAGTCTGTTCATATATTTTACTCATTTTCTAATTGGATTATTTGATTATTTACTATTGAGTTTGAGAGTTCTTCATATATTCTAAACACTAGTCCTTTGGTGGATATGTGGTTTTAAAATATTTTCTTCTAGTCTTTAGCTTCTCTTTTCACCCTTTTTATATGGATATTCACAGAGCCAAAATTTTTAGTTTTGATGATGCCCATTTTATCAACTTTGCCTTTTGCAGATCATGCTTTCGCAGTCAGGTCTAAGAATGTGTTGACTGATTCTAGATCCCCCCGAAATTTCTATTGTTTTCTTAAATTTTTATAATTTTATTTTTATTATTTTTTTTTAATTTTTATAATTTTAAAATTTACATTTAAATCCATGATTCATTTTTAGTTGATTTTTATATAATGTGTGAGGTTTAAGTTGAGGTCTTTCTTTCTTCCCTCCCTTCCTCCCTTCTCTCTCTCTCTCTTTCTTTGCTTATAGATGTTCAATTGCTACAGTTACATTTGTTGAAGAGGCTTTGCTTCCTCCATTGAATTGCTTCTCCACTTGTGTAGAAAATCAATTCAGCAAATTTGTTAAAGATCCATTTCTGAGTTATCTCTTCTGTTCTATTACATCTATCCCTCCACAAATACCACACCATCTTGGTTGCTGTAGCTGTATAGTAAGCCTTAATATTGTGTAGAATGATTCCTCTCATTTTTTTGTCAAAAACATTTTAGTTATTATCGGTCCTGCACCTTTCCTTATAAATTTTATTTTATTTTTATTTTTAATTTATTTTTTTGTCTCCCTCCCACCCTCCCTATCCCACCCTTCTAGATGGACACAAAGCACCAAGCTGATCTCCCTGTGCTATGCGGCTGCTTCCCACTAGCTATCTATTTTACATTTTGGTAGTGTATATGTGTCCATGCCACTCTCTCACTTCGTCCCAGCCCTTATAAATTTTAGAATAAACTTGTATATGTCTAAAAAAATCCGTGTTTCATCAAACCTATAGATGAATTTGGTAAGAATTGACATCTTTACTATATTGAGTCTTTAATTAATTAACATGATATGTATCTCCATTTATTTTGGTCTTCCTTGATTTCTTGCATCAGCACTAACAACTAATATACATACCTGTACATGTTTTGTTGTGTATATCTAAATATTTAGTTTTCTTTGGAGCAGTTATAGATGGTATTGTGTTTTAATTTTAGTTTCTACATGTTCATTGATAGTAAGCAGAGATGTGATTGATTTTTCTATGGTAATTTTGTGTCCAACCACCTTGCTGACCAAGTTTATTGATTGTGATTTTTTTGTGTTTATACATTCTTAGGGATTTTGTAATATAGACAATTATGGCAGCTGCAAATGAGACAGTTTTATTTTTCTTTAACAATCAACAGATCTTATATTTATTTTCTTAACTTATCACAGTGGCTAAAACTTCCAGTAATACTTTCAAAATAATAGTGAGAACATTAAGTATGATATTAGCTGTAGAATTTTTGGAGACAGCTCTTCATCAAATTGAGGTTGGTTCCTTCTATTCCTAATTTGCTAAATGTTTTTTTTTTTTTATCCTGAATTGGTTTTGGAATTTCTAAAATGTTTTTCTGCATCGATCAATATAATCACAAGATTTTTTTCCTTCAGGCTTTTGATGTATTGCTTCATATGTTGAAGCAATATTGCCTTCCTGGAATAAATCTCACTTGGTAATGGGGCATAATTCATGTCATGCATTGCTGTATTCCATCTCCTAATATTTTCTTCAGAAAGTTATTTTCTGTATGTTGTTTCTGTTTTGATACTATCTTTGGTGTTGCTGTCAAGATAATACTGGTCTCATAAAACATGTTGGGAAGCACTCCTTCCTCTTCTACTTATTTTTCTTTGGAAGTGATTGTGTAATATTTGTTTTATTTCTTCTTTAAATATTTGTTTAAATTATCTACTGAAACCATTTGGACCATGATATTCGGTTTTCAGGAGATGTTTAATTACAAATTAAAATTTTTGATGGTCATAAGGCTAGTCAAATTGTCTATTCATACTGATTGAGTTTTGGGAATTTTAGGTTTTTGAGGAGTTGGTCATTTCTTCTAAGTTGTAAAATTTACAAGGGTAAAGATGTTCATAAGAAATCTTTATTATCTTTTTTAATTAAGAAAAAATCTGTAGGAATACATTCTGTTTTAGTCCTGATATTGGTGATTTGTATTTTCTTTTTTTGACAGTTTTGCTGAAGATTTATCAATTTCATTGAATTTTTCAAAGAACTAGATTTTTTTAATTTTCTCCACATTTTGATTTAACTTTTATTGAGTTCTGCTTTTATCTTTATTGTTTCCTTCATTCTGCTTGCTTTGAGTTAATTTTGCTATGATTTTTCTAGTTTCCTGAGTCATGACCTTAGATTATTGATTTGAGACCTTTCCTAATTTCTACTGTAAGCATTTAGTGCTATAAAATTCCCCCTAAGCATTGCCTTATGTGCATCCCACACATTTTGTAATGATTTATTTTCATTTTGGTCAGTTGCTCCCCCTTTTCTGTTTCTTTTCAGACTTCCTTTTTGACTAATAGAGTATTTAGAATTTTGTTGTTCAATTTCCACTTTACAGAGGTTTTCCTGTTTTTATTCATATATTGATTTTAAGTTTGATTCCATTATGATCAGAGAATACACAGTGTATGATGTTGGTTATTTTTAATTGTTTGGGATTAGTTTAATTGCCCAGGATATGGTTTTGTTGGTGAAAGTTTCATGGGTATCTGAAAAAATTCTAAATAATTATTTATCCTGCTGTTGTTTGTATGATTGATAAATACATATCAGGTCTTCTGGTTGATCATATTTTTCAGTTCTTCTATATCCTTGTTAATTTACTTTCTGTTTAGTAGTTCTATGGATTGATGAGAAATGAGTGTTAAATTTTCCAAATATAAAAGAGTATTTGCCTATTTTTCTCTTCCTCTCTATCAATTTTTGCCTCATACATTTTGAGGCTTTTTATTTGGTATATACACATTTATGATCATATTGTCTTTTTGGTGGATGCATGCTTGTAACTTGTAATGTTCTTCTTTGTCTCTGGTAATATATTTTGTTCTGAAGTCTACTTTAACAAATTTAATTGTAGCCAATCCTGATTTTTTTACATACAAAAAGCTGTACATATTTAACATATACAACTTGATGAGTTTGGAGATAAATATGCACCTATGAAACCACCACTATCACCACAGTCTGTGCCATAAAAATATCCACCACTTCCAAAAGTTTCCACCCGCCCTTTTAATATCATTATTACTTTTTGTGATAAAACACTTAACATGATATTTACCCCCTTAGTATAAGTATACAATAAATATTGTTGACTACAGGCACTATGCTATAGAGTAGAGCTGGAGGACTTATTCATCTTGTTTAGTACCCTATGACTGGTACCTCCCTATTTCTCCATTCCCCCAGCCCCTGGAAACCACCATTTTCATCTCTGCTTTTATGATTTTGACTGTTTAGATGCCATGTATGAGTGGTATCATTTAGTATTTGTCCTTCTGTGATTGGTTTATTTTGCTTGGCACAATGTCCTTCATTTACATCTATGTTGCCAATAATGGCAGAATTTCCTTTTTTCCCTAAGTCTGAATAATATTTCATTGTACATGTACACCACATTTTATTTGTTCATCTGTGAATTGGACATTTAAGTTGCTTCCATGTCTTGTCTAATGTGAAATATGCTGCAATGAACATAGGCATGCAGATATCTCTTCAACATCCTGACTTGAATTCCTTTGAGTATATACCCAGAAATATGATTGCTGGATCTTATGGTGATTCTATTTTTTAGTTTTTTGAGAAATCTTCATAATGTTTTCCATAGTAGTTACATCAGTTTACATCCCTAACAACAGTGCAGAAGGATTCCCTTTATTCCACATCCTTAACAAACCTTGTTATTTTAATTATTTGTCTGTTTGTTTGGTTTCATAACAGCCATCCTGACAGGTGGAGGGTAATATACAATTGTGGCTTTGATTTGCATTTCTCTTTTTTGGATTGTGTGTTTTTCTCCATTATTTTATTTTCAGATTACTTATGTCCTTGAATTTGAAGTGAGTCTCTTGTATGCAGCATATATATGGATCATGCAGGTTTTTTAATCCACTGCATCAATCTCTGTCTGCTGATCGGTGTATTTAGATCTTTTACATTTAAGATAATTATTGATATGTTAAAGTTAAGTCTGTCAATTTATCTTCATTTTTATTTTCTTTTTGCTTTCTCTGGTTCTCATTCTGTTTCTTTTTTCTTCCCTTGCTCTGTAGAACTTAAATGTTTTTAGAACCCCAACTTGATTTATCTATAGTAGTTTGAATGTATTACTTTGAACATTTTTTGGGGTAGGGCTCTTTCTTTGACTGGGTCCCTCCTAAAAGTTGCCCTCTCCCCTCGCCTGCCCACTCTCACCCCATAACCAGCCTAGTCTTCATTATTGTCTCATAAGCAGAAAAAGGCAGTTTCAGGCCAGGCAGGAAAGGAGAACACTTCTGTGGGGTGTTTAATTTTGGCAGGTATCCTGATATCTCTTATGCCAGTACTTCCAGTTTCTCTAGTTTTCTTAGAGGGACTCCTGGTTGATCCAGGAGAGGAATTGGCCTACCTGGCTGTGTTCTGTTGCTAGGATTGGTGTTACAAAACATTATCTCTGTGTCAATTTCTTCTGTTAGTTGGAAAGTCATAAAATGTCCTAACACTGTGTTGCTCCTCTAGTCCTGGAATCCCAAACAAGTTTGCTTTCTTACATTATCTGTCAGTGTTCTCCTTTTGTTACTTCTTATATTATTTCCAAGAATTACAGTTATGCTTAAAGGGATTTACAGGAAGGAATAGGTCTATACCATATTTTTCAGACCCTAAGTGTAGAGTAGAAAGATTTTGGAAAGTAGACTGTGGTGTGCTAATGTGTATACCCCTATTTTAATCTGAGAAGCCAGTTAAAAATAATGCAAAGAGGCATAACTAAACTCTTAAGAAAAGAAATAGAATGGAATACAAAAATAACAACTTAACTCACCAGAAAGGAAGAGGAAAACAAGAACAGAAACAAAGGACAGGAGAAAGAGAAAGAAATGTCAAAATGGTGCCTGACTTTTTGCATTCAGCACAATAACTTTGTCATTCACCTATACATAGAGTACATCAGTAGTTCATTACTTTTTATTTGTGAGTTGTATTAACTTTTATGAACAAATAGCTATCAAGTAGCAAAAGCGATTCTATGAGATGATTTGCTTCATCACCACCCACCCAGCAGCCCTCAAAATTTTAAATTTAAAAAAAACTGATGATATATGGTTCTTGGAATAAAACTTATTATATACCAGTTTATCTTTTATTTTTCAACCTATTAAAGGCAAACAGGTGGCATATTACATCAAATGTTCCTTCCTCTATTTTCTATTTCTTGAATTATTCATATACTCTTCCATACTTCTGAAAAGTTTTATCATAAGATTTCTTTGTATGTTGCTATCCATTCACATGAAAAGTTCAATACAAAATATAAGAAACAAATAAATAATAAAATATTCCTTAAGGTAATACATGTTATTAATATAAATATACAATGATATTTTGTGGCGTTTATCATGTTCAATTAGCAGTGTCTGTATAATAACTCATTTTATTTTGAGAGTCTCCATTTCCTGTCAAGTATCAATGCAGGAATATAAATTTTCAGAGACTAACATGGCATTAAATAATTATCTTCTGTGGCTTTTTCTTATGCACCTGCTATCTGTGTATTTCAAGGCCAGGGGAAAAAGTAGTTAAAAAGGAAATAAGAGGGAGGAGCTTCAAGATGGCAGAAGAGTAAGACCTGGAGATCACCTTCCTCCCCACAAATACATCAGAACTACATCTACATGTGGAACAACTCCTACAAAACACTTACTGAACACTGGCAGAAGACCTCAGACCTCCCAAAAGGCAAGAAACTCCCCACGTACCTGAGTAGGGCAAAAGAAAAAACAGAGACAAAAGAATAAGGACGGGACCTGCACCAGTGGGAGGGAGCTGTGAAGCAGGAAAGGTTTCCACACACTAGGAAGCCCATTCGAGGGCGGAGACTGGGTGGCGGAGGGGAAGCTTTGGAGCAACGGAGGAGAGCGCAGCCACAGGGGTGCAGAGGGCAAAGCGGAGAGATTCCCGCACAGAGGATTGGTGCCAGCCGCACTCACCAGCCTGAGAGGCTTGTCTACTCACCCACAGGGGTGGGTGGGGGCTGGAAGCTGAGGCTCCGGCTTCGGAGGTCGGATCCCAGGGAGAGGACTGGGGTTGGCTGTGTGAACACAGCCTGAAGGGGGCTAGTGTGCCCCAGCTAGCTCGGAGGGAGTCCAGGAAAAAGTCTGGAACTGCCAAAGAGACAAGAGACTTTTTCTTGCCTCTTTGTTTCACTGTGCATGAGGAGAGGGGATTAAGAGCACCGCTTAAATGACCTCCAGAGAGGGGCACGAGCCACGGCTATCAGCGCAGACCCCAGAGGCAGGCATGAGACGCTAATGATGCTGCTGCAGCCACCAAGAAGCCTGTGTGCAAGCACAGGTCACTCTCCCCTCGTCCCCTTCTGGGAGCCTGTACAACCTGCCACTGCCAGGGTCCCATGATACAGGGTCAACTTCCACGGGAGAACACAGGGCACGCCTCAGGCTGTTAAAATGACACGCCAGCATCTGCCACCGCAGGCTCACCCTTCACTCTGTGAACTTCCCTCCCACCCGGCCTGAGTGAGCCACAGCCCCCTAATCAGGTGCTACTTTAACCCCGTCCTGTCTGAGCAGGGAACAGATGCCCTCAGGCGACCTAGATGCAGAGGTGGGGCCAAATCCAAAGCTGAACCCCAGGAGCTGTGCAAACAAAGAAGAGAAAGGGAAATCTCTCCCAACAGCCTCAGGAGCAGCAGATTAAATCTCCACAATCAACTTGATGTACCCTGCATCTGTGGAATATCTGAAGAGATAACCAATCATACCAAACTGTGGCGGTGGACGTTGGAAGCAATGATGTATATTTTTTTTCCCTTTTTCTCTTTTGCTGTCTGGATGACAGTGTCTTGGTGCTCCAACACGGCATCAGGCCTGTGTCTCTGTGGTGGGAGAGCCAAGATCAGGACACTGGTGCACCAGAGACGTCCCAGCTCCACGTAATATCAAACAGTGAAAATCCCCCAGAGATCTCCATTTCAACGCCAAGACCCAGGACCACTCAGTGACCAGCAAGCTCCAGCACTGGAAACCCTATGCCAAACAACAAGCAAGACAAGAACACAACCCCACCCATTAGCAGAGAGGCTGCCGAAAATCATAATAAGGTCACAGACACCCCAAAGCACACCACCAGAAGCGGATGTGCCCACCAGAAAGAAAAGATCCATCTTCATCCACCAGAAGACAGGCACCAGTCCCCTCCACCAGGAAGCCTACGCAACCCACTGAACCAACCTTAGCCACTGAGGGCAGATACCAAAAACAACAGGAACTACGAACCTGCGGCCTGTGAAAAGGAGACCCCAAACACAGTAAGTTAAGCAAAATGAGAAGACAGAGAAACACACAGCAGATGAAGGAGCAAGGTAAAAACCCAACGGACCAAATAAATGGAGAGGAAATTGGCAGTTTACCTGAAAAAGAATTCAGAATAATGATAGTAAAGATGATCCAAAATCTTGGAAATAGAAAGGAGAAAATAAAAGAAACCTTTAACAAAGACTTAGAAGAACTAAAGAGCAAACAAACAATGACGAACAACAAAATAAATGAAATATAAAATTCTCTAGAAGGAATCAATAGCAGAATAACTGAGGCAGAAGAAAGGATAAGTGACCTGGAAGATAAAAGAGTGGAAATAACAACTGCAGAGCAGAATAAAGAAAAAAGAATAAAAAGAATTGAAGAAAGTCTCAGAGACCTCTGGGACAATATTAAATTCACCAACATTCAAATTATAGGGTCGTGGAAGAAGAAGAGAAAAAGAAAGGAACTGAGAAAATATTTGAAGAGATTATAGTTGAAAACTTCCCTAATATGGGAAAGGAAATAGTTAATTAAGTCCAGAAAGTACAGAGAGTCCCATACAGGATAAATCCAAGGAGAAACACATCAAGACACATATTAAATTATCAAAAATTAAATACAAAGAAAAAATATTAATAGCAGCAAGGGAAAAACAACAAATAATATACAAGGGAATCCCCATAAGGTTTACAGCTGATCTTTCAGCAGAAACTCTGCAAGCCAGAAGGGAGTGGCAGGACATATATAAAGTGAGGAAAGGGAAAAAATGGCAACCAAGATTACTCTACCCAGCAAGGATCTCATTCAGATTTGATGGAGAAATTAAAACCTTTACAAACAAGCAGGAGTTAAGAGAATTCAGCCCCACCAAACCAGCTTTACAACAAATGCTAAAGGAACTTCTCTAGGCAAGAAACATAAGAGAAGGAAAAGACCTACAATAACAAACCCAATACAATTAAGAAAATGGTACTAGGAACATACATATCGATAATTAATTTGAATGTAAATGGATTAAATGCTCCAACCAAAAGACATAGATTGGCTGAATGGATAAAAAAAACAAGACATGTATATATGCTGTCTACAAGAGACCCACTTCAGACCTAGGGACACATACAGACTGAAAGGGAGGGGATGGAAAAAGATATTCCGTGCAAATGGAAATCAAAAGAAAGCTGGAGTAGCAAATCTCATATCAGACAAAATAGACTTTAAAACAAAGACTATTACAAGAGACAAAAAAGGACACTACATGATGTTCAAAGGATCAACCCAAGAAGATATAACAACTGTAAATATTTATGCACCCAACATAGGAGCACCTCAAAACAGAAGGAAAATACTAAGATCCATAAAAGGAGAAATCGACAGTAACACAATCACAATAGGGGACTTTAACACCCCAGCTTCACCAATGGACACATCATCCAATATGAAAATAAGTAAGGAAACACAAGCTTTAAATGATACATTAGACAAGATGAACTTAATTGATATTTATAGGACATTCCATCCAAAAACAAGAGAATACACTTTCTTCTCAAGTGCTCATGGAACATTTTCAGGATACATCATATCTTGGGTCACAAATCAAGCCTTCATAAACTTAAGAAAATTGAAATTGTATCAAGTATCTTTTCCAACCACAATGCTATGAGACTAGATATCAATTACAGGAAAAAATCTGTAAAAATACAAACACATGGAGGCTACACAATACACTTCTTAATAACCAAGAGATCACTGAAGAAATCAAAGAGGAAATCAAAAAATACCTAGAAAAAAATGACAATGAAAACACGACAACGCAAAATCTATGGGATGCGGCAAATGAGGTTCTAAGAGGGAGCTTTAGAACAATACAATCCGACCTGAAGAAATAAGAAACATCTCAACTAAACAAGCTAACCTTATACCTAAAGCAATTAGAGAAAGAAGAACAAAAAAACCCAAAGTTAGCAGAAGGAAAGAAACCATAAAGATCAGATCAGAAATAAATGAAAAAGAAATGAAGGAAACAATAGCAAAGATCAAGAAAACTAAAAGCTGGTTCTTTGAGAAGATAAACAAAATTGCTAAACCATTAGCCAGACTCATCAAGAAAAAAAGGGAGAAGACTCAAATCAATAGAATTAGAAATGAAAAAGGAGAAGTAACAACTGACACTGCAGAAATACAAAGGATCATGAGAGATTACTACAAGAAACTATAAGCCAATAAAATGAACAACCGGGAAGAAATTGACAAGTTCTTAGAAAAGCACAACCTTCTGAGACTGAACCAGGAAGAAACAGAAAATATAAACAGACCAATTATAAGTACTGAAATTGAAACTGTGATTAAAAATATTCCCACAAACTAAAGCCCCGTACCAGATGGCTTCACAGGCGAATTCTCTCAAACATATAGAGAAGAGCTAAACCCTATCCTTCTCAAACTCTTCCAAAATATAGCAGAGGGAGGAACACTCCCAAACTCATTCTTCGAGGCCACCATAACCCTGATATCAAAACCAGACAAATATGTCACAAAGAAAGAAAACTACAGGCCAATATCACTGGTGAACATAGATGCAAAAATCCTCAACAAAATACTAGCAAAGAGAATCCAACAACTCATTAAAAGGATCATACACCATGATTAAGTGGGGTTTATCCCAGGAATGCAAGGATTCTTCAATATAAGCAAATCAATCAATGTGATACACCGTATTAACAAAATGAAGAATAAAAACCATATGATCCTCTCAATAATGCAGAAAAAGCTTTTGACAAAATTCAACACCCATTTATGATAAAAAACCTTCCAGAAAGTAGGCATAGAGGGAACTTAGTTCAACATAATAAAGGCCATATATGACAAATCCACAGCTAACATCATCCTCACTGGTGAAAAACTGAAACCCTTTCTACTAAGATCAGGAACAAGACAAGGTTGCCCACTCTCACCACTATTATTCATCATTGTTTTTGAAGTTTTATCCACAGCAATCAGAGAAGAAAAAGAAATAAAACGAATCTAAATCAGAAAAAAGAAGTAAAGCTCTCACTGTTTGCAGATGACATGATACTATACATAGAGAATCCTAAAGATGCTACCAGAAAAATACTAGAGCTAATCAATGTATTTCATAAAGTAGCAGGATACAAAATTAATGCACAGAAATATCTTGCATTCCTACACACTAATGATGAAAAATCTGAAAGTGAAATTAAGGAAACACTCACATTTACCATTGCAACAAAAAGAATAAAATATCCAGGAATAAACCTACATAAGAGACAAAAGACCTGTATTCAGAAGACATTAAGACACTGATGAATGAAATTAAAGATGACACAAATATATGCAGAGATATACCATGTTCTTGGATGGGAAGAATCAACATTGTGAAAATGACTCTACTACCCAAAGCAATCTACAGATTCAATGCAATCCCTATCAAACTACCACTGGCATTTTTCACCAAATTAACACAAAAAATTTCACCATTTTTATTGAAACACAGAAGACCCCAAATAGCCAAAGCAATCTTGAGAAAGAAAAACGGAGCTGGAGGAATCAGGCTCCCGGACTTCAGACCTATACTACAAAGCTACAGTAATCAAGACAGTATGGTACTGGCAAAAAAAAAAAAAAAAAAAGAAATATAGATCAATGGAACAGGATAGAAAGTCCAGAGATAAACCCACACACATATGGTCACCTTATTTTTGATAAAGGAGGCAAGAATATACAATGGAGAAAAGACAGCCTTTTCAATAATTGGTGCTGGGAAAACTGGACAGCTACATGTAAAAGAATGAAATTAGAACACTACCTAACACCATACACAAAAATAAACTCAAAATGGATTAAAGATCTAAATGTAAGGCCAAACACTATCAAACTCTTAGAGGAAAACATAGGCAGAATACTCTATG
This sequence comes from Eschrichtius robustus, assembly GCF_028021215.1. Taxonomy (NCBI): domain Eukaryota; kingdom Metazoa; phylum Chordata; class Mammalia; order Artiodactyla; family Eschrichtiidae; genus Eschrichtius; species Eschrichtius robustus. The sequence continues at coordinate 77,638,892 of NC_090845.1, forward strand.
ACATAAATCACAGCAAGATCCTTTTTGACTCACCTCCTAGAGAAATGGAAATAAAAAAGAAAAATAAACCAATGGGACCTAATGAAACTTAAAAACTTTTGCACAGCAAAGGATACCCTAAACAAGATGAAAACACAACCCTCAGTATGGGAGAATATATTTGCAAATGAAGGAACTGGCAAAGGTTTAATCTCCAAAATTTACAAGCAGCACATGTAGCTCAATATCAAAAGAACAAACAACCCAATCCAAAACTGGACAGAAGATCTAAATAGACATTTCTCCAAAGAAGATATACAGATTGCCAACAAACACATGAAAGAATGTTCAACATCATTAATCATTAGAGACATGCCAAATCAAAACTAAAATGAGATATCATCTCACACTGATCAGAATGGCCATCAACAGAAAATCTACAAACAATAAATGCTGGAGATGGTGTGGAGAAAAGGGAACCCTCTTGCCCTTTTGGTGAGAATGTAGATTGATATAGCCACTATGGTGAACAGTAGGGAGGTTCCTTAAAAATCTATAAATAGAACTACCATATGACCCAGCAATCCCACTACAGGGCATATACCCTGAGAAAACCATAATTCAAAAAAACACATGCACCCCAATATTCATTGCAGCTCTGTTTACAATAGCCAGGACGCGGAAGCAACCTAAGTGTCCATTAACAGATGAATAAATAAAGATGTGGCACATATATACAATGGAATATTACTCAGCCATATAAATAAGCAAAATTGATTTATTTGTAGTCAGGTGGATGGACCTAGAGGCTCTCATACAGAGTGAAGTAAGTCAGAAAGAGAAAAACAAATACCGTATGCTAACACATATATATGGAATCTAAAATAATAATAATAATAATAAATGGTTATGAAGAACTTAGGGCCAGACAGGAATAAAGACGCAGAGGTAGAGAATGGACTTGAGTGTACGGGGAGGGGGAAGGGTAATTTGGGATGAAATGAGAGAGTGTCATGGACTTATATATACTACCAAATGTAAAATTGACAACTAGTTGGAAGCAGCTGGATAGCACAGGGAGATCAGCTCGGTGCTTTGTGACCACGAGAGGGGTGGGATAGGGAGAGTGGGAGGGAGAGGCAAGAGGGGGGAGATATGGGGATACATGTATATGTATATCTGATTCACTTTGCTATAAAGCAGAGACTAACACATCATTTTAAAGCAATTATACTCCAATAAAGATGTTCAAAAAAAAAAAAGAATGGATAATTGAGTTGAATGATGGAATGGTGGAAAGCATTGCCACAGAACAGAATAAAGAAAAAAGAATGAAAATAAATTAAGGCAGTCTCAGAAACTTCTGGGAAAACATTAAATACAGTAACATTCTAATTATAGGGGGCGCTGAATGAAAAGAGAAAGAGAAAGACCCTGAGAAAATATTTGAAGAGATTATAGTCCAAAACTTCCCTAACAAGGGAAAGGAAATAGTCACCCAAGTCCAGGTAGCGCAGAGAGTCCCATAAAGGAAAAACCCAAGGAAGAACATGCCAAGGCACACATTAATCAAACTAAAAAATAAATAAATACAAAGGAAAATATTAAAATCAACAATGGAAAATCAACAAATAACATACAAGGGAATCCCCATAAGTTTATCAGCTGATTTTTCAGCAAAAACTCTGCAGGCCAGAAGGGAGTGGCACAATATATTTGAGGTGATTAAAGGGAAAAACCTGCAACCAAGAATACTATGCACAGCAAAGGTCACATTCAGATTTGATGGAGAATTCAAAAGCATTACAGACCAGCAAAAGATATGAGAATTCAGCATAAGCAGAACAGCTTTACAACAAACGTTAAAGAAACTTCTCTAGGCAGGGAGAAAGAATAGAGACCACCACCAGAAACAATGATATCACAAACTGGAAGCTCACTGTTAAAAGCAAGCATACATTAAAAGAAGGAAATTATCCAAACACAAATATGATATCAAAACCAGCAACCATGAGAAGAGGAGAGTGCAAATGCAGGAAATGGGAATTGCATTTGAAATCAAGAGGCCAACAACTTAAAAAAACTTATATACACACACACACACACACACATATATATATATGTGTGTGTATATATGTGTATGTATGTATATATATATATATATATATATATATATATACAGACTGATATATCAAAACTACATGGGAAATGCAAACCAAAAACTATAGTAGATACATACACAAAAAAGACAATGCAACCCAAACACAACACTAAAGATAGCCATCAAACCACAATAAAAGAGAACAAAAGTGGAAGGGAAGAAAAAACACCTACAAAATCAAAACCAAAAAAGTTAAGAAAATGGCAATAGGAAAATACATATTGATAATTACCTTAAATTTAAAAGGATTAAATGTTCCAACTGAAAAACACAGACTGGCTGAGTGGATACAAAACCAAGAACTATATATATGCTGTTTACAAGAGACCCACTTCAGACCTAGGGACTCATACATATTGAAATTGAGGGGATCGAAAAAGACATTCCATGCAAATGAAGAACAAAAGAAAGCTGGAGTAGCAATACTCATATCAGACACAACAGACTTTAAAATTAAGACTGTTACAAGAGGCAAGGAAAGGCACTATATAATTTTCAAGGGATCAATCCAAGAAGAGGATGTAACAATTGTAACTATATATGCACCCAATATAAGAGCACCTGAATTTATAAGACAAATGTTAACAGCCATAAAAGGAGAAATTGATAGTAATGCAATAATAGTGGGGACTTTAGCACCCCACTAACACCAAAGGACAGATCATCCAGACAGAAAATTAATAAGGAAACAGAAACCTTTAATGACACTTTAGACTAGAGAGACTTAAATGATATCTATAGGATATTCCATCTGAAAGCAGCAGAATACACTTTCTTCTCAAGTGACATGGAATATTCTCCAGGATTCCCAAGGATCAAATCATGGGCCACAAATCAAGCATCAGTAAATTTAAGAAAATTACTGAAATTGTATCAAGCATCTTTTCTGACCATAAAGCTATGAGATTAGAAAAAAGTGAAAAAAACACAAACATATGGAAGCTAAATAATATGCTACTAAATAACCAAGAGATCACTGAAGAAATCAAAGAGGAAGTCAAAAAATACATAGAAACAAGTGACAATGAAAACACGACAATCCAAAACCTATGGGATACAGCAAAAGCAGTTCTAAGAGGGAAATTTATAACAATAAAATCTTACCACAGGAAACAAGATACTCAAAGATAAACAACCTAACTTTATACCTAAAACAACCAGAGAAAGAAGAACAAACAAATCCCAAAGTTAGTACAAAGAAAGAAGTCATAAAGATCAGAGCAGAAATGAATGAAATAGAGAAGAAAACAATAGCAAAAATCAATGAAACTAAAAGTTGGTTCTTTGAGAAGAAAAACAAAATTGATAAAATTTTAGCCAGACTCATCAAGAAAAAAAGAAAGAAATTCAAATCAATAAAGTTAGAAATGTAAAAGGACAAGTGAAATGGACACCACAGAAATACAAATGATCATAAGAGACTACTACAAGCAAATATACCCCCAATAAAATGGACAACCTAGAAGAAAAAGACAAATTCTTAAAGAGGTACAACCTTCCAAGACTGAACCAGGAAGAAATAGAATATATGAACAGACCAATCACAAGTACTATTATTGAAACTGTGATTTAAAAACTTGCAATAAACAAAAGTCCATGACCAGATAGATTCACAGGTGAATTCCATCAAACATTTAGAGAAGAGTTAACACCTATCCTTCTCAAAATATTTCAAAAAATTGGAGAAGGAACACTCCTAAGCTCATTCTATGAGGCCATCATCACCCCAATACCAAAACCAAAGAAATCACAAAAAAAGAAAATTATAGCCCAATAACAATGAGAACATAGATGCAAAATCCTCAAAGAATGCTAGCAAACTGAATCCAACAGCGCATTAAAAGGATCATACCCCATGATCAAGTGGGATTTATCCCAGGGAGGCAAGGATTCTTCAACATATGTAAATCAATCCATGTGATACACCACATTAACAAATTGAAGAATAAAACCATATGATCATCTCAATAGATGCAGAAAAAACTTTTGACAAATTCAACACCAATTTATAATAAAAAGTCTCCAGAAAGTGGGCATAGAGGGAACGCACCTGAAAATAAAAAAGGCCATATATGACAAGCCCACAGCAAACCCTCTTCTCAGTGGTGAAAAACTGAAAGCATTTCCTCTAAGATCAGGAACATGACAAGGGTGTCCACTCTCACCACTATAATTCAATGTAGTTTTGGAAGTCCTAGCCATAGCAATCACAGAAGAAAAAGAAATAAAATGAATCCAAATTGGAAAAGAACTAAAACTGTCACTGTTTGCAGATGACATGATACTACACATAGAAAATCCTAAACATTCTACCAGAAAACTACTAGAGCTAATCAATAAATTTGGTAAAGTTGCAGGACACAAAATTAATACACAGTAATCTCTTGCATTCCTATACACTAACAACGAAAGACCAGAAAGAGAAATGAAAGAATCAATACCATTTACCATAGCATCAAAAAGAATAAAATACCTAGGAATAAACCTACTTAAGGAGGCAAAACACCTGTACTTAGAAAGCTATAAATTATTGATGAAATAAATCAATGACACAAAGAGATGGAAAGATATACCATGTTCTTGTATTGGAAGAACCCACAAGGGATTAATCTCCAAAGTATACAAACACCTCATGCAGCTCAATATCACAAAACAAACAACCCAATGAAAAAATGGGCAGAAGATCTAAATAGACATTTCCCCAAAGAATACATATAGATGGCCAAAAAGCACATGAAAAGATGCTCAACATCACTAATTATTAGAGGAATGCAAATCAAAACTCTAATGAGCTATCACCTTACACCAGTCAGAATTGCCATCATCAAAAAATCTACAAACAATAAATGCTGGAAATGGTGTGGAGAAAAGGGAACCCTCCTACAGTTTTGGTGGGAATGTAAAATGGTACAGCCACTATGGAGAACAGTATGGAGGTTCCTTAAAAAACTAAGAATAGAGCTACCATATGATAAAGCAAACCCACTCCTGGGCACATGTCCTGAGAAAACCATAATTTGAAAAGATACATGTATCCCAATGTTCATTGCAGCACTATTTACATAACCAGGATATGGAAGCAACCTAAATGTCCATCAACAGAAGAATGGATGAGGAAGACATGGTACATATATACAGTGGAATATTACTCAGTCGTAAAAGAGAACAAAATAATGTCATTTGCAGCAACATGGATGGACCTAGAGATTTATACTGAATGAAGTAAATCAGACAGAGAAAGGCAAGTATCATATGATATTGCTTATATTAGGAATCTAAAAAAATGCTACAGATGTAATTATTTACAAAAGAAAAATAGAGTACAGATGTAGAAAACAAAGTTATGTTTACCAGGGGGGAAAGGAGAGGAGGGATGAATTGGGAAATTGGCATTGACATATACACACTACTATATATAAAACAGATAACTAATAAGGACCTACTGTATAGCACAGGGAGCTCTACTCCATACTCTGTAATGGTCTATATATCAAAAGAATCTAAAAAAGAGTGGATATATGTGTATGTATAACTGATTCACTTTGCTGTACAGCAGAAACTAACACAACATTGTAAATCAACTATACTCCAATAAAAAAAAGTAATAACAAAATTTCAACAAAATGTAACTGATAATAAAATTTTAAAAATTTAAAAAGAAGATCATGTTCCAGATATAATGGCAACATATCATGAGCATCTGTCTCTTTCTTCCAAACCATCCCCTAGAAATTCCGCAAAAGAGAAAATGTGAGGAATTGATATCACCCAGAAATTAATAAGCAAATTGTAAGACTCCCCAGGAGACAAGAATGTGTATGTATAAAAATTACAGAGGGATGGACTACTGATATAGTGACAGGAGAGAGGGAATATGAAAGCTTCTAATTGTGCTCAGGTTCTCTTTACTTTCTCCTATGACAACACATACCCTTATAACTTCTAATGCAAGGGGCAGACTGTCAAAAAAATATGGAGGTTTCCATTCCCATGGGCCAGATTAAGAGAAGCACTGGCCTAGCACCAGCCATGAAGGTAACATCAAAGCAATGCTGGGATCAAATTAGGTTAATAGGCAATAACAAGTACCAGTGGAATTATCTTCATCATAGTTTTTCCTCCCTACATCTCACCCCTCATCCCAAGAGAAAATTACATGAGAAGGAGAGACTGGCTGGTAAAACATTGCCTTAAGTACAGAAAATAGGTGATTTCCTGAAGTCCAGAGGCTCTTGGTTGAGGGAAGACAAACAGGAGTATTTTGAGGCTAAGTTTTAAATCTCAATCTTTGAACCAGTAGTTCCCATCCTTGACTGTTCCTTTGATTGGCCAAATATGTTTTAAAAGAGATCAGTGTGTGGCTTCCAGCTAAGTTTAATTAAAACAGAATCTTGGAAGATTGGTCTCAGGTGTTTGCAGATATAAATGCTCACCAGGTAATACACCAAGATTTGGAAACATTGCTCTATGCTCTCATGTACACTTCTCTTTAAAATCTCATGCAGTCGTATTTTAGGACCAATCTTTTACCCCTCTTTCCAGGTAAAGATTACTGGTGAAGGGAAATTATAATTCAGCTAAACCAAGATGTGTCTCTTAAACTTTCATTGTCATAAGAGAGGTTAGTGATTAATTTCTTAACGTAACATTGGTTAAGGAATGGGCTTTATTAGGGAAAGGGGATTCTTATACAGGTCAGGGTTCAGTATGAGAAGAGGTAGGAATCCCTATTTGTCCCATTACCTCCACAGTAAAATGCACCAGGACCTGAACAGCACTGTTTTTAATCCATTGGAGAGTCAATGAGTCCTTTTCTTCCTTCTTATGAAAAAGAGTGGGGAAAAAAGGGAATAGTGAGAAAAGTCTTATCAATGATGGGATGCACAAACTACTTTGGCTCCAGGCAATCAGAATTGTGTGCCATTTGCTTTTGAGCTATCATAAACTGCCAGAACGATGAAAATTTAACAGTTCATGGAAATTAAATTACAGACCACCCCCCTATGCTGGCACAAGCGTTTATCAGAAAATGGGGACAAAGCCACCATCCTGTGTTGAGTTAGTGTACAACTCTTGCTTTGACCAAAAGGGAGAGCTATGACTCAGGTAGCTCATTGTTGAAACAACTCAGAGAGAATTCAGGGTATCCTTTTTTAATAATCCTGCCCTTTGAAACAGAAGTCACAAGGGAATATGAGATTGCAGGAGAAAGTAAAGAGAAACCTAACACACCTAAACACTATAAGAAAGACAAGTTGAACAATATATACAAGAGAAAAAATATTGATGGACCACATAGAACAAGAATTTAAAATAAACACAACGTATATACTCTCAGAGAGATAAGGAGTCTAGCAGAAATATGAAGCATGAATAAATAATCAAACATAATAAATTGGAAATGTTGAGTATAAAATATATAATTTTTTAATTGTAAAAACATAATAAATGGATTGAATCACATAATAGACATATCCAAAGGGCAAATCATTGAGCTGGAAGACTAGGTTGAAAAGCACTCTCAAACAGCAACACCTAAGTGCATATTATTGAGCTGGAAAACCAGGTTGAAGAGCAAGCAACAACAACAGGAGAAAAATAGATCACCTACTAAGGAATGAGATTCAGATCTCACTTACCTTGGATGTAGGAAGGTGACAGAGTAACACTTTCAAAAGGATTGATGGAAAATAACTTCAAGACAAATTTAGAAATTTATATCCAGACCAACTATCAATTATATGTGATAGATAAATAAGAATATTCTTAGGCATACAAATCTATGAAAAATTATCACATAAAAACCATGAAATAGAAGTAAAATGAGTAAATGAGTTAGTAAACTTATTGTTATCTAAGCAAAGAATGACTCCTGAAACAGTCCAGAGACAAAACGGTAAAATTGCACATCAGAATTTCCCAACCTGTACACAGAAAGAGTACAGTGTGTGGAGGGTGGTAGAGAGGAAGTAAGTCGTGTTGAGGCAGCCAGAGTCCAGGGACTGGCTATCTGCGACTGCATAGGCCTGTCAGTTTACCCAAATGTATGTAAATATTATCTTTTTAAATGTATTCTATGATGTGAAATATTTGGGAAATTTTACTTTATCAAGGACTGAGAATGTGGAGATATGGGGTTAATGTAAGGGAATTAGAGGGAAGTGAAAGTACTCTAAGACAGGGATCCCCAACCTTAGGAACTGGGCCAAAAGGCAGGAGGTGAGTGGCGGGCGAGTGAGTGAAGCTTCACCTGTATTTACAGCCACTCCCCAGCACTCATATTACCACCTGAGATCCGCCTCCTGTCAGGTCAGCGGCAGCATTAGATTCACATAGGAACACAAACTTTACTGTGAACTGTGCATGCGAGGCATCTAGGTTGCACACTCCTTATGAGAATCTAATGTCTGATGATACGAGGTGGAGTGAGGTGGTGATGCTAGCGCTGGGTAGCAGATGCAAATACAGATTATCATTAGTAGAGAGGTTTGACTGCACAGAGACCATAATAAATCAATTGCTTGCAGACTCATATCAAAACACTATCAGTGAGTGGCAAGTGACAATTAAGCTGCATCTGGTGGCAGGCTTTATAGTGGCAAGTGAGTTGATGTACTTCAATTGTACAGCTGCATCTGGTGGCAGGATTTAAGTCAGAATCCAACACTTATTTTAGTCTGCACGTGGCCTGACCATTATTGTATTTACCACTTCCATCCGCGCCTCTTTCCCACACTGCACACTTCAAAACTGCTTTGCCACATGGAGACCAAGCACCCTGCATTAAAAGACAAATCTTTGGAGTTTTTCAAAAGAAAAAACGTGAACATGAAGAACAGAAGCAATTATTGAAGGCCACCACTTCATTAAATGTGTCTGAACCGAGAGCATCATTTTTAGTGGCTAACCGCATTGCTAAAGCTGAGAAGCCCTTTACTATTGGTGAAGAGTTGATCCTGCCTGCTGCTAAGGACATTTGTTGTGAACTTTAGGAGAGGCTACAGTTCAAAAGGTGGCACGTGTTCCTCTATTGGCTAGCACCATAATTAGACGAATTGATGAAATAGCAGACGATATTGAGGCACAATTGTTAGAGAGGATTAATGAGTCACCGTGGTATGCAATCCAGGTTGATGAGTCTACTGATGTTGAAAACAAGGTAACAATGTTTGGTTTTGTGCGATATATTTTTCAGGAGGTTGTGCATGAGGATATGCTATGTGCACTTTTATTGCCAACCAACACCACAGCTGCAGAACTATTCAAGTCTTTGAATGATTACATATCAGGAAAGCTGAATTGGTCATTTTGTGTTGGTATATACATGGATGGAGTGGCTGCTATGACTGGACGATTTCCTGGTTTCACTACTCGGGTCAAAGAGGTCGTTTCTGAATGGGGGTCTACACACTGTGTCATCCTTAGAGAAAAGCTGGCTAGCTGAAAAATGTCACCTGAACTTAACATTTTGCAGGATGTGATTAAAATTATCAACTACATTCAAGTACATGCCCTTAACTCATGTCTGTTTGCTCAGCTCTGTGAGGAGATGGACGCAGAGCATACACATCTTCTCTTGTACAGAGAAGTGAGACAGCTTTCTAAAGGTAGATGACTGGCCAGAGTTTTTGAGTTATGAGAGCTGTTCCAGAGATTTCATTTAGAGAAACAGTCACCGCTGGCAGCACATTTCAGTGACACAGAATGGGTTGCAAAACTTGCTTACTTGTGTGACATATTCAACCTGCTCAATGAACTCAATCTGTCACTTCAGGGGAGAACAACAACTGTGTTCAAGTCAGCAGATAAAGTGGCTGCATTCAAAGCCAAACTGGAATTATAGGGGCGATGGGTGAACATTGGGAGTTTTGACACATTTCAAACATTAGCAGAGATTTTGAAAGAGATTGAGCCAGGGCCTTCTTTCTCCCAGTGGTGCATGCTCACATATCTCAGCTTTCAAAATAGTTTGAGCATTCATTCCCAACTACAAAAGACCCCTGAACTGGGAAGGAATGGGTCTGCAACCCATTTGTGAATAAGCCAGGTGAACTGACTTTGTCTGTGCTAGAAGAAGATCAACTGCTTGAGATCTCTAGTGATGGTGGCCTTAGAAGTATGTTTGAGATGACTTCAAGTCTCCGTATGTTCTGAATTAAAGTCAAGGAGGAATAGCCTGAGATTGCCACAAAAGCACTGAAAAGCCTACTTCCATTTCCAACATCCTATGTTTGTGAAGCAGGGTTTTCTGCAGTGACAGCAACCAAAACGAGATTACGGAGTAGACTGGACATAAGCAACACACTTCAGGTGTCACAGTCTTCCCACTTCCAGATGGGACCATCTAGTTGCAGGAAAACAAGCTCAGGGCTCCCACTGATTCTGCATTATGATGAGTTGTATAATTATTTCATTATATATTACAATGTAATAATAATAGAAATAAAGGGCACAATAAATGTAATGCACTTGAATCATCCCCAAACCATGCCTCCCACCCCGGTACATGGAAAAACTGTCTTCCACAAAACCAGTCCCTGGTGTCAAAAAGGTTGGGAACCACTGCTCTAAGGCACTAGCTTTATTCAAGAGAAAAACAGAAGATAGAAAGATGCTGTAGTTTAAGTTCAATGATGGTTCGAATTTTGTTTCAACCCTCTCTAGTGGGCCTAGCAAAGTTTCTTGCATCTTGTAGTTGCTCAAAAAGCACTTGTTGAATAAGATAATTATATTTATGAGCTTCATAAAATGTTATAAAATAAAAAGAAATGTAAGTTTGATAAATTAGGAGTAGCTACTGGCAAAATAAAAAATAAACTGTATCGCTTCCAAACAGATGAAGATAAGGTGATCTAGCTGATGGAAAGAAGAAAAGGAAAAAAATATACACATTTTTTTTAAATTTTGTAAATTTGTAAGAAGAAATAAAATGCCAGAAAAAAAGTCTCAATATGTCATTAATTATAGTAAAACTTAGATCAGAATTTATCCCTGTTATATCCTTAGTAAAGACCCTGCAGTGGTTCCCCAGTTCACTCAGAGCAAAAGCACATATCCTTACAATGGATCGAGAGTTCTACATGAACTCCTCCCTCCATTATCTTTCTTACTTCATTTTTTACTATCATCTTCCTTAACACACTCTTGATACACTGAACTCCTTGCAATTCCTTGAATATACTAGGAGCATTTCCATCTCAGGATCTTTACACTGACTCTTCCTTTTAGCTCATATCCTCTTTCCTCAGATATACCCATGCCTCCTAACTCCCTCGCCTTTCAGTATTTGTTCAAATGTCATCTTTCCAATAATGTTTGTTCTGAACACCTTTTTAATCCTGCAACCCATTCCCCCGCCTGTATATTTCTGATCTCTTTTTCTGCCCTATATTTTTTTTTCTCTGTATCACTTATAATCTTCTACCATACCAAAAGATTTATATATTTATTTTTGTTAATTCTTAGTATTATTAATCTTACTCCCTTCTCATACTAGAATGTAAGTTCCATCAGATCAGGCATCTTGGAATATGGCAGATGCTCAGTAAAATTAGTTCACAAATATTTGTCAATGAATTTATTGAATGAATGGATTTGGGGCTAGGCAAGTGAATATATAGGAAAGGAGAAAGAGTATACTAGGCACATATTTATCTGTTTTTCCATGTATCTAGCTAGCTAGCTTTGTACACACAAAAAAAATGAACACTGAGAAGAATGCAAGGCCTCAGAAATTTTTTAAAATTATATTAAGAAGTCAAAATCTTATCAGGAAATTTATAGATGATTCTATGCAGAATTTCAGGTAGAAGAGTGAATGATCAGATTTGCAGTCTTAGTTTAGTATGAAGGATATATTTCTTATGGCTACATGAGAAAAAAAGGACAGTTAGATGGAAATTGAAGTATTCTAAGCAAGAAATAATGGTGACCTTGGTAAGATGACTCTGGTGGAGTTGGGAAAATGTGGATTAATTTGAGAGATATTTAGGAAGTATAATGAACAAAATTGGCGACAGATTGTATATAAGGGATGAGTTAGAGGAAAGCATTATGAATACCTTTCATATTTTTGGCTGAGGCAATTGAGTGAATGGTAATACAATTCAAAGACATACAGAAAAAAAGAGGAACAAATTTGGGAAGTGGAAGTTAAGATTTTTCTCATGTTGAGTCAATGTCTGTGGAATAGTCAAATATGCTTGTACATCAGTATATAAACCTGGAACTCTAGTTTATAAATTCTGTAATCTTTATAAATCTGGAGTACATGAGGAAAGTAGGGGGATATATAAATCTATAAGGATGAGAGTTGAAGCAAAGCTAGTGTATGCAAATTATACAAGGAACAGGTCACATCAGAAATTCCAATGCAGGGAGTGTGAAAAAGAACTTAGATTGAATTAGACATGCTCTCTTAGAGGATCTAAAATTATACAGTTAATAGAAAAATCCACTCAATTTTGTTGAACTAGAATCCAAATAGCTTACCTAGTATGGTCAATTAGATTTGACTAAACTTTTTCCTTTATTCTTGCTTATACAGTGTCAGACTATAAAGATATTTCCAAATACCAAAATATGAAAAAGTCATTGTAACATAGTGGTAAATAGTTAATAATTTAGAGTCAGACAGACTTGTATTGAAATCTTAGTTCCCCTGCCATTAATTGAATGTATTTTGCCAGCTTTTATAACTTCACTGTATAAACCAACAGGGTTGTTGTAATAATTAAATGAGGTAATGCATAGACAACATTTAACAGTGTCTAAGACATAATAACAACCCCTTTATGATGGTTGTATGGTTATAATGAATATTGGGTACAGCTCTCATTTCTTTTCATATGTAATGTATCTAAGATATGCTCCTGCATGAAAAAAAGAAAATGTATATTATATGTCTATTTTGTGTTAGATATAGGTTGCTAGTCGGCATAGGAGGAAAAGATAAGTCATATCTTTTTTTTTTTTTTTTTTTAAACCTTGGGTTTTTTTTAAATTTTTATTTACTTATTTATTTACTTATGGCTGTGTTGGGTCTTCGTTTCTGCGCGAGGGCTTTCTCTAGTTGCGGCAAGCGGGGGCCACTCTTCATCGCCGCGCGCGGGCCTCTCATTATCGCGGCCTCTCTTGTTGCGGAGCACAGGCTCCAGACGCGCAGGCTCAGTAATTGTGGCTCACGGGCCTAGTTGCTCCGCGGCATGTGGGATCTTCCCAGACCAGGGCTCGAACCCGTGTCCCCTGCATTGGCAGGCAGACTCTCAACCACTGCGCCACCAGGGAAGCCCAAATAAGTCATATCTTGATCGCAATGTTATTTACCTTAAGTAGCTAAACATCATCTCAAATAACATACAGCATTCAGAAGAAATGCAAGATATAACATATGGAGAAAAAAGTACACAATAAGATTTAAGGCATATTACTGAGATAAAGGTCAACACTTAAATTTATGAAGAATTTAATGACTCAGGCAATATATCCATTTAGCTTGATCAATAACAACAGCCAATGCAGATAATTCAGGATTTTTTTAAAATTGATTTTGCGCCAAATTATAGTATTAGTTGTCTACACTGATTAAACGAACTGGAAAAAAATCCATGGCCTTCATGAATATATAGAATGTTTTTAAGATAAGAATGGATTTTAACTTTTAGGGTTTTCAGAAAACTGCAATTACACTATATCCAAAATTACCAGTATGAGTACTGCTCTGGGCGAATCTGAGTAGTGTGGATCAACAAAATCAGATCTTATTTATCTCTATATTCCCCACAGTATCTATCTGTATTTAACATTTAGAAGGCATTCCAAAAATATACATTGAATTGAATTTCTTTAAAAATTTTAAAAGATCCCTTAGGAGAGATACATTAGTAATTTGTAAACTTGTGTCTTATATATAAAAATACTTTTTATTAATTGCTTCCATATAGTAGATTACCTGTTATTATGATAAAATCTTATCCTTAAAGTAGAAAAAGCATTCTCTACTAACATAAGGATAATCTTAGATGATCTCTACCTTCTTTTACACTCCTGAGTATCTGGGATATATTTTAATATAGTCTCTCTATCTATAAATACACTGGGACAAAAATCTTTTTCTCCATCACCTTGCCTTCATTTCTACTAACATATTTAAAGTCTACATCTAAACAAACCAAGTGATAGATGTATATGTATAACTGAATCACTTTCTGTACACCTGAAACTAACACAACATTGTTAATCAACTATGCTCCAATAGAAAATACAAACTAAAAAAAAAAAAGGGAAAAGATGTCCTGTGTTATTTTAAGCAACTCTGTGACAGGCTGCACATTTCACATCTTTTGGTATATTTTATCAAAACTTTAAAGATAAATTTAAATATTTATGGCATATTCTTAAGGTAAATTATAGTACAAATGATTTTCTTACATGCATGATGCTTATTACTGTTTTCATTGGTAATTACATATAAACACAACATCAGAATCAAAGTTAAGTAAACTTTATCCTTTATACTATCTCGAAATACAGGCAACTATCATCTAAATTCAGTAAATGCCATTTAACTCTATAGATAGAGCTTTCTAGTCAAGTTTATTAACATGCAAATTTAGTTGGCTTTTACTGATTCTCACTAATGACTGGGAAACCTATTAAAAATGAGCAGATGTTGATAAATGATTATGTGAATAAATATTGTACAGATAAAGCTGTCAATGCTCTTGCCATTGCATTAAATTATGAAGACATACAAGTACTTTTGTAAAAGTCAAGGGCATTACGAAGTTATTATATAAAGAGAAAAATCAATGAGCTACTATCTATTTTATTTCCAAGTGTGGGAATAAAAGGTATGAGACACAGTTTCTTCATAAGGAGTATTCTAGCTGGGTAGAGTTTACTGAAACAGGGAACATCTTATGTGAATTTTTAGAAAAAATAGATGCAAGTATGTAAAAGCAAATTATGGTTCTTCTAACACTTAAAGAGAATAAAGTAATTGTTGAGGGCCTGAGACAACAAGGTTTGAGTTGAGTCATGAGACCTCTCAGCTGCTTTCCTCATACTGCCCTGGTGTGCAGTACTCTTATCTGTTTAAACTATTTATTTAGCCATTCTAGTCTACTACTATAATACCATGTTGTATACAGCACCCTTTTGAATGCAATATTTTTTTGAAAAGCTAGAAGTCTAAGTTTTTGTCTGGAAAAGCAGGGCATCAACGTTGAATTTTTCAGATTCTCCAGATCCTTTCATGCGTGTGTGTTGGCAGTTTGGGGGTAAGATAACACATGTTGGAATGTTAATCCTCTCTTGCTCTCTTCATTTTAGTGTTTTCCACATCCAAAAGATTTCCTTCCCATCCCTTCTTATTTTGTGGTTCATTTAAAAACTTCTATGATATCATTGAGCATACTGAGTGTTCCCTGTAGTGTATTCACTGAAAACTCTAAATAACAGTGTTCTATAAAACTTTTAGTTGCATTTCTGTTGTAAATTTGCAACTGCTAGTGCATATTTTCTTATATTGTTGTTCGATCTGTTAGTGCAACTTCTTATTTTGGGTTATCTGATATATGCCTTAATATTTGTATTTTGCTATATGGAGGTCTTCATGTTCCCTCAGGAAACCTGACAGTTTGCAAGGGAATCCAATGTGATGCTGAATATCATATTCTGTATCTCACAGCATATTGAAAATTACTACACTCACACACACACACACACACACACACACACACACAGACTACCAGATCACCCCAATCATCAGCTTGTTTCCAAAATTCCTACTGGCAAAACCCAAATGAAAATGTATAGAAAAATATTAAATTTTATTCTGTACCATGTGCATATTTGAGGAAGTGTTATTCAAACTAGAAATTTAGAGCATCATAGAGCATGTTCTCAAATTTGGGAAAACATTATCTGAGAATTCCTAGAGATATGGTTCTCACTAGATCCTAAATACAGTTTTCATCACCAGTTGAACAACATATATACCATTCAGATCATTTATTTCAAAAGCAGCATATCTCTAAGAAAAGTGATAGCCCCGCAATTAGTCTATATGAAATATAAGATATTTTAAAATTAGTATTAAATAAAACTTATTTTATTAGATTATGTTGTATGTATGTGATGTTATGGGACCTTATTAATCATATTATTTACTGCTAAAGTTAAGTGTTAGCTAATAACATTGAAAATGCAAGAATTCACATTTTTAATAGCTTTGTCATTAGAAAATATAAGAGCAAGGAAATTTATCAGAGAATGGTGACTTTCTTTAATGCTTCTTCTTATCATTTCTTCTCTAAGTCAAGGTCCAGAGGTCTGCCTGTTTTGGAGCACAAGAGATCACGAAATTTGTAAGTACGTAGTAGAAAAAATGAAAAACCATTCACCAAAATGAAGAGAAATTCGCACAATCTTCCAATTTGCCAATATATATGTCCTTATCTTTGGATTTAGAAACATTGAATTTTTAGTGCTTTTCTCTAGTCTACAAAATTCTTTACCAAGTTCTTGATTTGTATAAAGAGACAACATATTTTCTTCTACTTCCAAAGAAAAATATAGCAGAGAGTCGGCCATATTTCTCCAAATAAAATACTATTGAAATACAAAAAAAATGTGCTTAAACTAGAATGACCTTTCCTAGGAAAATCAAACAGCTTTTTGTAAGTTATAGGATAAATGACAATTCAAGTCCTTCTTCCTTTTGGTTTTCTACTTGAAGAAATTGTACCTGATCTTTGATCAAATTCACGTGCACATTATTCTATAATACTAATCATGTTTTAATACACTAGAAAAATGGTGTGTGTTTCGCTTTCATTGTTTCTGTAGTAAATTAAGAACAATAAAATCTATCTTTATTATTGATTATGAAACAATGGCTTTTTTTCCTTTTCAAAACATTGAGTTTTTTTTTCAAAAGCTATTTAGAGGAGATGAAACAACTATAGGTGAGGTTATGGCATATTTGCCTCAAAGGCATTCTAAATAAGCATGATGGGAACAGGATAGTCTAATTCTCAAAAATTAACTGTTATTTGCGCTATCTCTCACTTTGGATAAATGTCCATTTTGACCCATTTTAATATCAGTTTTGGTAGATGGTTGTGAATTTGATTAAACTGCATATCTTTTTGCTGATTTAATAAACTGCACAGTTACCTAACCTAATGAATCCACAAACATATGGACAATCTAAGTTAAGATACAATCTTAATTTCAGGAAGCCACTTAATTGTCTGAATATTATGTAATTTCATAAAAAAGTCTTAATAGAGTGGAGAAAAAGACTTTTGTATGATGTTGAATTATACCACACTGTTTTTAACTGGTGCGCAAAATGTTTATATTCCTGTTTCTACTTAGTTCACATTATAATAACTGTTTTCCCACTGGTGTGTAAATTACTTGCTGTTACAGTATATTCTCACAGAAAACCTGTTCTGTGGATATTGCTTAGTCACAAGGGGACATCACTAAAAATGTTGTGGAAAGAAACCTTGAATTTTCTTGCCTTGGTAGGTTTATGCCTCAAACTTAATGATGTTTGAATGTAGGCTATTTCTGTTTAATTTGCTTTCTGGCAATATAACTCCTCTTGACAGTATTTCATTTTACCTGTCATTGTAAATAACCTCTGTGGACTTCCAATGAAATTGTTTTACCATTATACAGTACTTTCAAATAGTGGTATTACAACAATTAGGTAGCTGTAGTTTTACCCTAAAACTATTTTGCCCAAAGTCATATACTTACATCATGACATCATAATGAATAGCTCTGAGATTCTGTTGACATTGTAATAGCAATAGTCTCATATAAGACTACAAATAGAATTGTACTCAAATTGTTTGAAATTCCACATTGTAATGCCTTCTTTATATGGTCTCCATAGGCTGCTACTGGAAACTGTGTGATCCATATATGGATGTAAACTTTGTATAAGGTAGTGATAATTTAGTTTCAAAGTGCAAAATCAATAAAAGTCATTATTTCCCTTTCTTCATTCAGTAGTTTTAAACTGAGAGTTAACCCCCAATTACTTTATTTATTCTTAAAATTAAATTTTAAAGAAAAAACAGGAATTTATCAGTCAACAGACAATGCAAAACATTCCTTGGGGTTTTGATGACTAAGATTATTATAGAATTCTCCCTTATATAGTCCAGAACAGAAACATGAGCTGCCATCAAAGAGAAGGGAATCTTAAATTCTTAGCTTTTACATGGGTGGCTGTGGGGAAGAGAAACAACAACATCACCAAAAAGTCCAGAACTTGACTGCAAACCAGAGAGTATTTAAGATATATGACATAATTTATTTCAAAATAATTCTTCTTTATGGAAATTTTATTCTTGAGTTGAATCTGGAAACAACATGATTTCTTGGGTTGTCTTAGGGCCTCTGTATGACCTAGCAGAAATTTCAGCCCAGTATGTGTTTCTATGCAGGCCCTCATCAACTCATACTTTTGTCTTTTTGTTTTTTGAGTCTGCTCTAGTTTATTCAGACTTTGATTATCTCTGTCCTAGTGAACTTAAACTCAACTTCTTCTGTCTCACTGTCCCCAGGCTCCCTAAACCAATCCATTTTCTGCTATCAATCTAAATTCTCTAAAATATTCCTTCCATTGAATCTCTCCCCATACCATAATAAATTTTCCCTCTTCTTAATTATGTGACACTTTTAGTCTCTACCATAAAATCAAATACTAGATTTTATACTTCTTTGTATTGATCTCTAATGGTTTTATGCCTATTCCTCTTAGTTCCCTGTTTGATACTTTGAGGTATGTTAACATTTATAAGTGCTGCTTTGATGGTTATTATGCTGGTTTGTATTAGACTGCAGATCCTGGAAAAAGAGGGAACCCTTTTTATGTTGAGAGAATTATAGTTTGCTAAAGTTGGTCTCTTCAGTAGTCTCATTGAAAAAAAACAATCATACAGTGGTTTTAAAAAGATGCTAATTAATGGGCTTTTAAGCTGTTTCATTACACTGAAAGGGAGTTGGAGAAGGGTGAGTGTAAACTCTTTCTGGCTCTCAGTTAACAGTACTTTCAGAGAGGTCTTTAGAGAGGAGACAAAGTATAATTAGCCTTTAAACTAGGCTGGGATATTTCTTTTTGAGTACAATTTAATCACTAGCAGCCATCCCAATTAAGCAGAATTACCATCCCAATTAAGCAACAATCTTTGCTGGTAATTAGTATTAATTCAGTAACTTGAGAGATGTCCCATGTTAGTGGATTTAATGATGTCTCAATTAGATTGAATGTATTATATTAGAAATGATGATCAAATACCTGCATTATTTACCAATTCTAAATTCAGGGCCTGATCTTTTAGCCCTTACTCCAATAAACTTTTGGAGAAGTTTGTATACAAAATGCATTGATAGAATACTAAGAATATTCCTATTGATTCCATCTGTTGTAAAAGTCAAACTATTCTTCAGGGTTAATAACTATGAATAACTAGGATATTCATAGTTATTGGTATTACAATAGAAATCTTAAAAAGATATATTTTGAAACAACAAACAAAAACACATTTTATCAATGACTGAGATTTAATTTGGCAACATCCTATAGAGAGCATGTTAAGAAAATTGATTTGCAGTTAATGGTTTTAAATAACTGCTAAGTTAAACTCATTCAACAGAATATCATTTGCTATAATTTAAGGAATTCTGCTATAATAGCACACTATTCAGTGTGAAAATCATCTAAATAGTTTTGAAATAAATGAAATGGCCTAATTAAAATTTTAATTTTCACTTTTAAATTAATCAACAGAATAACTCTGTAGTGCATGTTTTTAAAGTTTCTTTCTGTAAGCATAAATTCTTATATTTCTCCTGTCCATTTTCAATATTGATGTCAAAATATTGGGGTGCAATGAATTTTCATTAAAAATTACTTTTCTAAAGGCTGTTTCCCTACTAGCAAATCAAAATGTAGAACTGAAAACTAGCTAGCTAGCTGGTATAAGTGTGTATATATATATATATATATATATATATACATGTGTATATATATATATATATATACATATATATATGTATGTATGTATATGCACCTTTAAACAAAAATATTTACACAAAACATGCACATTATTGAAACAAAAATTATACTGTATCAACAGAAAGTACCCCTAATACCTCTTGTCACTAAGAAGGTAGTCCATGTTGGGGGAGGGCTAGACTAAGAAACTACTGAAACCAGGGATTATAGGGTAAAGAATTTGTCTCACTTTGTAGATTGGTTAGAAACCTTTCACTAAAATGGATTGTGATAGTGAACAGTTTAAAGGAAGTATCTTTGGATTTGAATGTTACAGAGTGGAAGGGTATATTGGGGTTGATACAGAGCTCATGGCTATTTATGGAACAATCACAGATGGCTATATATGTTCCAGACACACAGCAGGATATTCCCAAGCGAATAGCTAGCCTAATGAACTAGACAAAAGCCACTGTGACATCTGTTTACCCTGAGAAGGGGAATCCTCTGATTCCCCCTATAAATGCCAAGTAGGGCACCCCAGATGAAGCAATGGCTAGGAATCTACATAAGCCAAGTGGGGCTGGCTTTATGATGACCAGGATATTCACCCACTGAATATGCCCATTACCCAGAGCATGGTAAATACTGCAGTTAAGGGGACTCCATTTGCATGGGCACCCCATGTAACCTTACTGCTGCAAAATCAAGCAACAGTCCAAGAAGCCTTAACAAATTTGTTTTAGCTTCCCCTCATGTGTCTTCAAGATACTAATAAAAATATTATATTAGGTAACAAGAGAATGGAGAAAGACAGAGGGGTAAGTCAAGGGACTCAACAGGGTAGAAATTTTTTAAGGGTTATTAAGAAATGGAAGGAGTAGTGTAAGCATTGATGGGACAAATCAAAGACAGGACACAGATTAACAGGAGAAAATCAAACACAAGTTTAATAACTTGTATACATGGGAGACACCCAGGAAATTACTGAGTAACTTGGCAATAACTGCCAAATCCTCACCTTAAATATCATCTTCAGCTGAAGACAAAAGAGAAAGTTGGGGGTAGTGGTTTGGGATTTCAAAGGGGAGGAAGGCAATTCACATGGAGATGTAAAAGCAAATGCTTGGTAAACAAATGTTTTCTGGGCCTTGCAGAGACAATGGGACACAAAGTGGACTCTGATCTGTAGGCCCTGAGGAGTTTCCCCCACCACAAGTAACCTATATTCTTTTCAGATAGCTTTGGTGATAGCTTTATTCCAGGAACAGGCCTTTCATCGAAATTATTTTAGTTATTTAAGGGGGAGGTAACAAGAAAAATTTCCTGAGTCATCTGTTCCTTAAAAATAATCAGCTTAAACTAATCTTCATCTCAAAGAGACACATTTTGGGACAGCAAAATTTGCTCTCCTACATGGGGGGATACTCTCCTACCCAATATTATAAAACCAAAATCTTTCATTAGGCTAAAGTCCTAATGAAAGCTACAGTTAGGAATGCAAGAGTTTATGGAATTCAGGAGATGATTTGGAGAACAGTTTTGGAGAACTGGAGGAGAATGTGGTTGAACTGGCTTTATGTGAAGGTGTTAGGTAGCTAGTCAGACATAAGCAGGTCTCACCCCATACTGGAAGGGGTTATCGTTCCCTATGACTGGCATGAGCATGGCTGGGTTTAAGGTGGGACACCTCTGCACTGAGATATCAGGATTTTCTAACAGCAGGACCTGGTATTTAAGTAGCCTGCGTGTGGGGTCCTTTGAGTTCCAACAGACTAGTTATCTGATGAGAAAAATAAACTTCTAGAGGCTGTGCCATGGTGAGCTTAGAAGCCTCTTCCACCAACAAGGTGGTGACTGCTACTGCTTGGAGACAGCTGGGCCAACCCAGTGCCACTGAATCTAATCTTTTTGATAGGTAGGCTACTGGGCGTTTGGTGGGGCCCAAGGTTTGGGTGAGCATTCCCAGGGCTATTCCATTTTTCTCTGTAGTATGTAGTTGGAAAGGCCTATCCACCTTGGGTAGGCCAAGTGTAAGAGCCTGAAGAAGCTTCAATTTTAATTCATGAAATGTCTTTTCCTGTTCCGGTTCCCAGATGAGGGTGTCCCTATCTGCCCTTCCCTTTAGGACTTCATATAGTGGCTTGGCTAATAGCCCATATCCTAAAATCCATAGTCTGCAATAACCAGTAAGTCCCAGGAAAGTCCTAAGCTGTTTTCTGTTGGAGGGTGGAGGCAGTTGTTCTATAGTCTGAACTCTCTCACGGGAGAGTTTATGTTCTCCAAGTGTTAGAATTAAGCCTAGATAATGGACTTCTTTTCTTAGTTGGACTTTGGCTCTAGAAACCTTGTATCCTCTATCTGCTAGTAAATTCAGGGTCTGGACAGCATGCTGTAGTGCCCTATTTTTTGAAGGGTAGCAAAAGAGTAGATCATCTACATATTGTAAAAGCTGTCCTTCCTCCAGGTTTAAATCTTTTAGGTCTCGGGCCAGAGCTTGTCGGAATAAATGTGGACTGTCCCTAAATCCCTGAGGAAGGACCATCCAGGTCAACTCTTGACTTTGTCCTTTCTTGTCTTTCCATTCAAAAGCAAAAGGCACTGTGAGGACTGATCAAGGGGAATGCAAACAAAGGCATCCTTAAAGGTCTAGGAATGAAAACCATTGAGTATCTGGAAGAATTTCCCCCAGAATGTTCTAAGGGTTAGGGGCCATTGGGTGGATGGGAATTACAGCCTTGTTTATTGCCCAGAGATCTTGGACCATCTGGTATTTCCCATTACTCTTTTTTACTGGGAGAATGGGGGTGTTGCAAGGTGAATTGCAGGGTACCAATAATCCATTTTTCAAGAATGTGTTAATGAGAGGCTATAGTCCTGCCTTAGCTTCATGCTTTATAGGATATTGTTTCTTATTGGGGTAATGTGTGGGGTCCTTAACCTGTATCTTAACTGAGAGTGCATTTTTAGCCCTTCCTGGGATTTCATTACCCCAGACTTCCGGGTTAACTTTATCAAAGATGGTCTCAATCTCCAGCATCCCAGACATTTCTATCATGCAAGCACCCAAGACCTGAGGTAGAGAGCCGAAGGTCATATTGGCTTCCATATTTGAAATATGTCGGGTCCCAAGAGGGGACTAGGCCAGTCAGGCATGATTAGAAACCGGTGGGAAAACAAAATTTCCTCCCACAAACAACTTAAAGGAGGAGTAAACTTCCTTATCATGAGCTTCCCATCTACTCCCACAACCTGACAGGATTTAGAAGAGAAGGATCCAGGATAAGAAGTTAACACTGAGTAGGCGGCCCCCATATCTAATAGAAAATTTACGGTCCTACCTGCCACGTCCAAAGTTGCACTGGGCTCCTTCCCCGTGATGATGGTTCTTGATTTGGGAGCCAGCTGGAGCTGAGGGCCTCTTCAGTTCAAGACCATGATTTGGTCAGGTGTCGACCCAAAATCCCTTCGGACCTTAGAGCAGTCCCTTTTCCAATGGCCGAACTTGTTGCTTTGGGGGCATGGCTTATGGGGCTTCTTTGTCTCCGGGCAGTTTGTCTTCCAGTGTCCTGGTTTCCCACATCGATGACGGTTGCGGGGTGTGGGGGGTAACTCCCGGGGGCAGCCAGGAGTTGGCTGTCGGAACTGTAATACTGCCAATAGTTGTGCCTGCCTCTTAACTTTGTGTTTTTCTTTTTCCCTCTCCCTCTCCTCCTGCTCTCTGTCTCGATTGTGGAATGCAGAGAAAGCTGCCCTAAGGAGTTCCGTGAGGGCGGTATTTGATCCCAAGGCCATCTTTTGTATTTTTCTCCTTATATCTGGGGCAGCTTGGGTAATAAAGTGGTCATTTAAGAAGAGCTTCCTGGCGGCTTCCCTGGTGGCGCAGTGGTTGAGAATCTGCCTGCCAATGCAGGGGGCACGGGTTCGAGCCCTGGTCTGGGAAGATTCCCACATGCCGCGGAGCAACTAGGCCCGTGAGCCACAGTTACTGAGCCTGCGCGTCTGGAGCCTGTGCTCTGCAAAAAGAGAGGCCGCGATGGTGAGAGGTCCGCGCACCGCGATGAAGAGTGGCCCCCACTTGCGGCAACTAGAGGACCCAACACAGCCATAAATAAATAAATAAATAAATAAATAAAAATTGTATAACTTAAAAAAAAACCACAATTGTCAATTAAGAAATCTATTTAAAAAAAAAAAAAAAAAGAATAGCTTCCTGGCCTCTGAATCAGGATCCAAATTGGCATGCTTTATGAGCGCTTCTCTCAATCGTTCATAGAAGGCAGAAGGATTTTCTTGTGGTCCTTGGTCTATAGTGGCTAGCTGCCCATAACTGACAAGGTTTGGTTTCCATTATTTCATCCCCTTGACCTGGCAGAAAAGGAAGTAGTCCCTGGCTACTAACGCCGAGGAACTATTGTAGTCCCAATTGGGTTCCGTTTGTGGAACGGCCATTGTTCCCACATGAAATTGTTGGGGGTTTGTCATGTGGTAGTGGTCATCCAACTGAATGGCAGCTTCATATATAGTTGTCCTTTCTGCCTGGGAAAGTGTCAGAGCATGGATGATGTAAATGTCCTTCCAGGTTATTCAAAGTTCACAGTTAGATGTCTAAACTTGTCTAAATATTTTTCAGGGTCATCTGAGAACTTTCCTAGATCTTGTTTTATCTGACTGAGATCCTGCATGGAGAAGGGAACTCTGATTCTTATGGAAAGTCTGGTGGACCCTATTACCTCCTGGAGTGGACAAAGTTTTGGGGAGTTACGGGGCCCCTGGTAAGGGGGCAAATTACCAGGGGGTACAACGTTGGGTATAGTGAAACAGGGGCTGATGGTGTAAGAGGCTCCTTCTTTACCCCAGAAAGGTGCTCCAGGGCTTATCAGCTGGCTGATGTTTAGTATCATTGGGAGAAGGTGTGTGAGGTGGGGGGTGGGACTTTGGGAGACAAATCGAACTTTGCCAAGACAGCCGAGTCGACCCATTAAATCTTGCAAAGTGCACGGTTTTGCCTCAATGCAAGGAAGACTTGAACATAAGGGACTTCGCTCCACTTGCCCATCATTTGATAAAGAAAAGGTCAGTTTGGAGAATGGTATTGTATTTTAAACTCCCATTTTCAGGTCAAATTTCTCCCCATCCTAGCTTATATTGTGGCTATGCTGTGTTGCAGAAGAAAATTAATCGCTTCCTCTTTAATGTTTGGGCATCAAACTTAGCCCAATTCTTTAGGGTGCATCCTAAGGGCAAGTCTTGATGGATGGATGGTCTTTTGCCCATCTGAAAGAGAAAAGATGGATGTGCATAGGGGTCTCAAAATGTCCCTCAAGTCCCTTATCTCATCACAGGGCAGAACATGTTTCAGTTCTCGCCCCGGGGCCTACAGTCTAGTGCACCTTACCGCGTGCCCTGAAGCTATTGCAGCTTCCCTGAGTCCTTTCTCTGGGCACTTTCCCTGTATACATTATGTCTAATTATCAAAGGTCCCGGATTGGGATGTAGTCCCCGGGATTTAGCATCTTTCTGATTCCATCCTCTCCTCAAGTCCCGTTGACCCTGTTTAAGGACGATCTTAAGGAAGGAGCACATGTCCAAAGTTTCCAATTTGGGGACCTGATCGTCTGGGGGAGATCCCTAGACTCTCCAGAGGAGAGCCTCCTCCAAGTCATGGATCTTACATTCTGTCCAGGTCAGGCTGAAGTCTATGCCTTGTTTCTTAGTTACAATGTGGCAGAAAACAAGATGTTTGAAGAGGCAAGCGAGAAGAAGGAAATCTGATTGATCCCTGTCCTGGACCCAATAGGAAAAGGGATGATATCCCTACCACTCGTGTCCCGTACAAACACAGCAGTCAAACGACCTGCAAAGTGTATTTGCTTGGTACCAAAGGAGGGAACAGATCTCTGGGCCCTGCCACCAGTGGAAAAGAACAAAGAAATACCTGTGCTTTACTGAAGCCAAAACCAAGCAAAGGCATTTGCAGGGCAGCAGGAGGATAAGTGGAGAACGGAAGCAGGAATAGAAGGCTCAGTTTGCCAAAGGTTAGGCAAACCTTCTGAATCTGGTGGATCCGAGTCACGGCACCAGTGGATCCATGTTACAGCACCAATATGTCCCTGACAGAATGGCGATTTCCTCGGTTCTTGTCCTCTCGAGGGAAATAATTCATAGGAGAGACATAAAGCAGTTTAAATAGCAAGAGTTTTATTAAGCAAAGTGAAAGTATGCTCCTGAAAAAGGATGAGAGTGGGCTGTCTGGAAACCAGAAGCAGCCCCTCAGTGGAGGTAGGGTTGGGTTTTTTACAGCGGTGGTCCCTCCCTGTGTCCTGTGTCATTTGACTGACAAGTTGATTGACAGCTTTAGGTTATATAACCTTTCCCTTAGTGCACAGGTGCTTACCCATAAGCACCCAAGTGAAACACATGGGGGGGGGGCAAATGCTATAATAGATTACCACAATGCTAATCTATTATACTTATGGCATAATGAACCCCAGGTTACTTTGAGTCACCTTTTAGGTCTTGGAGCACCTGCGCCAACCTGTACTGGTGGTTTTATTTTACTTGGTCCTGATAAGCCTGGAAACTTAGCAGTGACTAGAAGAGGGAGGATCTCTGGGCATTCTCTGATTACCAGTATCCAGGTGGAGGAGGGAAAGATGACCCCTTTCAGAATGGAGTGGGACCCTCTCATGTCTGACTAGCTACCTAAGAAAGGATTTGTGCCTTTTTTACCTAAATGTATTATGGGAATGGACACTGTGGTAGACTAGGGAACATTTTCCATAACCTGTATGATAAAACTGAAGGTGTTGGAGGTGTGCATTAAAGTAGAACGTATTGATGTCTTTCAGAAGAGTTCTCTTACAGGTTTGGAAAGTGATTGGAATCAATGAATGGATATTACAATTGAGGTGGTGTCAAATGAAGAAAAATACACAACGTAAAAGTGTTATCAAATCCGGTCCCGCTGCTCACTGCTTACAAAATCAAACTCGCAAATGTTAGTAGAAAGGAAAGTTGTCTTTAATCAGAATGCTGGCAATCTGGGGAGATGGTGGGCCCACTGTCCCCCAAAAAACACCTTTGAGGATTCTGCTCGGCCATGAAATTTTAAAGGTTAGGAGGGAAGTAATCTCAGTTAATCATTGAGACAGGGGGTCAGAGTCATCGACATTCCCCATCTGTGTGCAGGCTGGTCAACTTCTTGTGATCTTCCTCTAGACATTATCTTGTTCACACAGTGTGGTTACATAGTTTGTTTGCAAGATTGCTGAAGGGGAAGCTAGGGAAGAGATCTGGTCATCTTTTAATTACTTATTCTTCATTTCTACTTCTTTGATCTATGGGAAGAACCAAGTTAGGCAAGGTATTGTGTGATTAAAAGATCTGAAAGTTGTGTTTGGGCCGGAGATGAGTAGAGCATCGTTAAAAGTTAGTTACATTATAGCTTTGCTAAAGTGACAAGGAAAGGGGCTTCCTACTGAGGGCAGTTTCCTGCAAAGAGCTGCTTACAAAAGTTGCATGTTATATAGCCCAGGAGACAGGCTTTCAGATAGCTCTGAGGAACTGCTCTGAAGAGGGAAGCGAGGAGCTAGGATATATAGGAGTATTTTGCTAGAAAAACAAACAAACAAACATGTAGTTGAACATCAGAAGATTACTGCTAATCACAAAGAATAGAGATCTTAAGTGCTTTCCAATATATGGAAAGATGCAAGAATCTGGGTCCATTGAAATTATTCCTTAGATATGCATCTGACCTTCTATGGCCAGTATCAAAACACAGAATGCTTTCTGTTTTTTCCATCTTGAATTCCCCTGAGGACACACCATCAGTGGGGGGCTGCAGTGGCTAATGTCTTGATCCTTGTAGAACTGGAATGGCAGGCAACATTCCCTGTCCACAGTACCCCCAGTTGGTCATAAATTTGACCAGGGTTTGGGAGATATTTCATGACCAATTTGTCCCATGATGCTAGGAATTCTCATTCCTAGGTCAGGCAAAGATTTCAGTGATAGGCAACTCAATGTGTTATTTTAGATTAAGCCCTGTTGAAAACCTAAAATTCTCAAGATCATCTGTGTTATTAGTCTATTATGATCTAGGAAATATTTTCCCTTGTTGCTTCTTTCCATATCTAGAGTTTCACTATTACAATTATTCTGTATAAAGTTATATATATGGTCAATTGCCTCAAGATGTTTAACCATCATTATTTTTGTCAGAGACATGGTTATACATTGGGTAATGCAAGAAACAACAATGTTATAAAATAGACAGGATATATGTAATATAGCTAGTAACATTTGTCAACTAAAAAAAAACACATACACACAACGTGAAAGCTTTGAGTTCAGTTTTCTTTGGGAACTTACTGAGGACTATAGCCCCGGAGACAGCCTATCAGGTAGCTCTGAGAAACTGCTCTGAAGAGGTAAGAGAGGAGGTTGGTATATATACTATTTTGGCAAACAGGAGTACATACAATCAATCACACATCTTGGCAGAAGTTTGCTGCTAATAATAAGGAGCAGGTGTCTCCATTAATGATATTAGTGCTTTTCTAGGTATAAGAAAATGCAAGAAATTGGGTTTATAAAATTTTCTCCTAAAAATATCTAACTATCTGAAGGCCTGTTGTGCCAGTTTTCCCAGAGCACAGAGTACCTTGTTCCTCATCTCCACCCTGAACTCCTTTCAAGGTGTGTTAAAGGTTAGCAACTGCAGTGGTTAGTGACATAATTCTTGTAGAACCAGATAGTGAGTTACTTTTTAGTTGTCACATTAATAAGGTCCTAGTGCTGCAGAGAGGGACACAAAGCATAAACAATTTGAAAAAAATAAGGGGAGAACAAATTGAAACTATGATTAGTATAACTAGTTGTAATGTGGATCACAATAAGCCATCAAGTCCAGAGGGGAGCCAGCTAGAGGAGCCAAATTCTGGAGGGATCAGATAAAGAGAAAAAGATAAATGTTTCATCTTCATTTACAAAGGTATACTTTATCAACTTGTTGTAGGTCATAGTAGTATAAGAGGAAATATCTTCTGGAAAACAAGATTAAAAGCTAAAATATTTCAGACATAAATTCATAAACTTATAAATCTTATTTATCAGTTCATTCAGTCCCATGCAATTAATTCCTATTGATCTGGATGAGGCCATCAGGTTTTCTACTAGTTTTGTAATATCTTACCCAGGTCAGTGGATATGATCTAAAAGTCATCAGAAAATTATATTTGCCAAAAAGTCCTTTTTATGAATCTTCTTTAAGATCTCCATTTTGAAAAAGCATCAGAATAAAACAATGCCTATAAATGACAAACGACTTAAAATGGCATGATCTGATTGCAATTCAATTGACAAAGAAACTTGGTTATTTCTGTGACATACAACATTTTAAAATAATAACTAGAATTTGACTGATAGCATTATACCAGGACATACCACATTTTTAGGAATTCCATATAATTTTTTGAGTACCTATATTAGGGACATTTACCCATACAATAAAACCTAAGAAAGTTTATCACCATTTATTTGACAATGTTTTCCATGTAATTTAACATACCAAATAAACCTAGTTAATTAAATATCTCTCTTTGGGATATTTCAGAGGCCCTTTGAAGCATACCAAAGTTAGCTAGAAGTCAAAAGTACTTCAAAGGTGAATATAGAATTGCAACAGATTACTTACAAGGTAAAGAAACTTTACAATCTGTTATCAAAAACAGATCAATTTTTCAAGAAAAAATTTTTTACAGAGAGAAAACCAAATCATAGTTTTGTACCAGCTTACTTTTAATATTAAAATTTATTTACCCAAATTTTATTTTAATTTTAGCTAGTCCTGACCATGAACAATACTCTTTTCTCAGGGTTCCTTTTCCACAAACTTTCTGTAAC
Source organism: Eschrichtius robustus (assembly GCF_028021215.1). NCBI lineage: Eukaryota > Metazoa > Chordata > Mammalia > Artiodactyla > Eschrichtiidae > Eschrichtius > Eschrichtius robustus. Next base: position 77,668,963 of record NC_090845.1, read on the forward strand.
TTTATTTTTACTTTCAGATTTTGTTCTATGCTTTTTCTTTCTTTCTGTCTCTCCAGGACAAAATTACTTTCTCTGCCCTTTACAAAATGCATTTCCATTCCTTTTACCATTTTCCTTTCATACAAAGATGTTTTTCTTATTAGTTTTAGTAGTTTTAATTACATATATTAATTAGAATTCTTATCTTTTAAAACAATTTCTAATGAAAACTAAAAAGTAATCAATTATAAACTGTCTTTTACAGTAGCATTCTGCAGACTGGCAAAATTATAAATAATATTTATGATTTCTAAAAACATGTGCTCATTTTATAGAAAAGTTTTCAGGTGGTAACATTTATCCAAATATCTTTATTTTCTCTGTAAAGTGAAACCTATGTTCAGTAATTAATGTTTCAGTATCTTATTTTATTTGGGAATGATCTAGATATTTAATACATTTTCATCATTTAACTTACTAGCTAAGCAAAATTCTGAAGTTTTAAGTTAACAAAAATCTGGAGAAACTATTTTTAAGAGACTTACATAAAACATAATTATTCTTAAAGAGCTCACCTAAAAGTTCTTAACCCATTTATATCTATTTAATTCATTTGTTCCCAACAATTATGTTTAGATTACCCATAGAAACTTTGTGACACATTAGACCCAGTCAGCCATCATCCCAAGTTATTTTTCTTGCTGATAAATTTTATGACAGACATAATATTACCTTATGTGACTTTTAGTAAACCTAGGTGCAATAAAAGTAAGGCATGTCTGTATTAATTAAACCAATACATTTAAACTTTAATAATGAATATTAATTTAATATTGAATATCTCCCAGATCACGTGAACGTGAAATTCATTTGGGTTAATTTTTATTAATTTAGAAATATTTAATTTGTAAAAGCTTACTTTTAAGTCAATTAAATAGAGCCCTTTTAAAATTTTAATTTTGATAATACCTTCCAGTGTTTGAGATATAACATATGTATAACGTACACACAGCATATACACAGACATAACTGGAGATTCCATACATTTTTAAACTTAGTCATGAATCAGGTATTACAATATAAACTTACTAGTTTATAAATAACAGTTGGAATAATTTAAATTTATATGCTCAAATGACTAAGGTTTTTTACTATTTGTGTAAAATAATTTAAAGATTTGCAGTTATCCTTTATAAATCCATATGGAGGCTGTGAATTAGATTTTGGGTGAGAGAGCACAGTTTGAGTTTAAAAAGGTCTCTTTTTTCCTTTTTTTTTTTCCTTTTCAGGTTCTACTTGATTGTGCTAATTAGGCTCACTCTGGTTATTGCTGGCTATACTTATATTTCTGATTTGTAGAGATATGCAAAACAAAGACAGTTGTTTTTAATTACCCAAATAATTGGTCTGCTTCCTAAATGATATCAAAAGGTTGATTTGCCCAACTACATTTTCTTTATTTTGCTTCTATTAGCCTCTGAATATTAGCCAACAATTTTTATTTCATACTGTGTGGGCTCAGATAACCCTCTTAATTTCCTTCAGTATGTTTAGTTAATTTTGTTTGAGGGGCAGATTTATATGCCCTGTCTTATCATACCAGGAAGGGGAAGCATTCCCCAGTAAGACATAATGTCTATCCCACAATACAATTAGGCAAAAGAGATACAACCATCTTATATAAAGACCATTCAAACACACCAATTTTTATAAACTTTTGTCTCAATTCTATCAATTCTTATACCTTTAATTTTAACTTCCATTAGGACCCCATCAACAAGTCTTGGTCTTACAAGGAGTCCTGGGAACTTTCCTTTATATCCCCTAGCCATTTGATACATTTTTGTATGGATACAGTGAGGGGTGGAGGTAATTGACTCAGGCCCTTTTGTCAATCTTTAACTTGATTAATTGATCTAACTCTTGCCCCAGGCATTGCTGGTCAGATATCTCAGTGTAATTTTCTTCCAGCCTTTTAAACATTTTTTTCTTAAACTGGGGTAAATAGAGAAAACTTGTTTGGGGCCCTATAATGTAGGGCGGACCAATAGAGGGTCCCTTTGGACAATCCAACGTTAAGTAGTGTTGTAGTCAAACCTTTATTTTAATCACATTAATGTTTATTTTATTTATTACATTTCTTAATAACCATCTAAAGATTTTCATTCTTTTGGGATGAGTCCCTTAAAATTTCGACCTTGTTGGGAAGAAGCCGCTTGACTTTCCCCTCCGCTTCTTTTTATTTCCCTGTTAATCAACCTAATCCACAGTAACTAATCTAATGTTTTTATTAGCATCTGTAAGACCCATTGAGGGGAAGCCAAGACCACAAATAAGTCTTCCCAAACTGGTTTTGCCTGTTTGTTTTAAAATAGGGAGTTCTTAAGATTAGCCATTATACTTCTTGTATCTCACTTCTAATTTGGTCTTTTCTTAGGTACCAATGAAACATATGCTTATAATGAGAGCTCTGTAAAATTTTACCAATTTAAAAGTTTCTCCAATTTAAAGGACCCATCATCTGACCGCCGACGTGTAGTATCTTTTTTTTTTTTTCTTTTTGGCCGCACTGCACAGCTTGTGGTATCTTAGTTCCCCAACCAGAGATTGAATCTGTGCCCCCTGCAGTTGAAGGAGAGAGTCCTAACCACTGGACTGCCAGGGAATCCCCAATGAGTAGTATCTTAATAGCTTCTCAAACCAATAAGACTCAAGAGGCATCCCCACAAGAGTGCAAAGGATGCAACCTTCACAAGATCTAAAAAGTTTACTCTCAAAAATAGTCTAAGAAGTAAAGTATTTCATTGTAGAGGTGACAGTATGATGGTTGAGATGACAAAGGCCCTTTATGGGCTGGAACCCCTTATGACAAATTTCCTTGAGAGTTGGCACAGCCAGACAAAAAGACTGCTCAGAATCCCAATCCATTCAACTGGCTGCCAAATGTATACCGTATCTGTACATTTTGAGTGGCAGAGATCATGCTCTCAAAACACAGAACCAAAAGCCTAAGAAGATCAGGTAGAACATTTATGTTTTAATGTCCCCAGGAGAGAAATACAAATTTCTCCTTTACTGGAGGAGGGGAAGACATCAGGATGCAGAGGTGATAGAAGAGAGAAAGTGATAGTACCTGGGTCAAGCAATTCAGATAAAAGAGGATAGGAGGGAGGAGCAGAGGGAGAGACAGGGTTACTGTTAGCAGCGTTTTAATAAAAATTCTGATATCATTTCAAGCATTTTTTTGTTCATTTCATGAAAAGAAGCTACTTTATTATTTCCTCTTTTAGAATTTTCTAAATACCAGCTGAAATAAACATAAAGATTCTATCCAGTCTGTTTGAACTTATGGACAGATTTCTCTAGCTGCACATGCAAGAAGAAACTGTAAAGTCAAAAGAACCTCAGTTTGACCATTTTCGGTCCTTTAGTATGGTTTCCCCAATTAATTATTTGCAAGTATAAATTCCATATGTATTGTACCTAAACATGCTGGGGGAGTGGTTAGTTGGATGTTGGTAATCTGTTGTTCCTTTTTCTTTTGTTTTGAAAGTTTTGTTTCCCATTCTGTAGTCCATTTGTCAACACAAAAACACTCGTAATGAATGTGTGGTACACCAGTGTGCTGTTTATGAGCTTAACTATGTTAGGCGTCACCCTAGAATTGTTTCAGCTCTTTTACCAGTCTCAGTTTCTCCCTCTGGCAATCTAAAATTACCATGGGTACTTAGATCACTGAGTGTTCATCTCTTATTGTGGTCCTTGGGTGAGCAAGTTTTGTTTGTTTGTTTGTTTTTTAATTAAAATTAGTGGGTTTCCCTAAGGGACAGCTACACAGTATGAGAACTGGCCTCCACTACTTCCCAAAATTCCTCAGTTGCTTAAGAAAGCCATTGCCCCAGATGCAAGGAAATGTGTTCCTTTTCTTCTTTGGAGCTCAAAGTTCTCATGTGATATTTCCACTTCTATTGTAACAAAATCTATTAAAGTAGCCCATTCAAGGAAAAACAACAGGCTAGTCTCCTACCTAATCACCCAGTCCAAACCTACTCAGTGTACTTCAACTGAGTAAAATCTTCCCAGTGTCTTTCAACTATGATAACCCAGGTACCACTTTTTGAAACTAAGTACAAGGAAAACCTACTTCTCCAGCAGAGTTTATCCACCACCAAATAAAACTTAGGATCATCAGCCAATAACAGGAGATCCAAGACTCAGGAGAGACTCATGCAAATTTGTCTGGACTCATGGAGCATGTGGATGGGTACAAGATGCCTCTGCTGGTAACAAGTCTCTGGATCTTTGTAGAGTCAGATGAGTAGAGAAATCTGTTCTGGGTCCCTTCATGGTTGCCAAAACTGTGGACAAGAAAAATGCACTACCTAAAAGTTGCATGTTTTTTATTCAGGGTCTTACTGAGAACTATAGCCCAGGAGACAGCCTCTCAGCTCTGAGGAACTGCTCCTAAGAGGTAAGAGAGAAGCTGGGATATATAGGATATTTTGCTGAAAAAAATGTATTTGAATGTCAAAAGATTGCTGCTAATCAAAAGAACAGACATCTCAAGTTAATGATTTTAGTGCATTTCTATGTATGAGTAGAATCTGAATTCACTGAAATTATTTCTTAGATATGTATCTTACCTATCTAGGGCCAGTATCCAAGGCACAAAATATTTCCTGTTTTTTGCTACTCTGAATTTCCCTCAGAGCACACCATTGGTAGGCAGCTGTAGTGGCTAATGGCTTGATCCCTGTAGAACTGGAACGACATAATGGGCAGCATTTTTTTTTTTTTTTTTTACCACAAAGGCAGGCAACATTTCCTGTCCTTGATGGTCACCTTAGTCCATCACTTGAGTGAACATTAGGGGCACTACAGCAATGCAGACAGAGATGGGCTGAATCTTGACATACTCCTTTTGCCCCCTTTGAGTTACAAAATGCCAATAGCAACTTTTCTGTCTGCCAACAAAAGAGACAGAGACTGCAGGTGGATATGTTGCAGATTCTCTGGAGAGAAGCCCCTAAATATAAGTCGCAAGTCAGAGGCACCTGTAGTTCTGGGGGGCTACAAATGTGTCCTGATAGAAATAGACACTGACCCTGGACTGAGATGTCCTTAACTAGTGGTAGATGCAAATACTCAGAATACGATAAAAGAATTGGAACAACTATATTGCAACAATTTATACTGCTGGGTCACATTTGTTCAGACCAAGAAACATAATTTATGGTTCAAAAAGTCCAACAATAGTCAGAGATATCTACTCCTCAGAGTAATACTTTGATAGACAATTAGAGTGGTCAACTAAACATTGGTCATCTAAAATGGGGGGAGACATAAGTATTAAGGGCTGAATTACACAACTTTATAAGTGTGTGCTCACACTCAGCATGGAGGGTGATGGTGGTAAGGGAGTGTCCCCACTAGATAGATTTTTTTGTTATTCTGGCGGATCCAGGGAAGAAGGGGTGGTGGAGGATGCTGATATGACTATATAATTCTTATAACAGTTGAAGGACACTCTTATGACAAGTATACTTTTTTTCTTTCTTTCTTAATCACATGAACTTTCTTTTTCTTACCTAATATAGTAGCTGCAGGAACAGGGCTACAATCACAAGTGCTGGAAATAGGGATGATTCCTAAGCAAAAAATGATAACTATATTTTAAACCTTTATGTCAGAACTCCTATTAGAGTGGAATGTGCCTTCATCCCATCTGGCAAAATTGGGTTTGAAAGCAAATGCTGCTCTGTCGCCTAGTGGTCCAGATAGCCCACTAGTTCTGTACTCATGTAATCCTACCCTATTTGAATGGGAGTAGACTGAGGGGGAGGCACTTGCTATACTAGTATTGCTGCCTGCAATCTGGAGCAGCACAGTGGTCAAACATAATGTTCTTCCAAAGGTGGAAAAGTTTGGGTATAAATAGATAGATGGTGAAATAGTAACTGAGAGTAAAGGAATGGATAAATGGGTTATGTAATGATGGAAATACAGTATTACAATAACACCTTGAAAGAGGCTCAGAGCAAGGGATGATATTGTCTCAGCTTGATTATACCAGATGCCTGAAAGTGTGAAGCTTATATTGCTGAGACCACACCTGATCTTGGAACCTGACAAGATCAAATGAAAGCCTGCAAACCTAGGTGTCCTAATCTTAGAAAACATTTTCATATGATAGAATAATTAACTGGATTAATTATTAATTACTGGATGGGACTCTAGTAATGTGTCAGTATCTTTCAACTTTTATGATCCTTTTGCTATAAGGGATCCTTCGTCAAAGACCAAAGATATTTATGCAAATGGAAGCCAAAAGTGAGCAGAGCTTGCTATAGTTATATCAGGCAAAATAAACTTTAAGTCAAAAGCTTAAAAAGAGACAAAAAAGGTTGTTATATAATGATAAATGTGTCAAATCATCAAGAGGATATAACAATTGTAAATATATATTCTCCTGACATTGGAGCATCTAAATATATTAAATAATTATTAACATATCTGAAGGCAAAAATAGCAATTCAATAATAATAAGGAACTTCAACATCTGACTTTCAACAATGGATAGATCATCAACCACAAAATCGATAAGGAAATAACAGACTTGAAATACACAAATAGACCTAACAGACATATACAGAATATTCTGTCCAGCAGCAGCAGAATACTCATTCTTCTAAAGTACACACAGAACGTTCTTCAGGATAGATCATATGTTAGGTCACACACACACACAAAATAATAGGAGAATATCCTGCTATTTGTGACAACGTGGATGAATCTTGAAGGCATTATGCTAAGTGAAATAAACCAAACAGAGAAAGTTATGTACTGTATGATATCACTTATATGTAGAATCTTTAAAAAAATATATCACAGAAACAGAGAAGAGAATGGTGGTTTCCAGGGGCTGGGATGGCAGGGAGAGAGAAATGGGGTGGTTTAGGTCAAAGGGTACAAATTTACAGTTAAAAGAAGAAGTTCTGAAGATCTAATATACAGCATGGTGACTATAGCTAATAATATGGTACAGTATACTTGAAAGTTCCTGAGAGTAAATCTTAAGCATTCTTACTACTCACACAAAAAACAGTTAACTATATAAGATGATAGATGTGTTTATTATTTTGGTCTTAGTAATCGTTTTACAATGTATATCAATCCATAACATTGTACACTTTAAATATATGCAATTATATGTGTCAATTACTCCTCAATAAAGTTTAAAAAACATATAATTTGAGGGTGAGAAGTTTCAGCCCCAGCCCCAATCTTCAGGGAAGGGAGTGGGGCTGGAGACTACACTATAAAAACTCATAAAATGAGTTTCTGTGTTGGTGAACACATTAATGTGTTGGGAAGGTGCTGTGCCTGGAAAGAGCATGAAAGCTCTGTGCCACTACCTTCCCATATCTTGCCTCATGCATCTCTTTCACTTGGCTGTTCCTGAGTTATATCCTTCATAATAAATTAATAAATATAATATACATATATTATGATATGTATATTATAATTATTCATCTTACAATCTCTGACTGTGTGTGGAGGGAAGGGGGATATATATAAAGACAAAAGAAACCACACTTATAAGCCTTTATTTCAATTTCACCCACCTTTCTGCTACAAATTTTCTCGATGTAATAAAAATATTTTTGTCACTCGGTCACAATGGGTTGTAAATTACAGTGAAAAACATAACTATTTTTATTAAATTAAAACTTTCAAATAAGTAATTAAAGTAAGTTTTGCATAATTGATGTTCTTATTTTTAAACGTTCTGAAAATTTCAAGCTACCTTTTTACCTTTACAGTTTTTTTTTCCTTTTTTATAGTTTTTGTTTAACATTTCTAAAAGTTGTTTTTTGGGGGTTTATTTTCCTTGTTGTTACAGATTATATTCAGCATCTTAACACAGATACTATGTAAACACATGAAAGCAATGCCACAAGATGAAATTTCCACATGGGAGTTGTCAGAAATAGTATATTTCTTTTTAAAGAAGAAACTGAAATTGCAAGAGGCTCTGCTCCATCTTTTACACCTGATTGGGGATGACTTTGTGGTTAGCAAGAAAACAGTATATTTTTTCCCCTAAATAATTGACATTTAATGATACTATTCTGGCCTATCTTCCTTCAGTTATCTCATTAAAGACAGACAACTCAAGGAAGTTGAATATATCTCCTCTAATATTTAAGTTTCTAAGTCAGTAAGTTAAGTTTCTAAAAAATAGGAGGGAAGATTTAGGGTAGCAAAGCACTGTTGAGGAACCGTTTTTGAAGAAGGAAAATTTGCCAGTTAGAATTTTTTTTGACTATAAATGAAAGAAAATCTTATTACATGACATACAGAAGTAAGAGCTTTATTTTTCTTGGATATCAAGAAGTTCTCATGTAGGCAGTTCATAGCTCACATGGCTGCTCAAAGACACTGTATAGACCCAGGCTTCTTCTATATTCTTTTCCACTATATTTATCATGTGGCTTTCTTCCCATTGATTAGAATTTGGCTGTGTGCCAGGCAGGAAGAAGGGCAAAGTGGAAAAGAATAATGGTCAAAACCTTTATCTTTAAAGCAAATGTCATTTTATTTGTTAATACAAGTAACTCTTCAGGGACATCTGTTTACATATAATTGGTCACAAATGCATCAGAAGGACTCTCCTCATTTCAAAGAATAGGGTCATAACCTATTTGGGTATATACTCTGGCACCTCAATAAAATCAGTGGTCTATTAGATAGAAAGAAGAGAATAATAAATATCAGATAAGCAGCTAACAGTTTCTTCCAAAGGTAAATATGATACCATCTTGTGACTTAAAAAACACTTGTTGAAAAATTTATGTTGAAGGCTATCTGAATTAGTGGCACTGAAGTGGTTTTAATTTTTATCTTGCGCTTTTCTTTATTATCCAAAATTTCCAAAACAAGTACATGTCATATTATAAGCTACAGATGTTAAAAAGAGGAAAACTAATTTTAGCTATTAAAAGTGTATTTTGACATTCATTTCAACACCTTATATCAGACAGATGGCATAAAGAACAATTGTTGGAGTTATTTGTAGTGAGGTGGATGGGGTTAGAGTCTTTCATACAGAGTGAAGTTAGTCAGAAAGAGAAAAAAACAAATACAGTATGCTAACACATATATATGGAATCTAAGGGGAAAAAAAAAAGTCATGAAGACCCTAGTGGCAAGACGGGAATAAAGACACAGACCTACTAGAGAATGGACTTGAGGATATGGGGAGGGGGAAGGGTAAGATGTGACAAAGTGAGAGAGTGGCATGGACATATATACACTACCAAACGTAAAATAGATAGCTAGTGGGAAGCAGCCGCGTAGCGCAGGGAGATCAGCTCTGTGCTTTGTGACCGCCTGGAGGGGTGGGATAGGGAGGGTGGGAGGGAGGGATATGCAAGAGGGAAGAGATATGGGAACATATGTATATGTATAACTGATTCACTTTGTTATAAAGCAGAAACTAACACACCATTGTAAAGCAATTATACTCCAATAAAGATGTTAAAAAAAAAAAGAATTGTTTGCTTACTCTATATCTGTTTAGAAGAGAAAAAGAAAAAACTTGGATAAACTTGGAGTAGTGCTGGGAACTCCAAATTCTATGCTCAGATCAAAAAAGAGAGCTGCTAAACTGTCTAAGGTAAGTAGGTCCTGTTAACTGTTATATTCAAATACAGACACTATTCTTCTTGGGAGGAATTCTGATGAATTAAAAATTTCTATCACAGGATAGGCTGTATTTAAAACTATAATATTTAGAAATACATACCCTACTATATGTGTGTAAAGCAGAATTATCTGTTCTTCTAAAGACATTATATACCCGCTAATTCAGGCTGAGATCAAGCTCGCTTTGTTTTGGCAATCAATTACAGAAATGACAATTCCAGTTAATTAAGACATTTAGGTTATTTTTTTTCAATACTCTGCTGTGGTGACCCATATATCATATGCAATGCATGCCAGTTTTTATCCCACCCAGTTGGAGAATTTTATAATTTTACTTTTGAAAATTATTTTTTATATGTCATATTGTTATGGCTCAAATGATATATTTGGATTCTGATCCTGTCATCCAGCATATTGTCCATTCTCTTTGCCATGGCTTCAGTGACATCATCAAAGTCATTGATAAAATATTAGATGAGAACATGAAAAGGAGATAAAGACCTGGCACTCTAAGGAAACCTCAGTCCTATTCACCCTTTAATTAATACCCTTTGGATGATGTGCTCAATCTTTTATGAATTTGTATATTGGTTATATTATTCAGTCCTCATTTTCCCGAATTGCACAGAAGAATATTATGTATCTTTGCAATTATTTTTTCTGATCACTACATATATCTATGTCATTTCCATAATTAATGAGATCATATTTGATTAAGAAAGCAAATATATGCAGTCTGTTGGGTATTATTGTTTTTGTTTCTGAACTCATGTTTACTCATAGTGATCACTGTTTACTTTTCTTAGTATTAACAACCCATCTAAATACTTCAATTTAATATTGCCTTTATTATATATAATTCTAATTTTTATAATTATTTTTATTGTATTTTAATATTTAAAAATAATGCCAGTCATCAAATTATTTAGTCATCTAATCCAGTGTCAAGAGTTTAGCTAAGCTACACCATGGTATTGCTGCCTCAGCACCCATTTTGTTTGACTAAGAAGCCTGTTGGGGACTTAAACTGATATTAGCCCCTCATACAAGTGTATGCATTAGATAACAACCCACAAAGTCATGAGTACATATAAGTTTCTGATATGACTTTCCCAAAGGCCCTTTTGATAAGCAGTCTTCTCCACCTCCCAGGGCCTTCCCCTTGTGTGCCCTTTAGATAAGATCCTTGTGGAATTTATCAACACCCCTGTCTGTTTAGTTTGAGTAGACCATTCTGGCATTAACATGGGAACCCCAAAGCACTCCACAATTGAAACCTAATAGTCATGTGACTCAGATCCTATTGTTCTCTCTGCCTGTGGCTCCTTGAAGCCTGCTGTATCCTTCCTCTAGGGCCTGTGAATAATAAACTTCTCTATCTCAACTTCTCTTGTTTTTGCTTTTTTTTGTTTTTTCCCTAAATTGAAGCTCATCTTCTGGCACCCTGGGCCTCTTCTTAATAAAGGTTGATTTAACAAAATCAGAACAGTTGGCATCAGGAACAGGATGGTAGAGTCACACTTGCAATTGACAGGGGGAAATGCATTTTAGCTGCAAATGACTGACTGGTTCTCCCAGGTGAGTAATTCTATCTGGGAGAGGTCCACTGCTAGTGGGTGTTATTTTGCGTTACTTTGCACTAGAGCACACTGCTTATGCAGAGTGCTGCCATGGCTTCTCATCCCAAAGTGCAAGCTCTGAAAGAAACAACCAGAGTAATCCTGAAACCTTGGAGCATATCAGAGCTGGTTTGAGGTGTCATGGATGTGTTTTCCACCTATTAACGCCCTATGGGGGGGGTGGAAATTCCACTAGCAGGTGTTAGACTTCAAGTTTATTTCCCAACTCTCAGTACAGACCCAACTACTGACTGTTAGGAAAATTGGCTAAGATTTTGGTAAGGTCCCATTGTGTTAGTTAATGGCTGGGACATGCCAGGGGCAACTCCTGCCCAAGTGCAGGTTACCAGATAAAGATGCTGGGCAGTGCCCTTAGGAGGAGAGGAGGGAGACGTCCCTTCCTTGATGACTGTGTTTGCAGACAGCCCCAGGACTCCAAGTCCTAACCAGTATGATGGGTACACCCTCACTCAGGAAGTGCCAACACCACCTAAAACAAGAGATTAATAAGGTCCTCACTAAATCTAAAATGCTAAGAGAAACATCCCGGGTGCTGCTTAGTGCCATGGCATCTCAGTATGCCATAATGATAGTTCTAGGGGCCAGCCTCGATGATCCTGTCACGATTTTGCTAGTGGAAGCCAATCCCAACCCTAGTGAGGTTAATTTTGACACCCTGAAGAAATAAGTGGCTGCCTATAAGTCCAGCAGCTGGGGACATACACAGGAGATCTTTCTGTTAACAGCTCATAAGGTCATATCAGTAGAGGATAATAAAAAATTAGAAAATGAAATTTGAAACTTTACAGGTCTCAAGATTCTTAATATTTTAAAAGACTTTGTATGACAGGATGGAGAAACAGGGGCTGACTGGCTGCTGATAGTGTTTAATACTGGCTCTGAGCTACTACTCACAGCCACAAAAATGAAGTATCCAGTCAGTATTTCCAAAAACCCCATAATGCATAATATTTTAAAAGATTTCCAGAGACTAAGGGACACATTCTTGAGACACACGGGTGACCCAGACCCCACCACCATCACCCAAGAGGGGCTACCTCAGGACCCATATTACTATGTCAACCGGAACCAAAGCAAAGTCGGCCACTGCAAATTATTCCAATGTCATCTTTGGGGCGTCCAGTGATGGAGAGTCCAAAACCAAAGGCACAAGCCCATTTCTAACTTTATTGATTTGGGTCCTCTCCCTTTTTTTCTTGATGAGTCTGGCTAAAGGTTTATCAATTTTATCTTTTTAAAGAACCAGCTTTTAGTTTCATTGATCTTTTCTATTGTTTTCTTCATCTCTATTTCATTTATTTCTGCACAGATCTTTAAGGTTTCTTTCCTTTTGCTAACTTTGGGTTTTGTTTGTTCTTCTTTCTCTAGTTGCTTTAAGTGTAAGGTTAGGTTGTTTATTTGGAAATTTTCTTGTTTTATGAGGTAAGACTGTATTGCTATAAACTTCCCTCTTAGAACTGTTTTTGCTGTGTCCCATAGGTTTTGGATCGTCATGCTTTCATTTTCTTTTCTCTCTCGGTATTTTTTTTGATTTCCACTTTGATTTCTTCAGTGATCCTTTGGTTGTTTAGTAGCATATTGTTTAGCCTCCATGTGTTTGTGGTTTTTACCTTTTTTTTTTTTTTTCTTGTAGTTGATTTCTAGTCTCACAAGCCCTTGGAATGTCTGATATCTTGCAATTGTACTCCAGATTACAAACTTTCCTTTGGCTAATCATGAAAAGGGAGTTTTATTTTATTTTTCATGTTTAGATAACAGGTAATTTTCCCATTAAAATGATGGGAATGAAACTATTTTCAACTAATGTTCATTATCTATTGTGTATTGTTGCCATTTTTTATCCAAAGCTTATTTTCTTTTTCTATATATTAGGTATTGTATTAGGTAGTGGATATTCAGAGATAACTAAGATAAAAAGCTTATACTCTAAGAGTTCTCACTCTATCAAGTGAAATAGATCTTTACACAAATAAGTATAATAAAATCTGAAAGGTGCTCTAATAGAAGTTGCATAGAAGCTAGTGATCAACTCTGCTCAAGTGGCAGCATCAGGAAGAACAATATAAAGTTGATGCTGAGTTAGCTTGCAAGAGATAAATGGAAGGAGTTCTGTCAGCATCATGGTGGCATAGATACCTCTTATTTTTGTTCCCTTAAAACTGAGTAGGACCCTGCTGCCTTCCCAAGGACAGACCACCTCCCTCTTGTCCTCAGCCTCTTGTTTGTAAAAGAGCTTTAGCCTCCTAGACCTTCCCCGTGTTCCAAAGAGCAAATTTAATTAGAGAAGTGAGAAAATAGAGAAACAAAGGAAAGCAGTCAAGCAAGACAAAATAATAGTAGTTTAGCCATAAAACATAGTCAAGAACATATAGTTCCTCCTCAAGGGCTATAGATAACATCTTGAACCATATCCTTGAGTTGTTTTTCAGATACTAAAACCCCAGCCAAATGGAAACATTTCACTGCATGCTGACCACCAGCATATAGACCCCAGACCTATTGGAACCAGAAGGTTGATTAATGAGATTCTCAAAACATCACTCTATTACCTCACCATAAACCAATCAAAGAACTGTGCACAAGTTGACTATGCACTTTGTGACCCTCTCCCTCATACTGTCTTTAAAAACCCTTCCCTAAATGCCGTTCGGGGGTTTGGGTCTTTTAAGCATGAGCTGTCCATTCTCCCTGTTTGGTGCCCTGCAGTAAATGCTGTACTTTCCTTCACCACAATCTAGGGGCAGTAGATTGCCTTTACTGTGTGTTGGGAAAGCAAACCTAAGTTTAATTCAGAACCACTCTCTTTCAACAACAAAAATGTGGCATCCATTCACAAACAGAAATGCCTCTATAGGAGTTGTGTGACCCAGTATCATATGCCAGTGGACCTATGTGGAGTCTCACTCACCTTTGCATTGGGTAATAGGCAGACAGACATGTGTGCCAGCTGTGAAACCTACAAGAGACTGTGAACTGGTTTCAGCCCCTCTTGGCCATGGTCCAGGGCCACTTGAAGAATACTGACTTAGGTGGTAAACTATGGGCAAGAAAGCCTTTGTGCAAGTCCACATTTCAGCAGGAGAAGTTACCCCTTTTGGAGCAAAATAAATACTAGTCTGGATGCAAGGCAGTAAGTAAGAGTAATAGCTTGACTTTACCAGCAACACCACTCCCCCAAGGTGGCACAGCATAGGCCAAACCAGATCTTTAACTTGTCCTACAGGGAAAATGGGGAGCCAATGAGTGAGCTGTGGTTTCCCCAGATGTGTGGGACACTACCAAAGAGACCCATTTCTCTCTTGCAGCATCCAGAGTTTTAAATTAGGAACTCCATGACTGGGGAGATGTAGCAGATTGAGAAAACAGTATGTAAGGCTCCTGGAGGACATTAAAGAGGTAAGGTTACTGCTGAGTGCATTCTGGACTCCATCAAGAAGCCTGCCTATGATCTGTGGGAAAAACCTCACCCACAGATTCCCCTAACTGGTGAAGAGGCACCCACAGTGTACCATGTGCCCAACCCACATCCTCCACTCTGCAGTTGGCTCCCTAAACAAAACCAAGAGATCAGAAATAAACTCTAGTATATACTTTCAACTAATACTTGACAAGGGCACCAAAAATACTCAATGGAGAAAAGGATAGTCTCTCCAATAAATGGTGCTTGGAAAACTGGATAACCACATGCAGAAAAATAAAATTGAACCCCTGTATTGTACTTTCAAATAAATGAACACACAAAAAAATGAACAAATGTAAGACCTGAAACTGTAAAACTCCTGGAGGAAACTTGGGAAAGTTTCCTGTCATTGATCGTGGCAATAAGTTTTTGTATATGACACCAAAAGTACAAGCAACAAAGGCAAAAGTAAGTGAAACGTCATCAAAATAAAAGCATCTGCACAACAACAACAAAACAAACAATAAAATGAAAAGGCAACTTATGGAATGGGAGAAAAATATTTGCAAACCATATTTCTGATAAGAGGTTAATATTCAAAAGGTAAAAAGAGCTCATATAAGTCAATAACAAAAAACCCCCAAACAATCCAACTTAAAAAGGGTAGAGAAAATAGACATTTTTCCAAAGAAGACAGAAATATGTTCATAAGCATGAAAATTTGGTTGGTATCACTAATCATCAGGGCAATGCCAATCAAAACCATGAGATATCACTTCAGACTCATTAAAATGTCTATCATCAAAAAGACAAGAGATAAAAAGTGTTTGGCAAGGACGTGGAGAAAAAGGAACACTTGTGCACTGTTGGTGGGAAAGTAAACTGGTATAGGCACTGTAGGAAAAAGTATAGAGGTTTCTCAAAAAATTAAAAGCATAATTACTGTATGATACTGCAATTCCATTTCTGGGTATATATCCAAAGGATATAAAAACAGGATATAGAAGAGCTATCTGCAATTCAATGTTTTTTTGCAGCATTATTTAAAATAGCTAGATATGGAAACAACTTAAAAGTCCATCAAAGAATCAATGAATAAGGAAGATGTGATATATATGTGTATATATATATATATATATGTGCGTATATATAGTTACGTATATAGTTAGATATATGTATCTATATATACACATATACAAATAGAAATATAGAACATTATTCAGCCATGAGAAATAATAAAATACTGTCATTTGTACACCATAGATAGACCTTGAGGTTATTATGCTAAATGAAATGAGTCAGAAAGAGAAAGGACAAATATTGTATAATATTACTTACATGTGGGATCTAAAAAAGCCAAACTCATAGATACAGAGAGTAGAATTGTGATTACTAGGAGCTGTGGGTTGGGAGAAATGGAAAGATGCTGGCCAATGAGTACAAACATCTAGTTATAAGACGAATAAGTTCTGGGGCTCTAACACAAAGTATTGTGATTATAGATAACATTGCTGTACCTACTATATACTTGAAAGTTGGTAAGAGAGTAGGTCATAAGTATTCTCGCTACAAAAATGAAATTGCAGTTACTTGGCAAGATGCTGGTGTTAACTAACACTTCAATGGTAATCATATTGCAGCACATAAATGTGTCAAATCAACACATTTTACATCTTAAACTTACATAATGTTATATGTCAATTATAACACAATAAAGCTGGAAAAGAAAAAAATAACGGGCATTCACCATTTAGATAATGGGGTGTAGGAATGCATTCGAGACAGAGAGAATGGTATTTGAAAAGGTATGGAAGTGTAAAAAGCATGGTATATTCCAGGAACTGCAAGTAGTTTTCTAGGGAAAAGGAATAAATAGTATTTTTCTCCTATGAGAAAATCAACTCTGTGATGGCAGGGGCATGGATCTGATTGTTCACTAATGCATTACAAGTGCCTACAACAACTTCAGTAGCAGAGTAGGCATTGGATAGGTGAACAAAGTTGGAGGTGTGAGTTGGTGCTGGATAATGATGGACTATTTGTTACTCAGAATGTATGCAATGCATTCTGATATTTACTTTCAAAATATTTTCTTTATTATGTTCCAGTGACTGCAGGAAATAAACATCCATGGTTTTCATATTCTACATTTCTTAATTCACCCATATCTATGATTGCTAAAGTTCTGCTATTAATATTAATTTTAAAGACATAAAACTCAGAATAAGGAAGCCTCCAGGAAAGCAACCCCCAAATTTGTTTAACATGTAAACTTAGCCAAAGCAGAACTGCATATTAACTGACTAAAAAAAATAACCTAAACATGTCCCAAACTTTGCAACAGCTTGTTCAAAAAATTATTCTAGCCCACATTTTTCTGAACTGTTATGATATAATAATAATAATAATAACAAGAGATAAAATTTTGGTCTCATGATAAAATTTTACAATGGTGTAATTGTGATTCACTTTTAGTTTACTTTTGTTATTATCTCCCCCCTCCCCATGGATATTCCTTAATTAGTTCTCTTTATTTTGAGAGTTGGTATATATAAAAGAGTACACAGAGCCATAACTACAATCCTAGCTATTATATTCAGGGGTACATCATACTTCATGTCATGAAAGATTCTCCTACTATAATCCATAAAAAATAACATATAAAATAAGTTACTCTTTATGCACAATGTTAACAAATCCAGAAGTTATTCATTTTTATTCATCATTCATTGTTTTATGCATCAGCACTTTTTCATTTGACCATTTCTGACAGCTTCCAATTTATAACATTCATTTTTATGTTCTCAACACAGTAATCAAATCTTTAGAACTTGAGGATAAGAAGTAGAGTAAAGCTATTAAGATGTTAGAGAAGTGTTTAATTTACTCATTATAAATTATTCTGAATCTGAGAAACTCATAAGAGATGCCTACAGGGATGGAGAATTTTGACTGGCAGTGTCAGGAGAGCCAAGGACAAAAGACATTTCTGGTACATTTTTAAATGGCGTTAAGAAATGTTGAATTCTAATTGGATAAAAGCAAGCCATAATCATAAGAGCATGTTAATATAATTCTACAGAATGAACACCAAAATGAATAGACTTGACAAGTCTTGGACAATGTACTTATGAATCATTTCCCTGAATTTTTACTTTTGGTGGCAAAAATAATTTTGTACTTTTTCCTCCACATTTTTGTTTTTTATTTTATCAAAAGTGTTTTTTTTTTTAATCAAGTTTCACGACACAACAAGTTCAAAAAATAATCGTGCAGACATATACCTCTATATTTGGAGGGTGAGAACATGGAAATTAAAATGTGATAATTAAATAACCAAAAGAAAAGACCTCTACTTTGAATGTATTTTGGTCAAGTACCTTAAATTCATGAAAATAAAAGAGCAGATAAACATGGATAAATGAAAGAGTATTTTGTAATAATGCAAAGAATAAGTATTGTCTAAAATATCCATTCTGTATCCATTTTGAGAACCCAAGTGTTAAAAATAACCCTCTTATTTCCTCACTAAATGATTTTGCCTTATTTATTCCCAAGAGTGTTAAGGGGCCAAATAAGGTTAGGTATTGGGGAGGGGATAGATTTCAATTCTGGATTGAATACAAGTTCAGACGTTCAGAAAAGAATAAAGCAATTTTAAGTATCTCCAGGAAGCTGTTTCAGTCCATTGTTCAAAATAAATTTTTAACCTCACCATGCATTGACAGCATAAGCATTGTGATAGAGACCACTTTAATTAGAGTCTATTTACAGTCTTCTTCTAAAGCAATAATTATAGCTAATATCTAAAAATCAAGCATATGAAACACACAGCTTCTCCATTTTTTAAATATATTATTTTTATTCCAAGAGCACATCATAAAGGATTTAAAACTCAAAACTAAATTTTGTAGAGTTACAATTCTAAAATGTCAAATGACTATTGATACATTACTACATTAACTAATTTTCTTCTCAGTACAAAGTCTTATCTGTAGTTCCTTACCAAAAATATATTTAATTAATTGGTTATTTTATCTTAACATATTTGATCAAACTCGTACTACAGACAACAATTCACTGATGATCTTGGGAATGTATATTTTGAGGAACAAATACTTTTCATAATTCACTTACATGGCATTTAAAAAACACATATCACTCATTTGTGTAAATGCTATTTTATGATAATGGCAATAAATTATTTGTGTAGATTTAATATTTCATTCTGCAACAACTATATTGAAAATTGAATATGGCCCAGGAAACATGTTTGGCCAAATGTTTCTTTAAATCAGACTTCCAAATGAGATTTATTTAGATGTTCCCATTACTTTTCTGAGTAACTTTACTTCCCAGGGCCAAAATATTGTTATTCATTTTCATATCACTGAGCATAAATGTCATGTAATTCTCATAATTTAAAAGTAACTCATAATAAATAGTCAATTGAAAAAAAAAGCAGCATAATAATTTAAATTTAGTTTGTTTTTTATCAAAGTGTATTTAATACCCAGTAATGATTTTTTTTTTTTTCCCGGTAATGATTTTTGCTAAGGCCTGTGATTGTGGGTTAACAATAATAATTGACTTTGGCATTTATTAGAGGATTTAGAAATTTTCCCATTAATGATTTAAAGGGACAATCCCATTTAATATCACATGAACATTCATGAATAAGGACAGATAATTTTCAATGAAAATATTAGAGTTTATAGGCAGAAATGAATATCTGCAATATTTGTGTAAAACCAAAGTGTTTTTTACAAAAAAAATGAAACCACACCATAAACAGTGACACTAGAAAACTATGTATTTATCTTGTGGGATTAGTAGTCTGCTTTAAGTTGTATATCAATTTTCTTTTAAAAATAATCTCATTTATATTTTCAAGGATTTGAAGTTGATGTCATTATAGACACCATAACTTTAAAAAATGTAATATATAACAGTAGGCTACGCCATGTTAGGAACCAAAACAGCCTTTGGGATTTATCATTTTTTCCCAGCTTTATTAAGATATAATTGACATATAACAATGTGTAAGTTTAAGAAGTACAAAGTAATGATTTGATATATGTATATATTTTGAAATGATTATCACATAAGATTAACTAACACATCCATCACTTCACATAGTTACAATTATTTTTGCAGTGAGAATTCTTAAGAATCACTGTTTTGGACTTTTCAAAAAACAACACAGTATTGTTCATGATAATCATCATGCTGTATATTGCACACATAGAATTTATTCATCTTACGACTAGAAATTTGTACTCTTTGACCACCTTCACTCATTTTTGCCATCTACCTGACCCCTGGCAAACACCAATCTGCCTGTGCTCTATCAGTTTGTTTGTTTTTCTTCCAGTTTCATTGAGAGATAATTGACATATAGCACTGTATATGTTTATGGTGTACAGCAAAATTATTTGACTTACATACATCATGAAATGTTTACCACACAAGTTTAGTGAACTTCCATCATCTCATATAGATACAAAATAAGAGAAAATATTTTCCACGTAATGAGAACTCTTAGGCTTTATTCTCTTCAGTTTTCATATATAGCATAGAGCAGTATTTATTGTATTAACCATGTTGTGCATTACATCTCTAGTACTTATTTATCTTATAACTGGAAGTTTGTACCTGTTGACCACCTTCATCCAATTCCTCCTGCCCTCATCCCTCCTCTGGTAACCACATATATGATTATATGATCTATTTTTCTATGAGTTTGTTTGTTTGTTTTTTGAAGTATAATTGACCTACAACACTATGTTAGCTCCTGGTGCACAACATAGTGACTTGATATTTCTAAACATTACAAAATAATCACCACAATAATTCTAGTTACCCTATGTCACCATACAAATATATTACATTATTGATTATATTCCCCATGCTGGACATGTTTTTCTTCTCCTCCAAAGTTAAATAACATCATACAGTATTTGCCTTTCTATTTTTCTTTATCTGACTTATTTTCCTTAGAATAATAATCTCAAAATTCATCAATGTTGTCAAAAATGACAGGATTGCCTTCTTTTTTATGATTCAACAATATTACATTGTATATGTATACACATCACCTTTATCTATCCATTCAACCACTGACAGTAAGGTCACTACCATGTCTTGGCAATTGTAAGAAATACTGCAATGAACATGGGTGTTTATATATCTCTTTGAGATAGTGATTTCATTTCCTTTAGATATATACCCAGAAGTGAAT
This sequence comes from Eschrichtius robustus, assembly GCF_028021215.1. NCBI lineage: Eukaryota > Metazoa > Chordata > Mammalia > Artiodactyla > Eschrichtiidae > Eschrichtius > Eschrichtius robustus. The sequence continues at coordinate 77,689,931 of NC_090845.1, forward strand.
TCCTGGATCGTATGATAGTTCTATTTTTAATTTTTCGAGGAAACTCCATACTGTTTTACACAGTGGCTATACCAATGTATATCCCCAACCAACAGTATACTAAAGTTCCCTTTATCCCTCATCCTCACCAGCACTTTTCTTTTGTCTTTTTGATGATAACCATCCTAAAAGTTGTGAGGTGACATCTTATGATGGTTTTGATTTGCATTTCCCTGATGATTAGTGATGTTGAGCACCTCTTTATGTACCTATTGGCCATCTGTGTGTCTTCTTTAGAAAAATCTATTCAGATCCTCTGCCTGTTTTTAATTGGATTTTTTGTACTGAGTTTTATGAGCTTTTAAAATATATATTTTGGATATTAACCCCATACCAGATAAGTGATTTACAAATAGTTTTCCCATTTGGTAGGTTGCCTTTTCATTTTGTTTATTGTGTCTTTTCTTGTGGATAAGCTTTTCAGTTTGATGTAGCCCCACTTGTTTATTTTTGCTTTTGTTGCTTGTGCTTTGGGTATTGTATCCAAAATATCATTACCAAATCATAAAACTCTTACATTAAATTTCAAGAAGCATTTATTCTGTTTTAATGTAAGAGTTTTATGATTTCAGTCCTTACATTGAAGTCATTAATCTATTTTGAGTTAACTTTTTGAGTGGTGTAAGATAGAAGTCCTTTATTCTTTTGCATGTGAACATCCAATTTTTCAAGCAACATTCATTGAAGAAAATGTCTCTTCTCCATTGAGTATTCTTCCTACCCTTGTCAAATAGTAGTTGACAATATATACTATGGTTTATTTCTGAGCTATCTCAATTCTGTTCCATTGGACTATGTGTCTGTTTTTATGACAGTTCCATACTGTTTTGATTACTATAGTCTTGTAGTATAGTTTTAAATAGGAAGTGGGCTTCTTTCAGAGCTTTGTTCTTTCTTAAAATTGTTTGTCTATTTAGGGTCTTTTGAAATTCCATTTAAATTTTAGAGTCTTTTTTTTTTTAACCTCTGTGAAAAATGCCATTGTAATTTTGATAGGGATTTTGTTGTGTCTTTAGATAGCTTTGGATAGTATGGACATTTAAAGATATTGATTCTCACAATCCATATTCGTGGGATATCTTTCCATTTATTTCTCTCTTTTTCAATTTATTTCATCAATGTCTTATACTTTTCATTTTGTAGGTGTTCACCTTCTTAGTTAACATTTTTCCCAAGTATTTTACTATTTTTGATGCTATTATGAATGGAACTAACTTCCTTATTCTTTTTCAGTTAGTTTGTTGTAAGCATGTAGAAACACAACAGACTTTTGTATGTTGATTTTTTTATCCTGCATCTTTATTGAATTCTTTGAATAGTTCTAACAGTTTTTTGGTGAAGTCCTTAGGATTTTCCATATAGAAGATCATGTCTTATACAAAGACAATTTTACTTCTTTCTTTCTGATTTGCATGCATGCCTTATTTTTTTTTTTTCTTTTTCTTGTCTGATTGCTCCCTCTAGAACTTCCAGTATTATGTTGAAAAAGAATGATGAGAATGGTTACACTTATGTTTGTTCCTGGTTTTAGAGGAAAAGCTTTCAAACTTTCACCACTGAGTATGATGTTGGCTATGGGCTTGTTATACATGACCTTTAGTTTGTTGAAGTATGTTCTTTCTATAATCAATTTATTGAGAATTTTATTATGAAAAGATGTCATATTTCATCAAAAGTTTTTAATGCAGCTTTTAAGATGACCATATGATTTTTTAAAATTAACTTTTATTGGAGTATGGTTGCTTTACACTGTTGTGTTAGCCTCCACTGCACAACAAAATGAATCAACCATACACATACAGATATCCCCTCCCTTTTGGACTCCCCTCCAATTTAGGTTACCACAGTGCATTAGGTAGAGTTCCCTGTGCTATACAGTATGATTTTTATCTTTCATTTTTTAATGTGATTTATCTCATTTACTGATTTATGTAGGTTGAACTATCCTTGTATCCAAGGAATGAGTCCCACTTGATCATAGTGCCATTTTTTTACAGCACTGTTGAATTTGGTTTGCTGGTATTTTGTTCAGAATTTTAACATCTATATTCATCAGGGATATTGTTTGGTGGTTCAATGTGAACAAACTCACAAGGTAATCTGAGTGCAATATTTCTAGGTTTTTGTAATTAATTTTTCCTAACTTTTTCTAATTTTACACAGCTCTCATACACACATTATTTGATTGCAATCTTTAAAGCAATTCTCTATTACAGAGACCTCTCAAAGCAATAAATTTAATTATTTTTTTTATTTTTTAAAATTAATTTTATTGGAGTAGAGTTGATTTACAAAGTTGTGTTAGTTTCTGCTGTACAGCAAAGTAAATCAATTATATCTATACATATATACACTCTTTTTTAGATTCTATTCCCATGTAGGTCGTTACAGAGTAATGAGTAGAGTTCCCTGTGCTATACAGTAGGTCCTTATTTGTTATCTATTATATATATAGTAGTGTGTATATGTCAATGCCAATCTCCCAATTTATTCCTCCCCCCCTTTCACCTTTGGTAACCATAAGTGTGTTTTCTACATCTGTGACTCTATTTCTGTTTTGTAAATAGGTTCATTTGTAACATTTTTTGATTCCACAGAGCAATATCATATGTTATTTGTCTTTCTCTGTCTGATTTACTTTACTCAGTATGACAGTCTTTAGGTCCATCCATGTTGCTGCAAATGGCATTATTTCATTCTTTTTCATGGCTGAGTAATATTCCATTGTATACATATACCACATCTTCTTTATCCATTCCTCTGTCAATGGACATTTAGGTTGCTTCCATGTCCTGGTTATTGTAAATAGTGCTGCAATGAGCATTGGGGTACATGTATCTCTATGAATTATGTTTTTTCTCTGGATATATGCCCAGGAGTAGGATTACAGGATCATATGGTAGCTCTATTTTTAGTTTTTTAAGGAACCTCCATACTGTTCTTCATAGTGGCTGAACCAATTTACATACCCACCAACAGTGTAGGAAGGTTCCCTTTCTTCCACATCCTCTCTAGCATTTATTGTTTGTAGATTTTTTGATGATGGCCATTCTGACGGGTGTGAGGTGATACCTCATTGTAGTTTTGACTTGCATTTCTCTGAAAATTAGTGATGGTGAGCATCTTTTCATGTGCCTGTTGGCCATCTCTATGTCTTCTTTGGATAAATGTCTATTTTTTTTTTTTTTGATAAATGTCTATTTTGATCTTCTGCTAATTTTTTGATTGTGTTCTTTGTTTTCTTGATATTGAGCTGCATGTGCTGTTTGTGTATTTGGGAGATTAATCCCTTGTCAGCCACTTCACCTGCAAATATTTTCTTCCATTCTGTGAATTGTGTTTTGGTTTTGTTTATGGTTTCCTTCAGCCTATACTACAAAGCTACAGTAATCAAGACAGTTTGGTACTGGCACAAAAACAGAAATATAGGTCAATGGATCAGGATAGAAATTTCAGATATAAACCCATGCACCTATGGTCACCTAATGTATGACAAAAGAGGCAAGAATGTACAATGGAGAAAAGGCAGTCTCTTCACTAAGTGGTGCTGGGAAAATTGGACAGCTACATGTAAAAGAATGAAATTAGAACATTCTTTAACACCATACACAAAAATAAACTCAAAATGGATTAAAGACCTAAATGTAAGACCAGCTACTATAAAGCTCTTAGAAGAAAACATAGGCAGAACACTCTCTGACATAAATCACAGCAAGATCTTTTTTGATCCACCTCCTAGATAATGAAAATTAAAAAAACAACAAAATAATATAAAACAAAACAAGTGGGATCTAATTAAACTTAAAAGCTTTTGCACAGCAAATATATTTAATTTTAATGGAAGCAAACCTCCATTAAAGAAAGACAATCTTTCTTTTTGCATTCATATTTAATAGATTTACATAATAATTATATAATTGCAATAATAAATAAAACTGGATCTCTAGATTTGATGAAAAATAATATCATATATAAGCATAGACTAACTTGTAAGGGCAAAAAATACTTACAAACAAGCAATTAGCCAATGGGAAATGAGCCATAAAGATTCTTTTACAGAGTTAATTCGGAGTTTTGATTAGTATGATGAGTTGATTAAGGGGAGGTGGGATAAAAGAGTTTTTGTTGTAAATTGTAACTAATTTATCAACTTATATAGATATATTGATTATTTGACTCACTAATTTTGCATTAGATCTGTGTTAGTTTGTTAAAGCTGCATTTAAAAAATACCACAGACTTGGTGGCTTAAACAATAGAAATTTATTTTTTTACAGTTCTGGAGGCTGGAAGTCCAAGATCAGGGTGGCTGATACTGGTTTCCTCTGAGGTCTCTGTCTTTGGCTTGCAAATGGCATCCCTCTTGCTGCCAATTCACATGGTCATCCTTCTGTGCACATTAACCCCTAGTGTCTTTCCATGTGTTATAATCTCCTCTTCTTATAAGGACACCAGTCTGACTATATCAGGGCCCACCCTAATTACTTAATTTTGACTTAATTATCACTTTAAAGGACCTATCTTCAAATACAGTCACATCCTGAAGTACTGGGAGTTATTCATCAACATATGAATTTGGAAGGGCATAATTTAGCCCATAACAATACTTAATAGAGAAAGCATATGCTATAATAATGTCTATGTTCTTTTTTCCAATAAAATTGTATTGTAATGATTTCAAATTTTCATTAGACTTAAATACAGCTTAAAACACGGAAAGGATCAGTTTAAACTTTAAAAATAGCTCTGTTAGAAGGGGATTTACTTTTATCATTTAAATGCATGCTTTAATTTATTGATCTTACATCTGAAAGCTCTTTCAGTCATATTTCAGTGTATTTGTTCTATGTCTCTGACAGAAAGATGAAATATAGGTAACAGTTTCTCTAAAAGGTGACAGAGCTGTATTCTGACCCCATCTACTGACATTTGCCTCACTGTTTCTCACTCAGAAGACAAAGTAGAAAAAGACAACGGAAGTAGCTCCAGGGATATGATTATTGGGGACAGAAATTAAAATGTTTTGATCAGAGTAATGCCAAATGTAGTTAAGCTGCTATATTTGACACAGAAACTCATAGAAACAGGAATCTAAGCCACAAAGCAGTTTTCATTTAAGCATGTTTAAAGTGGAAAAAAGGAAAAGAAAAGAAGTATATTACTGGATACATTAATTTGTATTTCTAGTTCTGCTTTCTTATCTGCTTTTTTCTGTCACCCTCCTTAGGCAAGAGAAGGAGGTAAAATTTGTTATCATATGGCAACAAGAAGATTAAGGAAAGTAAAGTGTTATTTTTCATGCATTCATATTTTAAAGCATAATCATAATGCTTTATACCCTCATACTTTTCTTTTCACATGTTACACTGACCTTCCATCTGAATATGAATCAATATTGCTTTACAAAAGCTTATAAGCCTGTATGAAATACTAAGTCAATATTCCGTTTTCAACATGTTGGTAACTTAGTGTAATGCATTATCGTATCACATCAAATAACCCTGAAAACTCAGGTGTCCCTATTGTGTATAAACCTTAACACAAGTAGATCTAAATGTACAATCTAATCGCAGCAGCAGATAAGGTGTTGATACCAAGAGCCAACACTTATATAGGGCTCATTAAGTTCCAGACACACTCTAAATGATTTACATACTTTAACTTACTTAATGCTCACAAAGATATAAATAAGGCACTAATATTATACACATTTTATAGGTGAGAAAATAAGCCCAAGATCCCACAGTTCGAATCCCAGGATTCAAATCCTATTAATCTGATTTGAGGGTTGGCACTCAACTTTTACACTGTAATGCTTGATATTAAGGAATCGGTCTCTAGAATCAGACTAAATTCAACTTCAAAACCTAATTCTGCCACTTAGGCAAGTTTTAAATTTTTTATTGTGATTCAATTTCCTCTCCTGTAAACTGGAAAAATACTGGCTATATATGGAAGACTATTGAGAAAGAGAAAGAAAGAGAAAGAGAGAGAGAGAGAGAGGCAAAGCAAAGTATCCCTTTAGAAAACATACAAAGCAAGGAGCTTGGCTTGGTGACTTTGACTTTTATATTCTACCTCTTAATATAACTGACTTTTGTCAAGGATCAAAGAAGTATGGTTGAGTGTGATGCAGTTCTCTAGACCACGACTAAATCTCTGACATATAACTCAAATTCTCCAGTCCATTTTTTCAACTACGTATCACTCATTGATCCTGTGGCTAATCACATCATTCAAGAGGTCCTTTTGCCTATGATTGACTCAGTTCTGAGTCAGTATTTCAATACCATTTCCATTTGTGATTTATAACCTCCAGAAATAGGATTCACACTAAGGGTAAGTTCAATACATTTGGAAATGTAATAAGATACAAACTTTATATTTCTAAATGTAGCAATTTTCCATATCTGTATGAAGTCTATGCTTTGAAGCATCACTGAATATATTGAATGCTGATATGCACATGATAATTTCAATATTACTTTCAAAAACTTAACAAATTGTAAACACCGTGTAGTTGCCAAGATACTTCACTTTCATTTTTCCACCAAAGATATTACATGTAGGAATGTGCAATAAAACTCTCACAAAATGTTATCCCTATATTTATACACATCTACTTTTATTGTATTTACTTTTAACTTTTGTTAATAAGAAGAAAACCGCCTGGGCTTCCCTGGTGGCACAGTGGTTAAGAATCTGCCTGCCAATGCAAGGGACATGGGTTCGAGCCCTGGTCCGGAAATATCCCACATGCCGTGGAGCAACTAAGCCCATGTGCCACAACTACTGAGCCTGCACTCTAGAGCTCGTGAGCCGCAACTACTGAGCCCATGTGCTACAACTACTGAAGCCTGTGTGCCTAGCTTCTGTGCTCCGCAACAAGAGAAGCCGCAACAATGAGAAGCTGGTGCACCACAGCGAAGAGTAGCCCCGCTCACCACAACTAGAGAAAGCCTGCACACAGCAACGATGACCCAACACAGCCAAAACAAACAAACAAACAAATAAATTTATTTAAAAAAAAGAAGAAAACAGCCAGACCTAACAGTTTAATAATTACTCATTATGATATTAGTTAAAACATCTAAAAGCATATGCAATGGTGTAATTGCAGGTGTTGCTATTATTGCAGTTTTCAATCTTTCTTTCAAAAGAAAGAAATTAAGAAAAAAAGGAAGGAGGGAAACAAGGAGGAAAAGAAGAAAGATGTAAGGAGAGAGGGAGGAAGAGAAAAGAAAAGAAGAAAGAGAAAAAAAAAAGAAAGAGAAGAAAAGGACCAACACAAGTATTTGTTTTAACCATGATAACTATTCTTAAAGTAAGATTCTCTCCTAATGGATCAGCAGGCTTATATCCAGAATATTTTCTTGAAATTTATGTCTTTCTTCTTTGTGTTAATAGCTTTGTTTTTGGTCCAGCACCATTCACTAATAGCATCTCATTTTAATTACATGGAATCAGCTAATTTCACAAATATCACAGATGATACCTATCTCTTCTGAGATGAATGTCCTTTCATTCATAGATTTGCCTAGTGGGTGCTGAAAGGCTCCTATACAGTACTGAAAATTTTGCAATCATAATTTTTTTTAAATTTTGTTATTCCTGGCATCTGGCCTCCTGATTTAGAATTTATTCACATACTCTGCTTAGGAAAGAGATCACATTTTGAGTTATTTAATTTAGTTATTATTTGAATGCTTTTTCTTTACTCAAAAAAGTTATCATATCATCCTTTAATCATCATGTTTTATTATATATGTATATATTTGTATACACACAGGGGATTTGAGATGTCCTATATATTTCAAGGTCAGACTGTCTTTATTGCCCTCAGCATGAGGAATATGTATACATGAGATGAATGTCACATATGGAAACAAAATCCCCCCCCACACACTCTCTAAAGACAAAAGTATTTCTTGTGTTCAAATAAAGCTGCAAAGGCAGTCTCCAAACAAGCATTCTTTTGGATCAATAGCTAGAAATTGAATAAAACAATGTCTCATGCTGTTTTATAGAATTTTCAAAAGGTTTGCAGCATATGAACCCAATTTTTCAAGCTCCACATGGGGATTTATTGTCTTGTTTCTTTTTTCTTTGAAAAAAATCATCATTCACAAAATAACAATAATAAAAATAAAAAAATAAATTAAACTCAAGGGAGTTTTCCTTAAAAGAAGAGACATGAAAGCATGTTTATTTAGGGATCAGACTCCCATTTTATGAGAGAAGCCAATCTGATAACTCAAGGCTATTCAAGGATTGATAGGATTATATGTCACACTTCCCTTTTTTATTTTGACTTCTAGGAAATTAAAAATACATTTTGAGAGTGTTCAATTCTCTTTCCTAGATATTGTATCCTTATGTTAAAATGATTATCTCAACATAAAGAAACAACCTAATGTTAGAAAAGGACATACATAATGCATAAAGATAATAAATATAAATATTCACAATGATGATTCAATATAAAAACTGACATTTAAAAAAAGTTTCCTAAGGTTCTAATTATATTTTCACCTTTATTAACTTGTTTCTCATGCTTACATTGATAGCAAAATATACTTTTCTACGTGATTTAAAAATAATATTCGGAAGAACATTTTCTCATTCAAAATAAAAAAAAAAACTGCTTCTTTCTAACATTGCTTTATTTTCAAGTCTTGTTTTAAAAAAATCATTCTCACTTTAACAAAGGGTTCAGTTCTGCTTTACCTTCTTCAGTAAGGATTTGGCCAAAAATAGCTAAATTTTATTTGGGATTCCAGACATAAGTATAAGCATTTTATGAATTTGAATTCTAGGAAAACATATAACAGGAAACAAAGCAATTTTCACTGGGGCTGTTAAGATCTTTCTTTAATACTGTCTGAAATTAATCATTATTAGTAAATATCCAAATTTGACAGATAGAGGTAAAAGTTAAAACAGTTTGAATCTATGATCAACCCTTTCTCCATTTAACATTGATACCTCTAATTACAGTGTCAGTATCCTGAAATGAATAGACTCATTTCCCCTAAGATCTGACCAGTTTCCTTCATCTTTTAATTATACATTATTATGAATGCTTAACCACAAGGATACTGTAGCCCCCTCCTGTGAAATGGATAAACTATATTAGTATGCTCAACCACCACCAAGTGAAGCCAAAAGGGAAAAAAATGAAATAACACTAAAATAGAAGATCATGTAGATTTCTATCTTTGATACAAACCTGAAGCTACTTACATGATGCTCATAACCTGTTGGGAGGAGTTCCCAGAGCAAATTATTCATTTTAGTTCCATATACCCAGAATCAAAGGAGTCATTTTCAATATAAAAGATAATAACATATAATTCTTTATATTAGTTTAGCCTGCCTATCAATATTCTTAACTTAAAATGTTTTATTTGTAATCACTGCACAGAATTTTAAATACAAAAACATATTAGTTTCTTGCCATCTTTTTTTGTCTTTAATGCCTCACAGGTAATTATGCATTTTATGGAAGTTGTGTACAAATAAGTCAAACGGAAATATATCAAACTTGTGAGTTTCATGACTTGTGCAGTTTAATAAGAAATTTGATTGCTTCAAAATATAACTGGAAAGCAAAAAAAAAAAATGGTGAACATATGAAATAATAAAAATATGTAGGTATGAATGATATAAAAAGACAATACCTGGTGGAATTAATACCTGATATCCTTCTGGCAGGGTTTACCTCTCAGGCAAAGTTGTGAAGTAGACACATTTTTTTTAATCTATAAATTTCCAAATCTCTTCTTAAAGCACATTTTTCCCAAATCCCTATAAGAACTCTTACTCTGAATACAACATCAAAATCTGCTTCCCGGAAAATATCTACTATCTGTCATTTAATCTAATCATTCTTACACTCTAATTTTTATTTTAAATTTTGGAAAAAAAATGTCTAACCTGCAGATACTAATATTTTCAATGTTAGTGAACAGGTCTAAGATGCCCTCCAAACATAGTTATACCAATACCAATACTAATGACATTGATAATCATAGGATTGGTCTAGCTTGTTGGATAGTACACAAACTGTTGCCTTTTCTAGTTTTCCTAAATCTTAAAATCCAATACGAATTTAAAGGGCAGTTTGTGATTTTCATTACATAAATTTGATCTTTTGCTGTATTAGATTTTAATCTCCCTATAAATCAGGGACATGTCTATTATATTCACTTTTGTATCCCCATCAACTAGTGCAGTGTCTTAACACTGAAAAAACAATTGCTGAACAAATATTGAATCAAAACTTGGGTAATTACTTTTTATTCTTTGAGATCATCTAAAAACTGATTAGAATTCTGTCCATTTCTCAGTTGATTAATAACAATTCAATTTTCTGAAGATAGTGTTGTTAAGAAACTCCTATAACATTTTCCCCATTTCCAATTTATAGTAAGGAGAGAATAGGAATTAGGTATTCTCTCCAATTCAATATAGTTGGTCACCCTAAACCTGTCTCCTCGAACAAATTCTAACTGCAATTTTCTTTTTCTAAAACTTCTTGTCCAATTTTGGCAGTAGACATACATGAGGATATAGTAAGCTTCATTATTCTGAGGACAGCTGGGCTTTATTGAAAGATATTTACTTTAAAAATGACATCATCAGCGCCAAGCCGGCCGGGCAGGGTCTGAAGCGGTACCGTTTCCCCTTCCACTCCCTCTCTGCTTCTGTCACATTACCGCCTCCTGGCCCACCTCGCGCCTTTCACCTGCACCTTGAGTCGTCCGCCGCGTAACCCGGCGGCTCCTGCCACGCGAGCATCCGCTCCGGTTCCGGCGCCGGCACGGGTCGCTCTCTGTTCGCCTGCCCCAAGGCTGCTGGTCAGCCACCTCCATGGCTGCCTACATCTCCCAGCCCAACGTGGTGAAGTGCTCCTGGGACGGGGTCGGCACCCTGTGCCTGCCGCTGCCGTAAGGCTTCTCCGCCATGCAAGGCTGGGGCGTCTCCGTGGAGTTGCCACAAATCCAAATGGGACAGGTCTAGAGTTCCAACACCCAAACATTCTGCCATTTGTACTGAGGTCTCCTAGGCTAAGGCTGCTAGACTGCAGAGGATGCTCACAACTGTATTCCTGAGCTGAACAGTGAGACAGCTATGTTTTCTGTCTAGGATGGACATGGAGGGGAGGAAGTTGCCTTGTACTGTGCCAAATATCTTCATGATATCATCAAAGATCAGAAGGCCTACAAAGAAAGGAAGCTACAGAAGGCTTTGGAAGATGCTTTCATGGCTATTGTTGCTAAACTGACCACTGAGGAAGTCATTAAGGAGCTGGCACAGATTGCAGGGCAACCCACTGAGGTTGAGGATGAAAAAGAAAAAGTAGCTGATGAAGATGATGTGGACAATGAGGAGACTGCACTGCTGCATGAAGAGGCTACCATGATTATTGAAGAGCTGCTGATGTGCTATGGACAGAACTGTCACAAGGGTTCTCCCCACAGCAAATCTGGAGCTGGGACAGGAGAGGAACCAGGGTCCCAGGGTCTCAATGGGGAGGCAGGACCTGAGGATCCATCTAGGGAAACTTCTTCAGGGGAAAATGGCCCCACAGCCAAGGCTCACATGGGCCTTTCCTCCAACTCAGAATGTGGGACTGAGGCAGGCCAAGGTGGGGAGCCTGGCACTCTCACTGGTGAGGCTGGGCCTTCCTACTCTTCAGACTCCGACAAGCTGCGTCAAGTTGCTAAGTCCAAGTTTTTGAGGACAGTGAGGATGAGTCAGATGAGGTGGAGGAGGAAGAGGAAGACAGTGAGGAATGCAGTGAGGAGGAAGATGGCTACAGCAGTGACGAGGCAGAGAATGAGGAAGATGAGGATGACACTGAGGAGGCTGAAGAGGATGAGGAAGAAGAAGAGGAGATGATGGTGCCTTGGATGGAAGGCAAAGAGGAGCCTGGCTCTGACAGTGGTACAACAGCGGTGGTGGCTCTGATATGAGGGAAGCAGTTGATTGTAGCCAATGCGGGAGACTCCCACTGTGTGGTGTCTGAGGCTGGCAAAGCTTTAGACATGTCCTATGACCACAAACCAGAGGGTGAAGTGGAGCTAGCATGCATCAAGAATGCTGGTGGCAAGGTCACCATGGATGGGCTAGTCAATGGTGGCCTCAACCTCTCCAGAGCCATTGGAGACCACTTCTACGAGAGAAACAAGAACTTGCCACCTGAGGAACAGATGACTTCGGCCCTTCCCGACATCAAGGTGCTGACTCTCACTGGCAATCACAAATCCATGGTCATTGCCTGTGATGGCATCTGGAATGTGATGAGCAGCCAGGAAGTTATAGACTTTATTCAATCAAAGATCGGCCAGCGTGATGAAAATAGGGAGCTTCGGTTATTCTCATCCATCGTGGAAGAGCTGCTGGATCATTGCCTGGCACCAGACACTTCTGGGGACAGTACAGGATGTGACAACTTGATCTGCATCATCATTTGCTTCAAGCCCTGAAACACAGCAGCGCTTCAGCTAGAGAGTGGCAAGCAGAAACTGGTGGAGGAGCTCTCTACTGAGGAGGCTGAAGCAAATGGCAACAGTGACAACAAGAAGAAGGCCAAGCAGGACTAGCAGTTATCCAGACCCCTGCCCACCTAGACTGATTTCTGAGCCCTCCAGACTGAGATTAAGTTTTGTCTTTTTCCTTTATCTTTAGCAGTGGTTATGAGGTGTGCAGGGGGAGCTGGATGGCTTTGCTCAGACCATTCCAAAGAGGGCTGTCCCTCCACACAGCAGCCTGGTTGCCTCTGCTGTCCTCCCCAGCCTCCTCCTTGCTCCTTGGGTCTCATCACCGGTTCTGTGCCTGTGCTCTATTGTGTTGGAGGGAAGGACTGTTGGTTCTGGTTTTTACTCTGTGAACTTTATTTAAGGACATTGTTTTTTAATGGTAGATTCATGGCCCCCAGCCACTTCCAGCCACTTGTACCCACTCTCTGTTGTACACTTTCAATCAACACTTTTTCAGACTAAAGGCCAAAACCTAAAAAAAAAAAAAAAAAAAAAATGACATCATCAGAAAATGGGACTCTGATCTTTTGAAAATTTTCTAACAATTTACTTAAATTCTGGTTATGAATCATGTTTTTGTGTATGCTTGCTTGCTATAATTAAACTTAAAATGTGAATCGTATTTTAATATTAAAAGTAAAACCACAGTGTTATTAAAATATTTAACATATATTCCTTTGAGAAAGAGCTAGTACTTCACTGAACTGTTTCAATGGTGTACAACTTCTATTAGTCTTTTTATTATTTTAAAATGAAACACATGTCTACTGACTGATACAAATCTGAAATAAATATTAAACACCTGGAGTAATAATGCTGAGATTTTCATTATAGTTTTGTTTTATAAACTGTGTTATTATAATTTCTACTACTACTCTTATTGGTGTTTTGCACACAGGATACAAAAGAAGTATAGACAAAAAGAAATGATAAGATTCTACTCCCTATCAATCTATCATAACTATTTGTGGACAAATGGCTACTTACTATTGGGGTCTATCAAATTAATTAAATGATTCAAATTAAAACATGCTCAGGTAATACATTTTCTCATAGATTTTTTTTTCATATAAAGGGAAATAGTGTCATGTAGTAATCATAGTGGTCATCTCTGAGATTAACAAATATTCAAGTGTTTGATAATAAAATGCCCAGTTTTGATAAAATGTGGAAACACAATCTTATACACTGTTGGTGGGAGTATATATATTTTGGGGAGGGCCATTTGGCCATAGCAATAATCATTACTAGTGTACATACACGTAGCCCTAACAATTCCATTAAGGATTTATTATAACAATATTCTCACATAAAATACCCAAAAATACACACACAGATGCGTGCGCGCACACACACACACACACAAATGCACATACAAGGTGCCTGAGTGTGTGCGTATGTATGTGTTTATTTTTGTGTGCATACTTGCTTGTGCATAGAAAATATTTGGATCTATAAACAAATGTAAGAAATGAGATGTGGAGGAGACTTTCTTATTCACTTTCTGCATAAACATACTTTTAAAAAGCATGAACCTATATTTCTCCTTCAATACAGTTAAATGAAAATAACGCAATTTTCAACAAGTATTTTTAGGAAAAAACATTTAGTGTGGGTCAATAAAACATTTTAAGTGCAATCAATTCTCAGAAAGATGATAGAAAATAATCAATGTAAACAGCATGCCATTTTTCTCTTTAAGAATATATTTATTTACCTGCTATATGTGTGCCTACCTTAGCAAAACTGGAAATATACTGTCAGCATCAACATTTGTCTATAATGAATATATATCTTTATAAGTATGAGTAAATAATTTTTAATTTGTAATATCTTTAATGAAGTAACTGCCTGCTTTCTATGTTAATTAAATGTTAATTCAAGAGATGTCGTTTTTAGAAACTATAAATTTCTTACTTAATTTTGTTTTCATTGTGGCCACTGAAATATTATTTGTTTTCACATACCTATTAATATTTTTGTAAGCTATGTTCTTCTTATTCACTCTGATTTACAGCTATTTTCTTTCACAAAACTTCAAACAATTGATGTTCATCATTTTACCTAATGAAACAATGATTTTTCATGAAAACTGTCAAGCAGTATTTACTACATCTATGACTATCAAAAATAAACTCCCACAGTTGAAAAGTCTCATATCACATTTCTCATCACCATAGTTATGGCAGTAAACTAAAATCTCAGAAATGAGGGAACAGGTAAGAAATTGCCAGTACTATTTGAATGAAGGATAATGTCTTCTTCATAAAGGGATCAGGTTGCTACTTTAATTCACCAGTTCTGTATTCTAAGATTTATTTATTTTGTTGGGGGAGGAGTCAGCTGTTAAACCTGAACATCAATTTTACAGAAAGAAAATTTATGTATGTCCTTCCATAGTCTGAAGAAACATTATTATCCTATCATAATGAAAAATAAAATAAAATAAAATAACTTAAAAACCCAGAGGGTACATAGCTGGACAGATTTGCAAAGCCAGTACTATAAATTCTGAATATTCATGTGCCATCTCACATTGAGAACATAAAAGTTTAGGTCCCCACAGGGTTAAAGCCTCATCATTCAATCTATATTTAAGGAAAAAGAGGGCAGGGAATTGCCTCTCACAATCAACTAAGGACAGTGCCAGAGTGGTAAAATGAAAAAATAAATGACTCACTTAAGAGAAGGAAAGTTTCCGAATCATTCCTTCAACAAATATTAAAATGCATGGATTTCTTCTCTCATTCTCTTATCTTATTTTTTCCCAGAGAGATAGAGAAAGGAGTTCTGACCAAGGCCAGGGAGGTGTTATGGGTTGGTGACAAAAGTAAGGTCAGTGACAAATGATGGAGTGAGGTTACATTCTCCAACTCAACCCTCCCTTTTGCACCAATTCTACTCTAACCTGGGCTGGTGCCAAAATGCAGAAGACTGTCATTACTCTCCTCTTGATTATTCAGTAATCTCCTCCCTTTCTTCTTTCACCTTCTTTGAAATATTTTCTCAGGATGATAAGAATTGTGCCTTTGTAATCACTTTTCTTGTCTGGAAAACTAAAAACCCAGCTCTCAGGAAAGAATGTGTGCATGGCATCTGAGAAAGCTATCATACACACACACACACACACACACACACACACACACAAACACAGATAAAGGGAAAGACAGAAATGGATTCTACTGTACAGAGTATATACAGATATAGCAATGAAATTAAAGCTGTGAGAAAGTACCAAGATGCCAACTTCCTAAGGTGGCAAAAGCTCTCCAGAGAATTCTCAGAGCTTCTCTCCCTATTTTAAAATTCTGCAACAAAAGGGTGAAATGCTTTCTTCTCAGCCCACTCCAATACAGATGGAAATGAGACATCATCTACCTGCCATCCTGTGCAGTTATTCTTCATCCTTGACAATGACAGTCCGGCAATGCAGAGGGAGAGGTTTGAGTCCTGAAGTTTTATTTTCGGCAACTGTACAAGTCAGGAACCAAACAGTGCAGATTATAGGGATCCAGTTTTCTCACAAGACACTGACAAGCACCTCAGGGGAGGTGTACAAGCACTGTGTAAAACCATTTACACAGGAGGACCTTCAAGATGGTGGAGGAGTAAGATGTGAAGATCACCTTCCTCCCCATAAATACACCAAAAAATACATCTACATGTGGAACAACTCCTACAGAACACCTACTGAACACTGGCAGAAGACCTTAGACTTCCCAAAAGTCAAGAAAAAACCCACATACCTGAGTAGGTCAAAAGAAAAAAGAGAAAACGGAGACAAAAACATAAGGACGGGACCTGCACCTCTGGGAGGGAGCTGTGAAGGAGGAAAAGTTTCCACACACTAGGGAGCCCCATCACTGATGGGGATCTGGGGTGGGTGGGTGGGGGGAGCTTCAGAGTCATGAAGGAGAGTGCAGCAACAGGGGTGCAGAGTGCAAAGCGGCATGCTTCAGGCTGTTGCAACGTCACGCCAGCCTCTGCCGCCTCTGGCTAACCCTGCATTCCAATTTTGACTATCATACCCCTTCCCTTCCCCCATATTAACAAACTGAAAGATAAAAACCATATGATAATCTCAATAGATGCAGAAAGAGCTTTCAACAAAATTCAAAACCCGTTTATGATAAAAAAAAAAAAAACCTCTCCAGAGGTGGGCATAGATGGAACCTACCTCCAAGTAATAGAGACCATATATGACAAACCCACAGCCACAATCGTTCTCAATGGTGAAAGAATGAAATCATTTCCTCTAAGATCAGGAACAAGACAAGGTTGCCCACTCTCACTGCTATTATTTAACATAGTTTTGGGAGTTTTAGCCACAGCAATCAGAGAAGAAAAAGAAATAAAAGGAATCCAAATCAGAAAAGAAGAAGCAAAACTGTCACTGTTTGCAGATGACATGATATTATATATGGAGAATCCTAAAGATGCTACCAGAAAACTGCTAGAGCTAATCAATGAATTTGGTAAAGTAGCCGGATACAAAATCAATGCACAGAAATCTCTTTCATTCCTATAAACTAAGGACAAAAAATGTGAACGAGAAATTAAGGAAACAATCCCATTTACCATTGCAACAAAAAGTATAAAATACATAGGAATAAATCTTTCTCAGGAGTCAAAAGATCTGTATGTAGAAAACTATAAGGCACTGATGAGAGAAATTAAAAATGATAAAAACAGATAGAGAGATATACCATGTTCTTCTATTGGAAGATGCAATATTCTCAAAATGATTATACTACCCAAAGCAATCTACAGATTCAATGCAATCCTTATCAAACTACTAATCGCATTTTTCACAGAACTAGAGCAAAAAATTGTACAATGTGTATGGAAACACAAAAGACCCCAAATAGCAAAAGCAATCCTGAGAAAGGAATCAGGCTCCCTGACTTCAGACTATAATACAAAGCTACAGTAATCAAGACAGTGTGGTACTTGCACAAAAACAGAAATATAGATCAATGGAACAGGATAGAAAGCCCAGAGATAAACCCACG
This sequence comes from Eschrichtius robustus, assembly GCF_028021215.1. NCBI lineage: Eukaryota > Metazoa > Chordata > Mammalia > Artiodactyla > Eschrichtiidae > Eschrichtius > Eschrichtius robustus. The sequence continues at coordinate 77,707,527 of NC_090845.1, forward strand.
CACATATGGTCACCTTATCTTTGATAAAGGAGGCAAGCATATACAGTGGAGAAAAGACAGTCTCTTCAATAAGTGGTGCTGGGAAAACTGGACAGCTATATGTAAATGAATGAAATTAGAACACTCTCTAACACCATACACAATTATAAACTCAAAATGGATTAAAGACCTAAATCTAAGGGCAGACACTGTAAAACTCTTAGATGACAACAGGCAGAACACTCTGTGACATAAATCACATCAAATTCCTTTTTGACCCACCTCCTAGAGAAATGGAAATAAAAACAAAAATAAATAAATGGGACCTAATGAAACTTAAAAGCTTTTGTACAGCAAAGGAAACCCATAAACAAGACGAAAAGACAACCCTCAGAATGGGAGAAAATTTTTGAAAATGAAGCAACTGAAAAGGATTAATCTCCAAAATATACAAGCAGCTCATGCAGCTCAATATCAGAAAAAGAAAAAATCCAATCCAAAAATGGGTGGAGGACCTAAATACACATTTCTCTAAAGAAGATATACAGATTCCACCAAACACATGAAAGTTTCTCAACATCACTAATCATTAGAGAAATGCAAATCAAAACTACAATGAGGTATCACCTCACACCAGTCAGAATCACCATCATCAAAAAATCTACAGACAGTAAATGCAGGAGAGGGTGTGGGGAAAATGGAACCCTCTTGAACTGTTGGCCGGAATGTAAACTGATACAGCCACTGTGGAGAACAGTATGGAGGTTCTTTAAAAAACTAAGAATAGAACTACCATATGACCCAGCAATCCCACTACTGGGCATATACTCTGAGAAAACTATAATTCAGAAAGAGACATGTACCACAATGTTCAATGCAGCACTATTTACAATAACCAGGACATGGAAGCAACCTAAGTGTCCATCAACAGATGAATGGATAAAGAAGATGTGGCACATATATACAATGGAATATTACTCGGCCATAAAAAGAAATGAAGCTGAATTATTTGTAGTGAGGTAGATGGACCTAGAGTCTGTCATAAAGAGTGAAGTAAGTCAGAAAGAGAAAAACAAATACCATATGTAACACATATGTATGGAATCTAAAAACAAAAAAATGGTTCTGATGAACCTAGGGGCAAGACAGGAATAAAGACATAGATGTGGAAAATGAACTTGAGGACACGGGGAGGGGGAAGGGTAAGCTGGGACAAAGTGCGAGAGTACCATTGATATATATACACTACCAAATGTAAAATAGATAGCTAGTGGGAAGCAGCTGCATAGCACAGGGAGATCAGCTCGGTGCTTTGTGACCTCCTAGAGGGGTGGGATAGGGAGGGTGGGAGGGAGGGAGATGCAAGAAGGAAGAGATATGAGAACATATGTATATGTATAACTGATTCACTTTGTTATAAAGCAGAAACTAACACAACATTGTAAAGCAATTATACTCCAATAAACATGTTAAAAAAAACCAAACATTTACACCATGCTAATATGACTGAGATGATCTCCAAATTGTCTAATGATAATCAGCATCACTCAGAAGAAAAAAGCAGTAAAGAGTTAGCAAAATTGGGATCTGCTTTTATACCGTTATTTGTAACTTGAACCCGGTTCTTCGGCAGTGCCTATTTGTTTGTTTTTTTCTCCTTTTAGGCTGATTCCTTTTAACCTGCTTTAGCATTTTCCCCTAAGTCTCACTTTTACCTTTGCTATTATAGCTCTTTTTCAACCCCGCTCTGCCACCAAAGGCCTTTGTAATGGATTTCTTGGTTAGGTTAGGAGCTTGCTTGTTTAGTATTTAGTGCTTTGAGGCTGATACTTGGGAACCAGAATCAGTGGTCCTAAGAATCCACCAACATTGTAACTGTCGCATTCACTACCCACTTTCTTGAGATATTTTATTTTTTTTCTAGACAAAAAGTTTTCCCTGTCTTAAAGTGTTCCATAATGCAAAAATTCTGAATTCTTCCTTTCAAATGCACTTTATCTCTTAGTCAGACATCAGGCATTGCTTATATTTCATTTAAGGGTCAACCCTAATAGTGAGTATTTTTCCTGTAAAATGAAAGGTACAATACTCAGAAGGCAAGAGCTGCAGTTACGAAAAATCATCTTGCATTATTTACTTAAAATTACACATGCATCAAATATTTCAGAAACCAATTTAATCTATCATTTAAGACATTTGATAAAACAAATATAAAGTGTTTTATTCAAGTTGAGTTCAGGGCACTGCAAGCTGTCGGCAGATGGAGCGATTCTGCAACATACGCTCTACATATTTTCAATGAGGAAAGCCAACTAAAATTGTTTAATATTTTAATTACATGCCTCTTTCATGAGAGGATGATTAAAATTCATCTAGAAAAACTTGCCTTTCCATAATTTAGGATACTGATTCCACCATGTTTTCTTCCAAAAGGTTTTCCATAAATATGTTAAAATGAAAACTTAACTGACTTTTAATCATTATAGAGATCTGAGAGAAATAATTGGAAATTCTAAGTTTTGAAAAAATGGTGTATAGCATCCAAGTAATGTCAAAAACTTATATTTTGTTCTTTTCACACATTAAACACTGTGAAAGCAAGGAAATTCTTCTGTTGCATTAATCCACCAATTACTCTGGATCCAAATTATGAGAGTTCATAAAATTTCCACAATAAACACAAGTATGTCCCCCTTTGATATTGGACTCTGTAAACTTTCCATTTTGATTTTCAAGAACTAAAGTTGCTGAATTGCAGGAGTAAGAAGAGAAATTGGAGATATTCTTAGTGCCTAACATTGGCTTTTACACATAAAAGGCAATAAACATACTTTTCAATTGATTAATAAGCAAGATGCATGTCTTTATTTTCAACTTCTTAAGGCTTTTAGATTCCTTCAACCTTGACCGTGTTCTAAACTTCAGTTCTGTTTTATCAGTCCCTGCCATGGTGTAATTTTGGAGGAATAATCAGATATCCGTCCAGAGGCTTTGTTTTATGCTTATTGATTTTATTTCATCATTTATTGACTTGTGAGCACACTTTGCAGAGCAGTTATTTTACATTTTTACCACTCTTCTTAAGTCCTTTATTCTATGTTTAGTGCAGGGGGAAACCCCATCTCTTATTTAATAGAAAATCATAGTTTTACTATTGATTATTACTATAAGTGTAGCTCTCTGCTCGATATTCGAATTCATTCATTCATTCAAAAATAATTTAGTGCATGCCCACTATGTGACAGATGCTATGCTTTACATATGCTATTTCAATTACATTACACAAAAATATATTTAATATGTACTATTATATTCTCCATTTTGCAAATGAGGAAACTAAATCTTAAAGAGGTTATTTGCCCAAAGTCAAATGTCTTGAGCAGAAAGGAGAAGGGGTGCAGTAACAGAGGAGGTGAGAACTCTGTTCCACACAGATATTCAGAGTTTTAGAGGCCCTGCCGTCTTCAGTGCTTAACTCCAAAGATCACCCAGAGCATTAAACTCCAGTTGACAGATAAGAGATTTGAGAGATTGTAAGAGAATTGTGAGCCATGCTTGGAAGTGGCTTATATTACCTCTATCTATGTTCTTCCAGCCAGAACTCAGTTACCAGGCCAGATTAAACTGTAACAGAAAGTGGGGAATTTAGTGTAGCTATGTACTCAGGAGGAAAAAATGTCTGGAGACTAATTGTTTTCCAAACTCTTGGAGCCTAGGAAATCCATAGAGATGTCTTGCTGTTTGTGTATTATTACAAATAATAATAACTCATTAATTAAAAGTTCTGGTATCAATTTCAACATATGGAGAGTGGTTTTCCCACATCACCAAGCAATTCTCCAACACTAGCTGGGTGTTCTACAAATCAACTCAATACTAGCACTATCTACCCGGAGAGAGCATAAGATTCTATGTTGTTGCCTATACTTCTGGCAGACTGGCTATAAATCAGACTTTCCCACGAACCCCTCTTTGGTTTCTATCAATTTGCTAGAGTGGCTCACAATATGCAGAAAACCAGTTTACTCAACAGATTACTGATCTATTGCAAAGGATATTAAAAAATTCAAATCTGCAGCAAGATGAAGAGATACACAGGGCCAGTCAGGTCCTGAACAAAGAAGCTTCTGTCCTCTTGGAGTCTGGAGCCTAGCAAGGTGGTACGTGGAAGCATTCTGGTTCCCCAACCTGGAACCTCTTTCATTCCCCTCCTTTTGGGTTTTTATGGAGGCTTCATTACATAGGCATGGTTGATTAAATCATGAACCACTGGTGATTGATTCAATCTCCAGTTCCCTTTCCCTCCCCAGAAATCAGGGAATGGGACAAAGTTTCACTCTTCTGTTTGTGGTTGGTTCCCCTGGCAACCAGTCCTATCCTTAGGTGCTTTTCAAAGGTCACCTCACTAACATAAATCCAGTTGTGGTGAAAAGGAATTTGTTACGAATTACGAGACACCTATTTTATCTTTATGGTTTTCAAGCAGCTTTTCAGGAACTGTGAATAAGAAACCAAATATTACAGCAAAAGATGTTCCCATTGTTTTTATAGCTCAGGAAATTCCAAGGGTTCTGAGACCAGTGAGCCAGGAAACTTGGGCTGAATGAAGATCAAATATATATGAGAAATATATTTTGGTCTTCTGAATGACCACATATATATTTCTTATAAATCACAATATCACATTCACATTAAATGTTTATTTAAGGCCAAGCACTATGGGAAGTAAATTCATGCATTTTCTCATTTAATTTTTGTAACAACCTCATTAGGTTTACACTATCATTATTCAAATTTTACAGTAGATTTGTATCTTATATTGGTTTTAAACACATTTTAAAGAATAAAATAGTGTCAAAACCAGGGCTCAGACCCAAGCCAGAGCTCTAAGCCATTTTTTAACACAGTTTTTCATTTTCTGAGTAAATCCTTTTTGTAATAGAGAATTTAATGTATACATATTTTTTCTCAGTGCCTCTCTTCTCTATACCTTTCCTGCTTTAAAATCCAGTCTCCTTAGGGAGAATTGATTAAAATGTTATATGAGAACTATTAATAATTCTAAAACTTATGAACTAAAAATATTCCACAAAGGATGTTTTATATATGTGCATTCTCCTGACAGGTATATTTTGCTGTAGGTATAATCTAAAAGCTAATTAATTTTTATTTTGAATTACTCCAAGAAAATAAATTTGCTGTTCTATACGGTATTTATTTATTTATTTTAATGTTTTATTTTTTAAACAGGGTATTTATTTATTTATTTATTTATTTTTATTTATTTTTGTCTGTGTTAGGTGTTCATTGTTGTGCACAGGCTGTCTATAGTTGCGGCAAGCAGGGGCTACTCTTTATTGCGGTGTGTGGACTTCTCATTTCGGTGGCTTCTCTTGTTGTGGAGCACGGGCTGTAGGCATGCGGGCTTCAGTAGTTGTAGCACATGGCCTTAGTAGTTGCAGCACGTGGGCTCAGTAGCTGTGGCATACGGGCTCTAGAGCGCATGGACTTAGTTGTTTCAGGGCATGTGGGATCTTCCCAGACCAGGGATTGAACCCGTGTCCCCTGCATTGGCAGGGGGATTCTTAACCACTGCAACACCAGGGAAATCCCCTATATAGTATTTAATATTGTTACAGTATCGGTAGTAATTTAGATTTTTATTTGCTTTTTATATATGGCATTCTTCCTGATATTATCTTTGTCAAGATGAATACCTGTCATACAGGTTTTTTTTTGATATAAGAGGCTTATTTGCTTTCTCAATTTTTATGTGAAGATATTATTTAAATCTGGTACAGTTTCAAATATTTTAACACTGTTTCCATTTCCACTTTCTTCTGATTTGGAAGAAGGTGAACATTGGTTCACACAAAAAACCTATTACCTATACAATTCTTTTTTTTTTAATATTTATTTATTTGGCTGCATCGAGTCTTAGTTGTGGCATGCGGTATCTTTGTTGTGGCATGTGGGATCTTTTCATTGTGGTGCATGGGCCCTTTGTTGCAGCACGTGGGTTTCTCTTTAGTTGTGGCACGTGGGCTCTAGAGTGCACAGGCTTGGTAGTTGTAGCACGCGGGCTCTCTAGTTGTGGTGCATGGGCTCTAGAGCACAAAGGCTTAGTTGCCCTATGGCGTGTGGGATCTTAGTTCCACGACCAGGTATCAAACCTACGTCCCCTGCATTGGAAGGTAGATTATTAATCATTGGAACACCAGGGAAGTCCTTCATTTTTTTTTTTTTAGATTAAGTGTTTTTTAAATTAATTTTTATTGGAGTATAGTTGATTTACAATATTGTGTTAGTTTCTGCTGTACAGCAAAGTGAATCAATTATGCATATGCATATATCCACTCTTTTTTAGATTTATTTACCATATAGGTCATTACAGAGTATTGAGTAGAGTTCCCTGTGCTATATAGTAGGTTCTTATTAGTTTTCTATTTTATATATAGTAGTGTGTATATGTTAATTCCAAACTCCTAATTTATCCCTCCCTCCAACTTTCCGCTTTGGTAACCATAAGTTTGTTTTCTAAGTCTGTGAGTCTGTTTCCATTTTGTAAATAAGTTCATTTGTACCATTTTTTTAGATTCCATATATAAGCGATATCATATGATATTTGTATTTCTCTGTCTGACTTACTTCACTCAGTATGACAATCTCTAGGTCCATCCATGTTGCTGCAAATGGCATTATTTTGTTCCTTTTTATGGCTGAGTAATATTCCATCATATATATGTCCCACATCTTCTTTATCCATTCCTCTGTTGATGTTCATTTAGGTTACTTCCATGTCCTGGCAACTGTAGATAGTTCTGCAATGAACACTGGGGTGCATGTATCTTTTTGAATTATGGTTTTCTCTGGATATATATCCAGGAGTAGGGTTGCTGGGTTATATGGTAGTTCTATTTTTAGTTTTTTAAAGAACCACCATACTGTTCTCCATAGTGGCTGTACCAATTTACATTCCCACCAACAATTCTTAATTTAGAGATAAAGGGCTGGAGCACTGAATTCCAATGTATGGGAAGGGGGGTTATTTCCACACCAACAACAAATGTTCCAACACCAACTAGGTGTCATACAGTTCAACTCAATTCTGACACTATAGAGATAGTGTCAAATCCCACAGGTTATTTTATAAGGCTGCTTTTGTTCTTTTGGATGCCAATTGCAAGCCCAGGTTATCACCTGTGCTTCTGACCAACTGGCTATAGATTGGAGGTTCTTATAAATCTCTACTTGGGTTTGTTTAATTTGCTAGAGTGGCTTACAGAACTCAGAATTGAGAACAGGAGACCAAATATTGTCTCTCATTGATCTTATTACTCAGGAAATTCCAATGGTTTTGGGAGCTTGGGGTGAGGAGCCATGGATGAAGTCCAATTCATCATCAGAATGACCAAATATATATGTTTTATAAATCACAGTGTCTCAAAGGATATAAGTAAAACCCGTTTTACTAATTTGAATGTATGATTTAGATCTTATACATTGATATTTAAAAATACCCAACATTTATTTTAAGTAAAAGGCAGGTTGCAAAAAATCAAGAAAAAAGACAAACCAATAAAATTGGGGACCAGACTTGAACAGACTCTTCACTAAAGAAAATACCCAGATGGCCAATAAACATATAAAGTGTTGTTCAACCTCATTCATAATTAAAGAAATAAAAATTCAAACCACAATAAAATGCCACTACATATCCATCAAAATGGCTAATATTAAAAGAGACAATACCAAGTGTTGACAAGGTTGTGGAGAAAGCAGAACTGTTATATACTGCTGGTAAAAGTGTAAATTGGTGAGACCACTTTTAAAAACTGTTTGACATTTTCCATTTTGGTGAATATATGCATAACCAAAGATCCAACATTTCCATTCCAAGATATGTATCTATATCTGTATCTACATCTATATGTATATACCTATATCTATCTCCTTAGAGAAATGTGTGCAAATGTGCACCAAAAACCAAGTACAATAATGTTCATAGCAGTACTATGTTTAATAGCCAACATCTAGAAATAATGCAAATGTTCATCAACATAGGACAGAAAAACAAACTATGGTATATTCATACAATAGAATACAACATACAATTGAAAATGCAGTGAGCATCTGTTAAACACAAGAATACAGACAAAACTCACAAAAATATACTTGAACAAGAGAAGCCAAACTGAAAAGAACACATACTGTATGATTCCATTTATATGCATTTCTAGAAAAGGCAAAACTAAACTATATTGTTAGAAGTCAGGATACTGTTTAAATTTGATAAGAATGAAGAATGTAAAATTTAGAGAGATACAAATAGGGCCTTCCGGGTTCTAGTAATGTTCTATTTTTTTACCTTCATGCTGGTTACTTATGTATTTTCACTTTGTGATCATTCAGTAAAACATACAATTATAATTTGTGCACTTTCCTATAGTGGTTGTCATATTTTTATTTAAACATTTAAAAGGTAAACCCAAGTACAAAAAACCATGCATATTAATATCTGATTTAGGTAAAAAAATATGTGTCTATATGATGGCTAATAGAGAAGGATATACTCCAAACTGTTAAAATGTTCAATTCTGGTATACAGAATTGCAGGACTTTAACATTTTCCTTTATACATTCTTATATCATATGATTTTTCCACTGTGTATGTTACTGTTGTAATCTGTAAAAATGTTTTTTTAAATATCTCTTTACAGGCTTTTGGCATTAGATAAGTGACACTTTACCTCAAATGGTTGCAGGGTATACATTAACCTGCAAAACGGCAAACATTGTTGCATAACTTGGCAATTTTTGGTGAGGTAGTAGTGAACTCATTTTCTTTCATTGACTCAAAGTGGAAAAAATGCTCACATATCACTAAATTCTGGTCTTCGGTTGGAAATCATGTAAAAGAAAACACCAACAACAACAAAATTAGGTTTTGAAATAAACATGCACATATTTTTGTTTCCTGGTTGATGAAGAGATCAGCAATGTCATCATTAGCTAAATAAATATTTATATAATCTCTCAAAAAGTAAGTAATTGGCATTATCTAAGTTAATCAGATGAAGAGATTTAGAAATGGTAACTGAGCCATCAAATATTTTACTTCTCATGTAATTTACATGTACAACCTTATTGATTCATGTAACTTCTCGAAAGTGACTTACATATATCTTTAAATTCTTTTGATCTACCAAGGTAATTAGCAGATGACAAAACTCATATTAAAACCCATGTTAAAGCTTTTTGAATAAAAGCGTTTTGGAAACTTAATTCTATGGTTTCTCATTTCTATCTCCTTCCTTGAGCTTCAGATCATTATATACATCTGGTTACCAGATATATTTACTTAAGTTTTCCACAGTAATTTCAAACCCAAACATATCCACAATTGAACTCATGATTCCACTATCCAGTTGTGAAAATGCATTATCCTTCAAGAAAAGGTAAAAATAACACTGAAGGCAGTTCAGAGGTTGGGAGGTCTGCCAATACTACCACAGATTCAGAGACTACTAGCTCTGGGGGGTGGGACTGTCTCCTCTCAGTTTCACAGGGCAGAGCAACCTCCTCAAATTCAGGAAGCCAGTCCACTATCTCCCAGGACTAAGAGGGTAGGATCATCACTCAGAGCCAAGTGGCAGGGCTAACATCCCTATGAACCTATAGAACAGAGCATGAGATCAAAGAGGTTTATTTTCAATCCTTAAAAATATTAATTGTATAATATCGTGTTTATAACTAATAAACTGTACTATACACTTAAAAATCTCATAAGAGATTAGATCTCATGTTACATGTTTTTTACCATGTAAGGAGGAGGAGACATTGAATAATATCCTTCAAAACTGAGAAGAAACTTGGGACTAAAAAAGGAAGCAGGCAACTGCATAAAGTGCAATCATGAGGTTTATTGTGGGTAACTTAAAGACAAGTGGGAAGGATCAGGTGGATGGAAGATCCAGAGGCATTTGTAGCTGCACACTGTGTAGTCGAAAGTGGTTCAAGGTAATTTAAAGGGGCCAAAGCTAAAAATAGAATCTATGAAAAGAGAAGCACGTTGGCACTGGCAACAACTGGGACACCTCCTCCCCACTGTGGTCTCATGACCATTAACCATCTGCTGTCAGCAAAAGTCACTCTTCTAGTTTACATATCAGATGAAAACGGCAAAAGTTGATAAGGAATTTATCTGGCTTGGGCACATTCCTTGAGAGTAAAGTTCAGTCCCACAGAAAAGGGAAGGGGTAGGACTGTGGGCCTAAGATGGAGCTGATAATATGGAGTCAGTGTGGTTCAGCCACACATACCACAATAAAAAAATATAATGAAATTTGTCCTGCTAGATTTCAGACATGCTTGGGATCCATGGCACCTTTATTTATTTATTTTTTCTGTTTATCCTTTTTGGAATGAGAATGCCTATCCTATTCATGCCCATTATTTAATTTTTGATTTCACAAGTTCACAGATAGAGAGGAATTTGCCTCAAGCTGAATCATACCTTGCATCATACCCATATTGATTTAGATGATATTTTAGACTAAGCATTGATGCTGGAATGGGTTAAGACTCCTGGGTCTGTTGAGATAGGGTGAATATATTTTTCATGTAAGAAGGTCATGAATTTGGGGGACCAGAAGGTGGAGTGTTACTGGATGAGTTGTGTCTCCCCAGTTTTAGGTTTTGAAGTCTTATTCCTCAGTACCTAAGAATGTGACTGTATTGGCAGATTAGAATTTTAAAGAGGTAATTAAGTTAAAATAAGGTCATTAGAGTGGCCTCTAATCCAACATGATTAGTGTCCTTATAAGAAGAAAAATATTGGGCATGGACATGTACAGAGAGAAGACACTGTGAAGACACAGGGAAAAGGCGGCCATCTACAGGCCAAGGAAGAAGGCCTGAAACAGAAGGAACAGAAGGATCCAACCTTAATTACACTGTGATCTCAGACTTCCCAGCCTCTACAACTGTGAGAAAATAATTACCCCTTGTTTAAGCCACCCAGTCTCTGCTATTTTGTTATGGCAGTCCTAGCAAACTAATACACCTATCTTCACTGACACTTCTCCAATGTAGTCCCTCATCATTTCTCAACGGAACTGCAGCAGAATTCTAAATGCTGTCCAAGGTGTCAAGGTAATGGTAATGATCTTATTCTCTTCCTCACCTCTGGATCTCTGCATGCTTTGTTTCTTCTGCCTGAAGTGTCTTCCTCCACATCAACCAAGCACCCTTTATGATTCTCCCTCAAATCCAAGTTAAGGATGCTTGTGAAGACTGCCCTGATCATACTCTCTTTTTACTACCATTGTAGTTGATAACACATCCATTATTGGATTTACTTTACTGTTTAGACTGATTTACTTATAGGCCCATTTCCCCTATGTCATGTGTTCTTAGAGTAAAGGGTCATATCTTTAAATCTTCGTATTCCCAAAGACAAGGAGTTGAATTAAAGAGGTGAAATTGTGTTATAAGCAGGTCCTTATTACATTTCCATAGATAAATTCATATGAAATAGGTCCATCAGTGTCTCACTTTGTACATTCATTCATTTAATCAATAAAATATATATTAAATGCCTACTAATTTTCAAGCATTGGATAAACTGCTAAGGACTTTAAATGGAAAAAGAAAATATTCCTTGCTATCAATAAGCCCACAGTATTTTGAAAGAGGTAAGGAAATCAATGACTTAAATACTGTATAATAAGGGCTGGAATTGAAATATGCACAGGATACTATGAATGCAGATAAATAATAAGGACAATGAAGATTACATAGGTTAAAAATTCTGGTCAGCATCACATAGCAAGTAAGTGACAAACCTGTAATATAAACTAAATTTGCTTAAAGGCAGTGTCCAAACTATCAATCATTATGTTTTCCTTCCTAGAATATCATGGAAAAATTTCTATACCAGTGCCATCAAATAAACTGGGATTCTAGCATATATGAAGACTTCAATATCATCTTTTGTTTTTGTTTTTTTTTTTGCCCGCTGCCACACATCATGCGGGATACTTTGTTCCCCGACCAGGGATTGAACACATGCTCCCTGCAGTGGAAGCACAGAGTCTTAACCACTGGACCGCCAGGAAAGTCCCAAGACTTCAATATCATCTTACAAGAACAGGACTTCTGTCACACTCGAAAAGTCAAAGCATATGTTCAAGGAGGTATAAACGTTTTGTTTTTTCTTAATGAATGTTATTGTGGCTGAAAAGACAACGAGATTACTATTCAATGATTCCATCAATACTCTCTTTGATGCTACCGTTTCTATAAAACTCTAGCTAATCACTATGTCTTTTTTTTTTACCTCATCCAATTGTTTCAGTAATATGTGATCTGGGGTATTGATGCCAAAGTCTTAGAACTGATAAAGGGTTTAAAAATCATTCTACAGGGGAAAAAAGCCTTCTATGCATAGGTTACATGTCATCAAATGCAATAAAAATGTTGCCTATTCTTACTAATCTGTAAAAACCCTAATATAACAATACATGCATGATAAAGTATGGACATAATTACTATATTCATAATAATGATCTCAGTATATTCCATCAAATATTAAAATCTAGATATTCTATTTCAAATGCCTAAATAAGGGCACAGAAATGGGTGATATACAGTAAAATAAATAGAAAGATATACTGTAAATCTTCTAATTAGAAGAAACAGCACAACCATATTTTAAATTTTCCAAAACATATGTTTATAAGTGATGAAAAAGATGTTGTTCAAGGCACGTAACTCTTACATCTTTTAATATCTGATGAATCCATAACATATGTGCTAAGCCCCTCATGGGAATAAAAAATGTGTTTGTGGATGGATTGGCTACAAAACCAACAGCAGGCAGAGGCAATGGATGCCACTATGATCTAACTGTTAGAAAGCAGGGCTTCTTGTCTTGTAGTACATAGACCACTAGTATATCTCCAGGTGGTACTTGAGCTGATGCAAAAATATGTCTCACACAAATATTTTTATTTTTTAATGCATGCTTTATTAACGTGTTTTCTACTGCCAATTTAACTTTGTATTAAAAAGCAAAAAAATAAAATTTATTACATCCAAAGTAATGAATAGCTTGTCTGAAAAAAGCAAAAAAAAAAATAATGTTTTGCTTTTGTGTTATGTTTTATTTTGTTTTTGTTTTATTATTGTTTTGCTTTGATTAAAACCATCAGGAAAAGAAGTGCTGTTACAGTAGTTTGTTGTTTTGTTTTAGATTCTTGTAAGACTATCTGTTGTCCAAAGTATACAAAAAATATTCTGTATATTCTCAGAGCATATTCCCTGCCCCATTTACATTGTTTTCTTAGTTTTCTTTTATTTTTAATGTTTTTTGAAGTCAAATTTGCTATGAATATGTTTTGATGCTTCAGTCTGCAGAAGTGCCAACAGTGTATCAAAATAACCAGTGTCAATGCCATCTTCCTACAACTCTTCAGGTCACCAGTGGAAGAAAACAAAAGGTTACATCAGAAGCCAAAGTAATATGAAGACTTGCCACTTAGTTTCCTAACTGTTCAAATTTCCCATAGCTCAGAGCTTAAGGACACAGTCTGATTTGAAAACCACTGATAGCGGTAATGGTTATAGCTGGATTTCCTAAACTATTCTGATGATAAGAATCTGGAAACCACCACAGACCTACTAAATCAGAATCTCTAGGGGAGCAGCCTGGAAATCCACATGCTTAATAAGCTTACCAAGTTGTTCTTATGAGCTGGCAAGTTTGGAATAGAACAGGTTAGTGCAGAATACTAACAATGTGAAAATTGTGATTTGCATCCTCTCTTTGCTTACCTTTCTTTTACTCTATAACCAAAAGTATTATCACTAAAACCAACGACTTGCACAACACATGTGTGATATTCTTCTGATGTACAAGTTCAAGTTTGGAAACACTATACTACATGCTTGGGGGAGAAATATTCCGTTTCCTGGGTAAGACTATATTGCTAATCTATTGACAATAAGGTATCTTATGTTACCTGTTTCATTCACTGACTTCAGTACAGGTGTTCAAATTTGACAAACGTATTCACATTTTGTGGCAGTTTGTTGCATATATTCAAATATATCTGGAACAAGTGGCTTATCTGTTTGGAAACAGGAAAAGTATCCCAGAGCTTTGCCCTCTCACTCTCAAACCAGCAGGCCATGAGGCATACTCATAGAACAGTGGGATTCTGAACAACATAGATTCAGATACACTGCCTTACAAAATAAATGTCATGCTTTATTCAAATTCTGATGAATCATCAAAATAGTATTTGTTCCAGTCTTCCACATTTTCCATCACAAATATGAAGAGGTATATTAAATAAGTCATTAAGCTAGGGAGTTAGCATTTATTATGTTATGAACATATATCAATTTAAATCTCAATTTTCTTCAGTAAAATATAGCCTGTATGTATGTTTTGTTATCTTCCACATGTTGAAATGTTACAATATATACATTATTGATTAACCATTTGAAACATATAATGTAAAGTTTATTTTTTGTTTCATTTGTAGCAGACTTGATACTTAAAGTTGATAGCAGAACTTCCATTTTAAAAATGCATATATATTGAAACCATTGTACTGACCCTTTTGTTTACAACCAAATATACCCCAATGCCCAACCAAAAAGAAAAAAAAAAAAGCATCACAGGATGTGAGGTTAAACCATAATTAAGAGAACTTCACTTCAGTGATATGTCTATAGTACTGATTAAGAATAGGCAGAGGTTGACAAAGATGGCTGCTAAAAATCTCTGCTTGGAAACTTAAATATATTCTTGAAAACAAAAACAGGGAGAAACTGCCCTGTCTCCAGATGATTATATTTACTGAGAACTTGGACAACTTCATTACTTTTGGCATGAAGGAATTTTATTAATATTTATTGGAGTAGAGTTGCACTACAATGTTGTGTTAGTTTCTGCTGTACAGCAAAGAGGATCAGTTATACATATACATATATCCCCTCCTTTGTGGATGTCCTTCCCATTTAGATCATCACAGAGCATTGAGTAGAGTTCCCTGTGCTATACAGTAGGTTCTAATTGGTTATCTATTTCAGACATAATTGTGTATATATGTCAATCACAATCTCCCAAATCATCCCACCCCCCTCCCACTTGGTATCCTAAATTCATTCTCTACATCTGTGACTCTACTGCTGCTTTGTAAATAAGTTCATTTGTACCATTTTTCTAGATTCTTCATATAAGCATTAATATACAATGTTTGATTTTCTCTTTCTGAATTACTTCACTCTGTATGACAGTTTCTAAGTCCATCCACATCTCTACAAATGACCCAATTTTGTTCCTTTCTATGTTTGAGTAATATTTCATTGTATACATGTATGACATCTTTTTTATCCATTTCTGTTGATGGACATTTAGGCTGCTTCCATGTCGTGGCTATTATAAATAGTGCTGTAAGAAGATTGGGGTGCATGTATGTTTTTGAATTATGCTTTTCTCTGGGCATATGCCCAGTAGTGGGATTGCTGGGTCACATGGTAGTTCTATTTTTAGTTTTTTGAGGAACCTCCATACTGTTCTCCATAGAGGCTGTACCAATTTACATTCCCACCAACAGTATAAGAGTGTTCCCTTTTCTCCACACCCTCTCTAGCAATTATTTGTAGATCTTTTTTTTTTTTTTTTTGATGATGGCCATTCTGAATCGTGTGAGATGATACATTATTGTAGTTTTGATTTGCATTTCTCTAATAATTAGTGATGATGAGTATCTTTTCATGAGTTTTTTGGCCATCTCTGTCTTCTTTGGAGAAATGTCTATTTAGATCCTCCCCCCCCCCCATTTTTTATTGGGTTATTTATTTTCTGGATATTGAGCTGCATGAACTCTTTGTATATTTTGGAGTAATCCCTTGTTGGTTGCTTCATTTGCAAATATTTTCTCCCATTCTAAGTTTTGTCTTTTTGTTTTGTTTATGGTTTCCTTTGCTGTGCAAAAGCTTTTAAGTTTAATTCGGTCCCATTGGTTTGTGCTGTTTTTTAATTTTTCATTACTCTAGGTGGTGGATCAAAAAAGATTTTGCTGTGATTTAGGTCAGAGAGTGTTCTGCCTATGTTTTTCTCTAAGAGTTTTATAATGTCTGGCCCTACATTGAGGTCTTTGATCCATTTTAAGTTTATTTTTGTGTATGGTGTTAGGGAGTGTTCTAATTTCATTCTTTTACATGTAGCTGTCCAGTTATCCCAGCACCACTTATCGAAGAGAGTGTCTTCTGCATTGTATATTCTTGCCACCTTTGTCATAGATTAATTGGCCATAGGTATGTGGGTTTAGTTCTTGACTTTCTATACTGTTCCATTGATCTAGATTTCTGTTTTTGTGCTGGTACCATACTGTCTTGATTACTGTAGCTTCGTAGTATAGTCTGAAGTCAAGGAGCCTGATTCCTTCAGCTCCGTTTTTCTCTCTCAAGATTGCTTTGGCTATTCGGGGTCTTTTGTGTTTCCATACAAATTGTAAAAATTTTGGTTCTAGTTCTGTGAAAAATGCCATTGATAATCCAATAGGGATTGCATTGAATCTGTAAATTGCCTTGTGTAGTGTAGTCATTTTCACAATATTGATTCTTCCAATCAAAGAACATGGTATATCTCTCCATCTGTTTGTGTTGTTTTTGATTTCTTTCATCAGTACCTTATAGTTTTCTGAGTACAGGTCTTTGGCCTCCTTATGTAGGTTTATTTCTAGGTATTTTATTCTTTTTGTCGCAATGGTAAATGGAATTGTTTCTTTAATTTCTCTTTCTGATCTTTTGTTGTTAGTGTATAGGAATGCAAAAGATTTCTCTGTATTAATTTTGTAGCCTGCAACTTTACCGAATTCATGGATTAGCTCTAGTAGTTTTCTGGTGTCATGTTTAAAATTTTCTATGTATAGTATCATGTCATCTGTAAACAACAACAGTTTTACTTCTTCTTTGCCAATTTGGATTCCTTTTATTTCTTTGTCTTCTCTGATTGCCGTGTCTAGGACTTCCGAAACTATGTTGAGTAATAGTGGAGACAGTGGACATCCTTGTCTTGTTCCTGATCTTAGAGGAAATGATTTCAGTTTTTCACCATTGAGAATGATGTTTGGTGTGGGCTTGTCGTATATGGGCTTTATTATGTTGAGGTGAATTCCCTCTATTTCCACTTTCTGGAGAGTTTTTATCATACATCGTTGTTGAATTTTGTCAAAAGCTTTTTCTGCATCTATTGTGATGATCATATGGTTTTTACAATTCGTTAATAAGGTGTATCACATTTATTAATTTATATATATTGAAGAATCCTTGCATCCCTGGGTTAAATCCCACTTGATTAAGGTGTATGATCCTTTTAGTGTGTTGTTGGATTCTTTTTGCTAGTATTTGGTTTAGGATTTTTGCATCTAAGTTCATTAGTCCTATTGGCCCATAATTTTATTTTTTTGTGATATCTTTGTCTGGTATTGGTATCAGGGTGATGGTGGCCTCATAGAATGAGCTTGTGAGTGTTCCTTTCTCTGTGATTTTTTGGAAGGTGTTTAGAAGGATAGGTGTTAGCTCTTCTCTAAATGTTTGATAGAATTAGGCTGAATAACTCTTTGAAGATTTAATTTTCTATGTAAGTGATCGTATTTTCTAAGAATAGAGATAGTTTTATTTCTTCATTTATTATCTTTCTTTTTTATTTTCCCATTGTATTGACTGATACCTCCACTACAATATTGAATATAGTGGCTCAAGTGAGCATAAATGTTTTTATGTTCCATTCTGAGCATAAAAACATTTAGTCTTTTAAGTATAATGTTAATTTTGTGGAGAAGCCTATCATTAAATTTAGGAAACTCTTCATAACTCTTTATGAAGAGGTTTTATAATAAATAGATTCTCATTTTGTCAAGTGCTTTTCCTTTATTTATTGATATTATTACAATATTTTTCTTTTTAAATTATCTGCTATGGCAAATCTAATTGTTCTTCAAATGTAATTTCTGTGGTAGCTTCTACTTGGCTATGATGTTTATCATTTTTGTGTATTGCTGAATTCAATTCTCTCTAATTCTGTTGAGGATTATTAGTTCTGTCCTTATGAGTTACGTTATATTATACATATATTTCTGTGTAATATGTTTGTCTAGTTTCAGTATCAAAGTGATGCTGGCCTCAAAAAAAAATGACTTGTGATGTGTTCCCTTTTATTCTTTGTCCTGGAAGCAGAAGATTAATAAGGAAATACAAAATTTGAACAAATTATAAACCAAATATACCTAACATATATTGACAGAACATACCACCCAACAATAGCAGAATACACATTTTTCTCAAATGCACATGGAACATTCTCTAGCGCAGACCATATGTTAAGTCATAAAATAAGCCTCAATAAATGTTAAGAGATTAAAATACACAGTCTGTTGTCCATTCACAATGAAGTAGAATGAGAAATTAAAACAGGAATTTGGGAAATTCACAAAGTTTTGTAGAAATTAAACAACACACTATTAAACAACCAATGTGTAAAAGAAAAAAGGAAGAGGGAAATTAGAAAATACTTCAAGAAGAATAAAAGTGACACAATATACCTAAACTTATGGGGTTCAAGGGAAATAATTCTTAGAGAGAAATTTCTATTTGTAAATGATTAAAAAGGAAGGAAGCTCTCAAATAAACAGCCTAATTTTCCACATTAAGACACTGCAAAAAGAAGAGCAAAATAAACCTAAAAAAGCAGAAGGAAGAAAATAATGAAATTGAAAATAGGAAAACATTGGGGAAATTCAATAAAACCAGAAGTTGGAAAATATTAACAAAATTGATACAATTTTTTTAGGCTGACAAAGGGAAAAAAAGATAACTCAAACTACTAGCAACAAGACTTCCAAAGGTGATATTACTACCATCCTTAAAGAAATATAATTGTAATTTAATACTATGAACAACAATGCATGCCATCAAATAAATTAGCTTAGATTAAATGGACAAATTGGAGAATGCCAGAAATTTGAAACCAAGGTGTCAGAAGAATTGTTTCTTTCTGGACACTCCGAGGGCAGAAGTTGTACCACTCCTCTCTCCTAGCTTCTGTGATTGCCATAAATCATTGGCATTTCTTTACTTATAGACCCGTCACTTTAATCTCTGCTTCCATCTTCACACTGCTGCTTTCTGTAAGTGTCTCTGTGTCCTCTCTTCTTATAAGGACATCAGTCATCCGATTTATGTCCCACTCTAAATTTAATATGGTATCATTTTGAGATTTTTAATTACATCTGCAAAGATTCCTCTTACAAATAAGATCACATTCAGAGGTCCTGGTTGGACATGAACTTTTTGACAACATTATTCAACCCACTGCAGAAATTAACAGCTGAGTCATGCAGGATTTCTTTTTTAGGTAATTGAAATATTCCAAAATAAATTGTGATGATGGTTGCACAACTCTGTAACTACACTAAAAGCCATTCAACTGTGCAACTTAAATGGGTGAATTGTATGTGAATTATATCTCAATAAATCTCTTAAAAACGAAAAGTGAGAAACATTGTCTTTCCTAATGTTTATATATTTTTGCCAATTTTATGTTTTTAAATTAATTTTTAATAGACCTGGATTTCCATCTGATATATTTTGCTTCTGTCTGAAAAATGTCCTTTAACATTTCTGGTTCAGATCTCCTGGTAATAAATTATCTCATTTTCATTGTCTAAAAACTTATAATTCCGCTTTCATATTTGAAAGATATTTTCTTTGAGTACAGAATTTCATATTAATTTTTTTTTCCATTTTTTTTAAGGATGCCTCTCTCTTGTCTCCTGGCTTGTGTAATTTCTGACAAAAAGCCTAGTTCCTTTTATGAGGTCTCCTTTCACTACCTAATCACCTCCCAATGGCATCACATTCCAAATACCATCACTTTGGGTGCTAGGTTTCAACAAATGAGTTATGGGGGAACACAAATATTCAGTCTCTAGCATGGATAAATTTATGTGTTGTGTGTATTTGCTTTTTTAGGTTATGTCTATTATATTTGTACTAAGAAAAGCAGGTATAATAAGGCATAATTGAAAGAAATTAATAAAGCCAAACCTTTACTCAATTATCATTTCTAAAGCCAGTCACAAGTTAAACTATAAAGTATTACAATGGATTAGCTTTCAATTAAAATGATAATATTTACAAAAAGACCAGGATAGATTTATATTCACATGGAGTGTGTGCTTACTTGCAAGCAAGACTGATCTATGTGCAAAAGAAAAAAATCTCCACTATGTATCTGTGGTCTTCTTAAGTAACCGAAAGCTGAGTATGAGAGCTTTGCCTAAGTAGGACATACCCATCTAAGTTAAAGGTTAATTATTTCACATATATAAAGGGTGCCCTCTGAGGCACAGAGGAGTTATTCCATAAAATCCACATTCTTTGGGGATGCCCAATAAATATCGTCATTAAAACTTTAGTGTAAAGGAGCTACACCACTTTTTCTAAGGGGCAGAGAAGTGAACCTGATAATAAAAAGAGACAGTTATGGAGTAGTCAATCCAGAAATTTTTAAATTGTGTTTTTCTTATTTTGTGCCTTAAAATATATTAAAATATATTTTGATAAGATTGGTTGCAGATAAGGTTGGATAAAGAGGATGAACTGATGTGCAGGTCTAGAGCGCAGTGATCAGAAAAGCCTGACCCTGAGAGGACCAGTCAGTATTTCTACTGCTAATGTAGTTGCAGACAGCTTGTTAACTGAGGCAAATGGAAAAGTCAAGAGTTCAGCCCTTTGGTGAGAGTTGATAATTAACCCTCCATTACCTCTATTTTCTTTGTATTTTGGTTAGAATCAGTTGCCAATAACAGATGGAGAACTGATCATAGCAATTATGGCTTCAGGTGTAATTAGCAGCCCAGATGCAGGCTCTGAATGTGAGAAGGGAAAAGGTGAATAATGGTAAGACATTACCATCCAAAGATGTAAGTAAACAAACAGAAAGTTTGGGGACATTTCGGCTACATAGTTCCTATGGTGGAATGGCATGAGCCATTCCCATTCTCCACATTCAGATCCAGTATTATGAGAAAATTCCAATCAGGACTAAGGAGGAGTACTAATCCTATATTTATCTACTTATAGCAAACAAGTACCCAGGATAAAAATTTGGTAAAATTATTAATTTTCATGTATTGATTCTGTAACAAAAGATATTTAAGTCTGAATTAAATATAATTGGAAAGGACAGTCAAAACAATCAAAATAGTATACAATTTCTGCAAAAATAGGTTATTCATAAAAATGACTAAAGAAAGATTTTGATTTAAATCTTGCCCAACTAAGGTACAAAAATTATATACTGAATCTCTTTCCTTATCTCTTGCCTCTTTTAATTCTGGCAAACCATAATATATGAAGTTGCTTTTTCTGCCAATTTTTGTGTGTGTGTGTGGTTATATAAAAGTTGTGGGGGCTTCCCTGGTGGCGCAGGGGCTTCCCTGGTGGCGCAGTGGTTGAGAGTCTGCCTGCCAGTGCAGGGGACGCGGGTTCGAGTCCTGGTCTGGGAGGATCCCACATGCCGCGGAGCAACTGGGCCCGTGAGCCACAACTACTGAGCCTGCGCGTCTGGAGCCTGTGCTCCGCAACAAGAGAGGCCACGATAGTGAGAGGCTTGCGCACCGCGATGAAGAGTGGCCCCCGCTCGCCGCAACTAGAGAAAGCCCTCCCACAGAAATGAAGACCCAACACAGCCAAAAATAAATAAATAAATTTATAAAAAAAAAAAAAAAAAAAAAAAAGTTGTGTTTACAGATAAATTATATGACTGTAAATATAAGTAATCATACAACTGGCTAAAATTCTGCCCCACGTAAGCCAGGAGCCCTGTATCCATCTTAGAGATCTCCAAAATTTTTCAACTCACTAGCCTACCCGTGTTTACTTTATTCTGCTCAAACTAGCTACAAAACATAGGCTCCTTTTCTTCAAAAGTGTCGCTCTCACAAGAATTCAGTAGGTTCCGGTCTGACAGAAGATTTGACTTATCGAGGGGTTTTTCAGTTATCTCCTTCATGACAACCTCCCATTATCAGCCTTTCCTCCACTTACTGTCCTTGAGAAATTATTCTTCCCAGCTTAATTTTGCAGAACATTTTTACCCCTCTGCCTTTTTTAGTTGTAGGATTATTTTTGCATATCAAAATAGTCACTAATTCATTCAGCTAAACAGTTGTGGGAATTTATAAAATCTCTTCCTCCTCCCTGACCAGGGATAGGAAGAATTATAGAAATATTTACTTCTTTTTGATGTGAAATATACCACTTTCCTTAGAAGGCACCAATTTCCTTATTTACACCAATTTTGGTTCCAATTAATGTGTTATTTTCCTGTTACACATACATATGGTTATATTCTATTTTATATTTATATGATATCCATAGGAAACAATGTAGTATTGTACCTAAAAGAATGGACCCTTTGAATTTTGGCTCAGCCACTTACTAGTTTTAGGACCTTGGCAAGTTATCTAACCTCCTTGAGGCACAGGTTCAGGTTCCTCATTTGCAAGAAAGGGAAAATAATTTTGACCTCATAGTGTTAAAGTGAAAGAGCACCTAGCACATAGTAAGAACCTGGTAATTAGTAGCCGTTATTATCATTTTTGATATTAATAAAATGAAAAGATAGTCTGATGTTCAAGAACTCTAGAAGCAGAAGCAAAACTGCCTAGGTTAAAATACGGATACTTCCTTTTACTCTATGCCTAACCTTGGGCAAGTTCTTAACCTTTTTATGACTCTGTTCACTCATCTGTAAATAAGAATAACAGTAGTATCTACTTCATAGGTTTTTGTGAGGATTAAATATGTGCAAAGTAGTTAGAAAAGTGACTGGTGTTTAGTCAGCACCATAAAACTAGTAATAGTCGTATTGTTATAATTATTTGTTATTATTTCTTCTCTAACATTGTTGGAATTATTTTATTTCAGTGTTCTCTTTATTGAGATTCTCAGTAGATTATATATGTCACACAAATCACGGTTTTACTTTCCTAAGCAATTGCTTTATTTTATCTATTGAACTCTGTGCATAACCTGATTGTTTTTTCCATTTCACATTTTCTGAAGGAAACTCTTTAACTAAACATAAGGTTCATTTCTAATGAGTGCATGGGCATTAGTGATGAAATGTTTCAAATGTATGATTCCTGGGCCCACAGAAAATCCGTGTCTTTAATTTTTTTCTGACCTCATTATTTACTGTTTATTGTTTATTTTATTTTATGTTTTTAAAATGTGATAAATTCATTGTGGACCAAATAGAAACATGCATAAAATCAAAATAAACAAACAGGTAAAAGATGGATGGGTTTTAACAGGGTATCTTTAAATAAAAACTCACCTATAGTTTTTAAATAAAAACTCACTTATAGGGCTGCATATCATATAGTGTAATTCTAATGAAGAGGTTAAAAACCAAAGAGAAGAGGAAATTTAACGTAAACAACTGGAATCTGGTCTAGTCTTCTTTGCTCAAAGCTGAAATCATTGAACAGAACCCTCTTTTCACAAAATATGGTTTATTTTTACAAAAATAAGGAAGCAACAAGAAAGTAGATTCTAACACTTTAAGGTTATAACACTAATTCATGATATGCAGTTTACTTCCACCATTTATCGTATAATTTAAAATACACCTGTCATGCATTTAGTCAATTAAATCCTGCATTTACTGTCAGGTGAATGTCTACATGTAGACAGAGCACAAACTCCCTGCCAGCCTTCAGTGAAAATGAGAAAGAAACTAATAAAAACAAGTTTGAGGATTGTGGGGGGAAAACGGTTTGGCGTGAAATTCATACACTTAAAACAGGTGGTACTACAATGTATTTTTCCAACTGTGATATAAAACTTTTCTTTAAATCAATAAATTTAATATTATGTCTTTCAAATGTATTTTGAAGGCTATAGCCACATCCTATACAATAAAATCTGTCTCTGAAGTATGGCTTACTGGGGAGGTTATTGCTTCTTGAAGGTTACCTTGAGGTAATTAGAGAACTATTTAGGATGGATAAAAATGATTTTTATTGTATATTTAAAATTTTGTAGTTTCTTGACTGGTGTTTCTTCTCCTTTCCCTCTTATTCTTCCAGCAATGTTTGAGTTTATTGTAAAGTAATTATACTCCAATAAAAACAAACAAAACAAAACAAAAAAACACTTAATACATAAAAAAGTAAATGGAGCTCAGAAATAACACTTTGAAGTTTGATTTAAAAAAAAAATGACTGACAATCCTATGTCTTCTAGAAATTAACGGTATAAAAATCCCATTCTATAAGCAGAACATTTCCAAACAATTTTCCCCCATAATATTTACCTGAGTATTTTTTTCTGACATTTAAAAAAATTGATTTCCCATTTGCTTGGGGTAAAATTCCTAAGTACCCTATCTCTATCATCCGTTCCAATGTTTTATTACATTCTCTTTTACTACTTCTGAATTTAACAGTAATGGATCTCTTGTTTCTGCATTCCTGAACTTTTGTACTGGAGATGCTTGTCATTTTCCTATTTGTCTGAGCCATAATTTTTAAAATACCCATTGATTTTTTTCTGTAGTATTAATTCCTTCCTAATAATAATAGCTTTGAAAGCTATTGTCATATTATTATTTCACACTGAATACAAATAAAAGACAAAATTCTAAGCAAAAATATTTGAAGTGATGCCATATTAACTTAGTGATAAAACAGACATCATTTTTTGGATAATTTTAAAAATTGAGATTAAATTTACATTACATAAAAAGATAAACATTTTAAAGTGTACAAGTTAGTTGTTTTTAGTATACTCAAAATGTTGTGCTACCATCACCATTATCTAATTCCAAAACATTACCATCACCTCATAAAGAAATTCTATACCCTTTCAAAATTAATTCCAATATGTACCTTTCCACATCTCTTGTCTCTCTGGATTTGCCTATTCTGGACATCTCATATCAATGGAATCATATATGTGGCTATTTGTGTCTGCCTTTTTTTTTTTTTTTTTGCATAGCATAATGTTTACTAGGTTTGTCCATGTTTGGGCATGTATCAGTGCTTCGTTCTTTTATTTTTATCATGGTAAAATATATATAGCATAAAATGTGTCATTTCAACCATTCTTAAGTGTATAATTGAGTGGCATTAATAACATTTACAATGTTGTACAACCATCACCATATTTCCAAAATGTTTTGTCACCCCAAGTATAAATTATGTACCCATTAAGGAATAATTCCCCATTCCCATCTCAATACAGACCTTAGTAAACTATAACCTACTCTCTATCTCTATGAAATTGCCTATACTAATTATTTCCTACAAGTCAAATCACACGATATTTGTCCTTTTGTGTCTGGCTTATTTCCTTTAGCATAAATTTTTCTAGGTTCATCCACATTGTAGCATATAACATATATTTCATTAGTTTTTATGGTTGAATAATAGCCAATTGTTCATATATTTTTTATTTATTCAATCATCTGTCACTGGACACTTGGATTACTTTCAACTGTTGGCTATTGTGAATGATGTTACTACAAACATTGGTGTACAAGTATTTGTTTGAATCCCTGCTTTTGGGGGTATATACCTAGGAATTAACTTGAGTCATATGGAATTTCTGTTTAATTTTTTGAAGAACTGCCGTAATATTTTCCTCATTGGTTGCACAATTTTATATGTCCACCAGTAATGCACAAGAGTTCCAATTTCTCCATATATTTTAAACATTGTTTTGTTCTGTTATTTTGGTAATTCCCATCCTAATGGGTGGAAAGTGATTTGATATGCATTTCCTTAATTTTTAGTGATATTGAGTATCTTTTTGTGTGCTTTTTGACCATTTGTATATCTTCATTGTAAAACTGTCTATTTAAGCATTTTGTTCATTTTTAAAATTAGATTGCTTGTTTGGAATTTTATTGATGAGTTATAGGGTTTTCTTATATATTCTGAATATTAATCCCTCTTCAGATATATGATTAGCAAATATTTTCTCTGATCATGTGTGTTGCCTTTTCTTTCTGTTAATATTGTCATTTGATGCACAACAGTTTTTAATTCTTATGTAGTCCAATTTATCTATTTTTGTTTTGTTGCCTGTGCTTTTGGTATCATATTCAAGAAATCATTGCCAAATCAAATGTCATGAAATTTTTTCCATATGTTTTCTTCTTAGAGTTATAAAACTTTTATGTTTAGGTCTTTGATTCATTTTGAGTAAATGTTTGTATATAATGTAAGGTAAGGGTCTGACCTCATTATTTTGCATGTGGATATCCAATTTTCCCAACATCATTTATTTAAGACTATCCTTTCCCCAACAAATAGTCTTGGCACCTTTGTCAAAAATCATTAAACACATATGTGATGGTTTATTTCTGGGCTCTCTATTCTATTTCATTGGTCTATATATGTTTGTCTTTATGCCATACTGTTTTGGTTACTGTGGATTTGCAGTAACTTTTAAAATCATGAAGTGTGAGACCACCAAATTTATTCTTTTTTGGTTTTTTCAAGATTGTTTTGACTTTCTGAGTTTCCTTGAAATTCCATATTAACTTTAGAATGGATTTTCTATTTCTATAAAAAAATGTGATTGGAATTTTTATAAGGATTGCATTGAATATGTATATCACATGGGGTAATATTGACATCTTAATAATAATTAGTCTGCCAATGATTAAGCACAATATGTCTTTCCATTTATTTGTCTTTTTCAATTTCTTTCAACATTTTCTAGTCTGTATTATATTAGTCTTTCACCTCCTTGGGTAAGTTGATTCCTAAGTATTTTACTTTTTTTGGTGCTATTGTAAATTTAATTATTTTTTTAAATTTCCTTTTCAATTTTTCATTATTAATGTATAGAAATACAACTGATTTTCGTGTACTGTAATTTTGTATTCTACAACTTTGTTGAATTCATTTATTAGTTCTAACAGTTTTTTGAGGAACCTTTAGTATATTTTAAACATAAGATAATGTAGTCTGTGAACAGAGATAATTTTACTTATTTTCCAAACTGGATGCCTTTAATTTATTTTTCTTGCCTAATTGTTCTGTCAAGGTCTTCCAGTACATTGCTGAATAAAAGAGTTGTAAAACTGGGCATTATTACCTTGTTTCTGATTTTAGAGGAAAAAGCTTTCAGATTTTCACAATCAAGTGTGAGGTTACCTGTAAGGTTTTCATATATGATCTTAACTATGTTGAAGTAGTTTCCTGCTACTGCTAGTTTTTTTATTTGCCTTTATTTTTTAATCAAGAAAAGGTGTTGCATTCCATCAAATGCTTTTGTGTGTGTGTGCCATTTGAGATTATCATCTGTTTTTTTTCCCCTTTATCCCATTAATGTGATATATTACACTGATTGATTTGCATTTGTTAAACTGTTCTTGCTTTCCAGGAAGAAATCCTCTTTGGTCATGGTGTATACTCATTTAGTAAGCTGTTGAATTCATTTTCCTAATATTTTGTTGAGGAGTTTTGCAACAATATTTGTAAGGGATATTTGTCTATAGTTTTCATGTAATGTCTTTCCCTGGATTTGGTATTAAAGTAATGTTTGTTTCGTAGAATAACTTTAGAAGTGTTTTCTCTTCAAATTTTTGAGAGTTTTAAGAGGATTAGTCCACATTTTTCTTTAAAAGTTTGGTATAATTTACCACTATATTGACTCTGGGCTTTACTTTTTTGGGAGATATTTGATTACTGATTCAATCTTCCTACTAGTTATAGTCTATTCAGAGTTTCTTTTTTTTTGTTTGGTTTTTTTTTGTTTTTAAATTTAATCTTGAAAGTTGTTTGTTTCTAGGAAATTTTCCTTTTCAACTAGGCTATTCCATTTTTTGTTCATACTACTGTGCTAACCTTTTAAAAATCTCTGTAAAATCAATAGTAATGTCATCATTTTCATTGCTGATTTTATGTATGAGTCTTTTCTCTTTTATTCTTAATCAATCTAGCTAAAGGTTTGTCAATTTTGTTGATCTCTTCAAAGAACTAACTCTGTTTCATTGATTTTCACTATTGTTTTTATATTGTCTATTTTGTTTATCTGTACTTTAATCTCTATTTTTCCCTTCTTTCTGTGACTTTTTGGGTTTGGTTTGTTTTTCATTTTGAATTCCTTAAGGTGTTGCTGATTTGAGATCTTCCTTCCTTTTTAATGTAAGCATTACAGCCATATATTTCCCTCTTAGCATTGCTTTGACTGCATCCCACAAGTTTTGGTAAATTATGGTTTTATTTTCATTTGTGTCAAGATATTTTCTAATTTTTCTTTGACACATTGCCTTTTTAAAAAGATGTTGTTTAGTTTCCACATATTTGTGGATTTCCAGTTATCCTCTGCCACTGATTTCTTGTTTCATTCCATTGTGATCAGAAAAAGTTACTTTAATGATCTCAATGTTTTACATTTAATAAGATATGACCTAACGTATATAATTTTTTGTCTGTGTACCTAAGAAAAATCTGTAATTTGCTATATATATATATACATATATATGTATATATATATCTGAGTCACTTTGCTGTATAGAAGAAATTAACAAAACATTGTAATTGTAAATCAACTATACTTCAATAAATTTTTTTTAAAAATTCAGAATGAAAGCTTAAGATCTTCTCAGATCTTTTTTGGGCATGCACTTTCCTTAGGCCTGTCTCTGTGTTTACTTTTTCCACAAATTCCCCATATATTTGATATCTTTCAATTGTCTTAGTTTCCTTTAGAGTCTCACCTATGGTTCTTCTTTGGGCCTTAGGTTTTCCATTTTATTACTCTACCAGTATTCTCTTGCTTCCATGCTTCTGTGGGTCTTTAATACCCCTGTAGTTTTTACGTGCGCTCTGTCCCTTTTGTGGTTTTTCTCACTGCCTTCTGTGGTCTCAGCTATGCTAACTATGCTGCCATTCTCTTGTGGCCTCCAAGTCTAGAATGACAGAAACCAGTTTTGGGGGCAACCCAGAGTTAGACCAGAACATGACAAATAAGTTCCACTCTTTTTCTTTTATTTGGAGGGAGAGAATTTATAATTGAGCTGTTTCTTCCTGACTGCACCATGTCACACCAGTGAGTGGGTGGGCTAGGGTGAGCAAATATGCCATGATATTTCCTATTGAGTGTGGCTTTTTCACTTGGTTACTGCAGATCCGACTGATTTCTAAGGCTCCCACAAAGCTATTTTAATCATCTGTAGCAGTTTACTTGATGTTTCCATGGGAAACAAGAGCCTGGTCTACCATCTTGCTGATGTCACTCCCATGTTTAATTGATTTTTGTAGTGTATCATTTTGATTCCTTTCTCATTTCCTTTTCTATGTATATATTTTTTTAGTTATTTTTTAATAGTCAACCTGGGAATTACAATTAACTTTATAAATATATGAAAATCCATTTTGAATTATGCCCTCTCATTTATTTTCTCCATATTTGGATTACATAATCTCTATCAATTTATCTTCAATTTTGCTAATTCTTTCTTCTGTGTGTTCAAATCAGTTGTTGAATACCTCCAATGATCATTTTAATTTAAATTATTATACTTTTCAACTCCATAATTCCATTTGATTATTTTTTAATAATTTCTATATCTTTAGTAATTTTCTGTATCTGATAAAAATTTGTCAACCTCCCTTCTTTTACCTTTTAAAACATAGTTTTACTTAGTTCTTTAAACATTTAAATAGTTTTTTGTTTGTAAACATTTGTTACGTGCAACAACTAGGTCTTTTTTCCAGTGGTTTCTGTTACCTGATTAAAAAGAAATTCTATGTTTATGTCAAACTATCCTATTTCTTTTCATTCCTTGTGATTTTATGTTAAAAACTGGACCTTTTTCATAATAAATGTAGCAACTCTGGGCAAGGGTTCTCTTCAGAGCATTTTACTATTGTTGCTTACTTGTTTATTTATTCTGTGGCTTAGTTGGACTTTTTTTCAAGTTTATTTTTCCACAGTATGAAACCATTTTGTTCCACTGCTGAGATGATACAGCCTTGAGTATACACACAGTCACTCTGGGATGACAATGATTTCATAGGATTCTATTTCACCGTCTCTTTCAATGATCACCCATAGCTGTTAAACTCCAGTAATTATAGGATGATTCCGCTATTGTTTTCAATAGTACCCTGGGACATAAATTGTTTCACATTTTGAGGAAATTAAATTTGGGCCCCTTTACAGGGGTAGTTTATAAGTCCAGTGTTTGAGGTTTGTCCTGATCCAGCTAAGTCTTTTCTTAGCTGTCTGCTTATCTGTTTCTCTCTGGTAAATTTGCTGGCCGGTGATTTAGCTTGTTGGTCTCTTGGAGCTAACAGCCTCCTCTTAATTACTTACCCCGTAAATCACCATTATTTTGGACCAAACCCTTAAACTTGAAGTTCCCTATACAGTGTTTCAAATAAAGTCAATATCTTTTGGGAGGGCTTTCAGAACTCTCTCTTTCTAAATCCTGCATCTACACCTGGGCAAAATCTCTGAACCATTGCTCCAGAGCTAGGGGCAGGGACAATGTTCTGCTTTTCCCAGAATTACATTCAATTTGCAAACAGGGTGCTGAGCTAGTGTAGCAACCTCTAATCTTTTTGGCTTGCCTCACCAATGTTGAAACTTTGTCCTACAAGCAAGCTTGGATGAGGACAATTGCATGCCCAGTATTCACCTGTCATGACTGGTGACCTTTTGGCCATACTGTCTTAGAATTTTACTCCTACATCACAGACTTTAGGAGTAGTGAGAAATGCAGGTATCTCCTCCTCGGGATATGATGTAGCACATGACTAGAAGCTGGAGGAAGAAAGAACCCTGTGTTCTTGGCCACAACCACCTGTAGTGGAGTTTCCATCAATCTGAATGCTGAGTATGGGGGAGGGGGGCGGAGGGGTGCAGAGGGAGTATCTCAAGGGCTACAGAATTGTTCTTAATGGTATTTAGTAGATTTTCATGAATAAATGTTTACTCATATGCTGTGTTACTCTAGGGCAATTTTCAATGAATTTAAATATTGTTGTTGTTATTGTTGGTTTTTAAAATACTTTTACCAGTTATGGTTGTTTTCCTGGGAAGAAGATATGTAGAACTCACTCTGTCATTCAAGGATATATTAATTACCCTATGTGTTAGATTTGCTCATTAATATTTTTCTAGAACTTAGCATAGTGCTTGATGTAGTAGAGACTCAATAAAGAACATTGGTGGTTAGTTTCCTATTGCTGTTGTAAAAAATTGCCACAAACTTAGTAGCTTTCAACAACACAGATTTATTGCCTTACAATTCTGGATGTAACATATCAAAAATGGATCTCATTAGGTTAAAACCAAGATGTTAGCAGGCCTGGGTTCCTTTTTTTTTTTTTTTTTAAAGGCTCTGTTTTTTTTGGGTGTTTTTGTTTTTTAATTTACTTATTTTTAATTTTTGGCTGCACTGGGTCTCCGCTGCTGCACCCGGGCTTTTCTCTAGTTGAGGCTAGCAGGGGCTACTCTCTGCCGCGGTGCACTGGCTTCTCACCGCAGCGACCTCCCCTGTTGCGGAGCGCTGGCTCCAGAGCACAGGCTCAGTAGTTGTGGCACACGGACCCAGCTGCTCCACGGCATGTGGGATCCTCCTGGACCAGGGCTCGAACCCGCGCCCCCCGCATCGGCAGGCGGACTCCCAACCACTGTTCCACCAGGGAAACCCCTGGGTTCCTTTTAAACACTCTAAGAAAGAATTCATTGTCTTGCCTTTTCCAGATTCCAGAGGTTATCTACATTCCTTGGCTCATGGCCTGTTCATCCATCTTCAAAGCCAGCAGCATAAATCCTTAAACATTTCTTTCTGACTCTGATACTCCCTCTTCTCTCTTATAAGTACCTCTATGATTATATTGGGTCCATAAAGATAACCAAAAACCCATCTCAAGATTTTTAACTTAATCACATATCCAAAGTCCCTTTCTCTATATAAAGTAACATATTCGCAAGTTCCATGAATTATGCCATGGACATGTTTGGGTTGTCATTATGCTGCCTCCAATAAGAAAGTAGTTTTATGCTTCATATATATATATTTTTTTATTTGAATTAGCTAAAATTACAATAAAAAGTAGACTAAACAACAAACAAACAGAAACTGATAATGCCAAGTCAGTTGTTTGTATTATATTTTTCTAAAGTGTTCTGATAAAATACTCACAAAGCCCTAAGCTAAATAATAATAATTGTTTATACCAGTGTCTCATGCAACAGTTTAATAAATTTTTGCAAGAGTTATGAAAAATATTTGTTTCCTTTTCCTCCTGTTAAAGCCCACCTTCCCAAATTTATTTTTCAATATTTATATACCTAGATACAAACTCCCTTAAAATAGAAATAAAAGAATGTGATGACTTAATGTAAGAATATCTTATGAAATTATTTATTCAAGGAAAAATGCATCCAGGATTATCCTAATATTTCAGGGACTTCAGTAACATGTATTTGATAGAGCCCAGGACCAAATTTTCTACATCTTTTATTTTATTTAAAGATTTTTTTTAATGTGGACCATTTTTAAAGTCTTTATTGAATTTGTTACAATATTGTTTCTGTTTTATGTTCTGGTTTTTGGCCATGAGGCATGTGGGATCTTAGCTCCCTGAGTAGAGATCCAATCTGCACCCCCTGCATTGGAAGGTGAAGTCTTAAACACTGGACCACCAGGGACGTCCCTTTACATCTTTTAAGTTTTTCACAGGGTGATTTGCAAAGAGAGCTATTTAGAGACAAGCATAGATGGAAAATAATATATTTTGAAATTTACTTCATAATACTGACCATTCTATGTTTAACTCTGTTGTAAATAATCATTAAAACAACAAAAACACTGTCAACTTTCATGCCCTTTTTGGGGAAAAATATTTTAAATATAATTAACCATTGAAGATTACTTTCTCCATGGGCTTTATTCTAAGAGTCACTGGGAGAAAGCATCTGGTGTTACATACAAATCAAAACTTGAAAACCTATGTTGGCTCATTGTACCCATATCTGTCTTCATTTCCTGGCCTTTTTCACTGATATTCACCATCTCCTTCTGGACCCCTATTATCCTCTGCTTCATTAACTGTTAATGAGTTAATATACACTACAACATGTCTTTCCTCTATCTTTCTACACTTGTTCCCTGTATTTACAAGGAAGTTAAATTTTAAAATCTATATTTTATTATGATCTCTCAGCCTGATGCTCTTCTCATGTATTTTGTGCTGGTGTTAAGCTTTCCTGTATAAAGAAATATCTTTGATCTTCAAAAACAAAGTTTTAAATCATTTGCTTATGTGAAAAGATGATAATGATGACAAATCTTAGGGCTATATTATAGGCTCTTCTCTGACCTAAATGCCACGTTTACTATTTTACCAATTTTTCCAGTGTTACCAGAAGAGCTTAGTATCCTACAAAGTACAACATTTAATCATGTGCACATCACAATATTTTTATGACATGGTTGACTGTGATAAGATTATCTTATTTTCACCTCTAATTTTCCCCAAACCACTCAAATTATTTTATACCTGCACTCACAGACATTTCAAATTATTGTCAATATCTCACAAAATTTTAACATGGTTACAACTAAAACAAAACAAGTTTCTTCTTCATAGGCTTCTAATAATTCCAAATCTTAATTAGGAGTTGCTAGAGTTTTTTTCTCTTATACCATTTGTTTCACAACAAACATTCCCCACCACAAAGCAAATATATTCAGTAACAGTATATACTTGGCTAAAGCCTCCTCTCTTCTCTTTCTTGCTCCTGATGTTTAATAACCTTATTATGTTTCATTCCACTCCTGATCATTTCTTTTCTATTTAGGATATCCTGTTTTGGAAATATTCTTTCTCCAAAAGGTTGTTCAAACAACAGAGGAAGATCAATATGCACTCCTGTGTGTCTAGAGAAGTGATGCTTTCTTCATCGCTATTAAATCTTTTGTTTCTTGGAAAACTCTAACATCGTACTTTACAGATTTACTTCATTTTTCCATTCCAATTTCCATTTTTCCCCTCAGTTACCCCTTTCTAGATTTTTTTTTCAGATGCAACTTACTCTTGGCTTTTTTTGTCTATCTTAATTAGATGCTTTTCCTTTAGTGATTTCATATATTTCCCAATTAGAATATAGGTTACAGTTAAAATATAAATTCAATCAGACATCAGTAACAAAGAAAAATAGCCATAAAACTAACATATTCTGCCTCAGTCCTTAAATCATTTCCCTTCAATAACCACAAAAGATAAACCTTTGATTTAAAACTAGGCTGAGCTATGCCTATGGTTGGAGGAAAAGGAAGGAGAGGACAAGAGTATGGAGCACTTATGGGGTCCAATGTTATTAAGCCAATTTTAAGTGCCAAATAATTAAGTTTAATTTATTAATAATTATATCAGAATGTTCATGCCTACTACAGGATATTTTAGGGCAATTAATGCTATGAATATGGGGAATTTAGACAAATTTAACCAACAGTTTTGATGGTTAACATGAGGCATATATATTCGTCCAAAATTGTATATTTAGTTTCTCACCTGCAATTATAGGGAGTGTCATGTTTAAATTTAGTGGGATCCCCAGGTATAACTGTAATATGAGCCCCAGCATTGATTAAGTCCATGAAGTTTTGCCAATTAGTGCATTTCAGCAGATGTTGAAGTTAATTCAGACTTGTGTGGTAAACGTGCAAAAGGCAATTAATGCCTATTTATTTATTGCTATTAAAAATTTTTTATTAATTTTTGGATTTCAATTAGATCAAATAGTAGGCTTTTGTTTTCAATTTTGTTTGTTTGTTTCATTCCCCTGTTCCTGTATCTTGCTTGCTTCTCTCTCTCTTTCCCTCCCTCCCTTCTTTTTTTGGGTCACTGGATATACTTGGTAGGAGGAAGTGTTCTCTTTTACCCTGTTCTTATTTATAAAAGTCTTTCTCTAGAGAGCCTCAAATTAGTATCCTCATGGCTAAGAACATCCCCCATGGCAATGGTTTCCTGGTTTACGGACCCTCAGGTTTGAATCAACCTCTTCACAGTGCCACAGAGTATTTTCCACTATAATTCTAAGGATTAGTCTTTTAATTGCAAATAGAGTTATAGGTAGCAGAGTAGTGCAGTGGAAGAGTGATGGGCGCACAGTCCAGAGGTTGACAAATTGAAACCACCCTCTGCCATGGCTTCTGCCCCTTTCCTGCTGCTTAATCTTTTGCCTTTTGAGTTTCTAACCACATAGTTGAAGGGTCAGTTTCTGTCACTGTCTGGTCAGTCAGGAATCAGTTCTTCATCTGGTCACTAAATTTTTTTCCTTCTGGATAGTTACAGGGAAAGATGTGGGTGGTGATATCTTGGGTGGGGGCTCTTCCTCCTCTTGGAATGCCAGTCACTATCTTCAGGAATAGAGGTCCTAATTCCTCTCTTGTTGGTGACCTAAGATTATGCCTTTCTGTAGGTCCTTAGGAGGTTGAATCTTGGGTGTATGTGTTGGTTGTGGATAAATTCTCAAATGATGGATGGCCAGGTGATCACTCCAAGTGACCAATCTCTAGTAACCAGGCTAAATGCAGTATACTGGAATCTTTATCCTTCAGAACTCTAGCCTTATTTCTCACAAGAGGAACACAAAGGCCAACCAGTTCCAGATGCTGTGTTCTTGTGACCCTTAGCCCCTATTGGTAAATCAACATCCAATTGTTCTCTGTATAGCTTGTGGATGGTCCTTGCCTCAGACTGAGTGGTGGGAATCCCAGAGACAATTTGCCAAACACAGGTCCACCCAGCACCTGCTGGCATCCCATGCTAAGATATAGTTAATTAATGATATTTATCTCCTTGGTGGTGAGAATGACACTTTAGAGTGAGCGGAGATGGCAACACCTGAGGAGACAACTCAACACAGTCCAACCTAAAGCACAAACTGGCCAGTGATTGGAAGTTCCATCTTAGGTACCTTTCACAGTATCAGGAACCCAATAATTAGCAAAAGAGCAGTTAATTAAAGCTGTCTAGATGCCTTGATCCTGGTCGAACCAGCCTGTTTGTGACACCAATTGTTTGGACCAGCTACTGTTCACATTGTTGGTGAAGGAGGAGTCTTCTTCCCTAAACAGTGCAAGATGGTTGAACACATATACCTGACACTAGACAGACGAGATTCACATCAGTTTATTAGGGAGGAGGAAACCATATACAATTTAAGGCCATAAGGAGGATTGCATTGATGAGCAGAGTGAACCAAAAGGGCTGTGGGATGTAGTCTTGGTAGTATCAAGAAGGCAGGGTGTTTCTTGGTTCCTGTGAAAAGATGTGATTGGCTTCTTTGAATAATTTTGCTTGCTTGCAAGAAAGCAAAACCTGATAGGTCAAGGACTGGGTAGGTTATAGATGATCTGGCTAATAAGGGAACTAGCCTGGTGAAAATCTTTCCCACTGGGTAGGGAGTTAATATCAGACGAGAGCAGGGGTACTCATGCCAGAGCTTTGGGACCCTGTGAGACTCCAAAACGTCAAGGCTACACTTGACATTTTCGATCTGACAACACAGACTGCCTTAATAAATTACCACAAACTGAGTGCTTAAAAAAACAGAAATGTACTCTTTCAAAGTTTTGGTGGCTCAAAGTTCAATAACAGCATCACTGGGCAGAAATCAAGGTGTTAGCAAGGCCACACTCC
The DNA here is from genome assembly GCF_028021215.1 of Eschrichtius robustus. Taxonomy (NCBI): domain Eukaryota; kingdom Metazoa; phylum Chordata; class Mammalia; order Artiodactyla; family Eschrichtiidae; genus Eschrichtius; species Eschrichtius robustus. The sequence continues at coordinate 77,744,273 of NC_090845.1, forward strand.
CTCTGGAGGCTCTAGAGGGGAAAGGTCTTTGCTTCATCCACCTCCTACTAGCTGCCTGCACTCTTTGCTTGTGGCCACACCACTCCAATTTCTGCCTCTGTCTTCATGTTGCTTTTACCTCTTCTGTGTTTGGTGCTCTAATCTCTGCTTCTCTCTTATAAAGAAGTTTGTAATTGAATTAAGGGACCACTCTGTCAATCCAAGTTAATCTCCCTCTGTAAAGATCTTTAACTTAATCATATCTGCAAACGACCTTTTTTCCTTATAAAATAACATTTACAGATTCCAGGGGATTAAGGCCTGATACTTTTGGTGATTATTGTTCAGACTACCATGACATAATTGGTTCATTTAAAAACATCTATTCTGATAATCTCTGACTTTTAATTCACGTTCTTAGAACATTTACTTTAATTATTAACATGTTTGAATTTAGGTCTACCATTTTATTTTTTGCTTTCTTCTTTCTGTTTCTTATTCCATTTCTTCTCCTTCATTCTTTTGGTCATTTAAACATTGGTTATTATTTTATTATAGTTTATCATTATACTTTTTATGATATCATTTCATATATGTTTCAGTGGTTGCTGTAAGGATTATAAAATACCTGCACAATTTTCAGTCTATTTAAAATCAGTATTTTAAAATCATAATTGGGATGTTAAAACTTTACAGTCTTTTAACTAGAGATTGTCATACTGAGTGAAGTAAGTCAGACAGAGAGAGAGAAATATTGTATAATATCCCTTATATGTTGAATCTGAAAAGAAATGATACAAATGAACTCTTTTACAAAACAGAAACAGACCCATAGATTTAGAGAATGAACTTATGGTTACCAGGGGGAAGGGTGGAGGGAATGGATAGTTAGGGAGTTTGGGATCGACATGTACACACTAATATATTTAAGATGGATAACCAACAAAGACCTACTGTATAGCACAGGGAACTCTGCTCAATGTTATATGGCAGCCTGGATGGGAGGGGAGTTTGGGGGAGAATGGATACATGTATATGTATGGCTGAGTCGCTTTGATATGCACCTGAAACTATCATAACACTGTTAAATGGCTATACCAATAAAAAGTTAAAAAGAAACAGAAAACAAACTTACCTTATTGCTTGTCAATAGCACACAAATTGGTACATTTGTATTTTATTTTTTTTACAATTTAAATGTCTAATTAAAAATAAAGTGAAAAAAACCTTTACGATCGTTTAGATCCTCTTAACCCTCTCTATTTTATAATCCTCCATAACCAGGGCTCCCTTCTCTGATTGGCATCATTAGAAATAATAAAATAGAATCTTTTACTACATGGATGATTTATTTATCTTTCCATTTATTATGATATTTTATTTATCTCAATATTTTGTTATTTTCAATGTATCAGTCTTGCATATATTTTCTTAGGTTTATTCATAAATATTTGATGTTTTGTGATGCTATTGTAAATGATGTCATATTCTTTGGAAGTTCACATGCTATGTGATTGTTACTGAATATAAAAGTACCATTTATTCATATTATTGTCTTTTATAGAGCAAACTTGTTAAATTCATTTGTGAATTCTCATAGTATTCCTATAATCTCTCATTAATTATCTATGCACAGAATCATGTAATTTTCAAATAAAACAATTTTCTCCTATATGCTTATTCACTTTATTTTTTTCCCTTATTTTATTGACTATGCTAGTGACAGTGAGCAAACTTTTCTTGTTGATCTCAAGGCAAAATCTTTCAATATGTCATCAGTACAACAGTGCCTGCTGGGGTTTTTTTTGAAGTTGAGCATTATCACGTTAAGGAAGTCACCATCCATTTCTTATTTCCTAAAAGTTTTATATCGTAAAAAGAATACTGACTTTATAAAAAAATGTTTGCATCAACTTAGATATGCATGTTGATTTCCTGTTTGTTGTTATTGTTATCAACATTCTTTTACTTTTTAAAGTGTTAATCTACCTTTGCATTTATGAAAAAAATTATGATGCATTACCTATTTTATATATAACTTGATTAAATGTAATATTTTATTTAGAACTTTTGCAGCTATTTAAATAAAAAAAACTTTGTGATTTTCCTATTTTGTAATATTCTAGTGAGGTTTGGTTATCTCACTTTTCTTGAGTTTATAAATAGAATTGTGAAGTTTACCCTGTAGTTTTTTTGTGGAAAATTTGTTTAAGATTGACACTATCTTTTCTTTTGATATTTGTTGTTATTGTTTGTTTTTTTAAATTAATTTTTATTGCTTTACAATGTTGTGTTAGTTCCTGCTGTACAGCAAAGTGAGTCAGTTATACATATACATATATCAACCTTTTTTTGGATTTCCTCCCCATTTAGGTCACCACAGATCATTGAGTAAGGTTGCCTGTGCTAAACAGTAGGTTCTCATTAGTCATCTATTTTATACATAGCAGTGTATATATGTCAATACCAACCTCCCAGTTTGTCCCCCCCCCCACCACTTTGGTAACCATAAGTTTGTTCTCTACATCTGTGACTCTATTTCTGCTTTGCCAATAAGTTCATCTGTACCATTTTTCTAGATTCCACATAGAAGAGATATTATACGATATTTGTTTTTCTCTTTCTGACTTATTTCACTCTGTATGACAGTCTTAGGTCCATCAATGTCTCTGCAAATGGCACTATTTTGTTCCTTTTTACAGCTGAGTAATATTCCATTGTATATATGTACCACATCTTCTTTATCCATTCCTCTGTTGATGGACATTTAGCTTGCCTCCATGTCCTGGCAATTGTAAATAGTGCTGCCATGAATATCAGGGTGCATGCCTCCTTTTGAATTCTGGCTTTCTCTAGGTATATGTCTAGGAATGAGATTGCTGGGTCATATGGTAGCTCTACTCTTAATTTTTTAAGGAACCTCCATACTGTTCTCCATAGTGGCTGTACCAATTTACATTCCCACCAACAGTGCAAGAGGGTTCCCTTATCTCCACACCCTCTTCAGCATTTATTGTTTGTGGATATTTTGATGGTGGTCATTGTGACTAGTGTGAAGTGATGCCTCATTGTAGTTTTGATTTGCATTTCTGTAATAATTAGTGCTGTTGAACATCTTTTCACGTTTGTTGGCTATCTGTATGTCTCCTTTGGAGAAATGTCTATTTAGATCTTCCCTCCATTTTTATAATGTTTTTTTTTCCTGATTCTATCAAACATTTAGAAAAGAGCTGACACCTATCCTTCTCAAACTCTTCCAAAAAATCACAGAGGAAATAACACTCCCAAGCTCATTCTACAAGGCCACCATCACCCTGATGCCAAAACCAGAGAAAGATATCCAAAAAACAGAAAATAACAGGCCAATGTCACTGATGTACATAGACGCAAAAATCCTCAACAAACTACTTGCCAACAGAATCCAACAACACATTAAAAGGATCATAAACCATGATCAAGTAGGATTTATCACAGGGATGCAAGGATTCTTCAACGTATGCAAATCAATCAATGTGAGACACCATATTAGCAAATTGAAGAATAAAAACTATATGATTATCTCAATAGATGCAGAAAAGCTTTTGACAAAATTCAACACACATTTAGGATAAGAACTCTCCAGAAGGTGGGCATAGGTGGAACCTACCTCCACATAATAAAGGCCATATAACACAAACATCATTCTCAATGGTGAAAACATGAAAGCATTTCCTCTAAAATCAGGGACGAGATAAGGTTGTCTACTTTCACCGCTATTATTCAATATATTTTTGGAAATCCTAGACATGGCAATCAAAGAAGAAAAAGAAATAAAAAGAATCTAAAATGGCAAAGAAGAAGTAAAACTGTCATTGTTCACAGATGACATGATACTATAAATATAAAATTTTGAACATGTCACCAAAAACTACTAGAGCTAATCAATGAATTTGGTAAATTTGCAGGATACAAAATTAATGCACAGAAATCTCTTGAATTCTTATACACTAAGAACGAAAGATCAGAAAGAGAAATTAAGGAAACAATTCCATTTATCACTGCAACAAAAAGAATAAAATACCTAGGAATAAACCTACCTAAGGAAGCAAAAGACCTGTATGCAGAAAACTATAAGATACTGATGAAACAAATAAAAGATGACGCAAACAGAGGGAGAGATATACCATGTTCTTGCATTGGAAGAATCAATATTGTGAAAATGACTGTACTACCCAAAGCAATCTACAGATTCAATGCAATCCCTGTCATATTACCAATGGCATTTTTCACAGAACTAGAACAAAAAATTTTACAATTTGTGTGGAAACATGAAAGACCCCAAATAGCCAAAGCATTCTTGAGAAAGAAAAACGGAGGTGGAGGAATCAGGCTCCCTGACATCAGACTATACTACAAACCTACAGTAATTAAGACAGTATGGTACTGGCACAAAAACAGAAATATATAGATCAATGGAACAGAATAGAAAGCCCAGAAATAAACCCATACACCTATGTTCACCTAATCTATGACAAAGGAAGCAAGAATATACAATGGAGAAAAGACAGCCTCTTCAATAAGTGGTGCTGGAAAACTGGACAGCTACATGTAAAAGAATGAAATTATAACACTCCCTAACTCCATAAACAAAAATAAACTCAAAATAGATTAAAGACATAAATATAGGGGCTGACACTATAAAACTCTTAGAGGAAAAGATAGACAGGACACTTAGACATTAATAGCAGCAAGATCTTTTTTTACCCCACCCTCTAGAGTAATGAAAATTAAAACAATAATAAACACATGGGTCTAATTAAACTTAAAAGCGTTTGCACAGCAAAGGAAACCATGAACAAAGCAAAAAAACAATCCTCAGAATGTGGAAATATCTTTTGATATTTGGAAGAAGAATTCCTGATAAGGTCACTCTAGCTTTTGTTTGTTGAAAGGCTTTAATAATAGATTTAATTTCTTTAATAGACATACCACTATTCATATTTTTAAAAATTCTTCTTGTATCAGTTCTGAAATTTCTTTTTCAAAGTATTTGTCTACTTTATTAAATTTGTTAAAATTATTCTCATCAATATGTGAATAAATCCGTGGATAGTATTCTCAATATATTTTTTCTATGTCTTTTGGATCTGTATTGAAGTACACAATTCTTTTTTTCCTCAGTGTTCGCTACTACTTACAAATTTTATTTAATTTTTTAAAAGCAATGACTTTGTTAATTGTATTTTATGTGTGGGCTTTTTAGAAATTTTACTTTTTCAGAGTTTCAAGTGTGGATACTATTTTGTTTTATATTATGACTTTTCAAATGGACCCATGTTTAATTATTATTATTTCCATATTTCATTTGAATTGATCCAATATAAATATGACTTTTACTGTGTTAAGTCTTAGTGGAAAAGTATCTGAAAAAGAATGTATAGAACCAAGACGGCAGAGTAGAAGGACGTGCTCTCACTCCCTCTTGCGAGAGCACCAGAATCACAACTGGCTGCTGGACAATCATTGACAGGAAGACCCTGGACTTCACCAAGGAGGATACCCCACGTCCAAGGACAGAGGAGAAGCCACAGTGAGACGGTAGGAGGGGCGCAATCAGAGTAAAATCAAATCCCATAACTGCTGGGTGGGTGACTCACAGACTGGCGAACACTTATACCACAGAAGTCCACCCACTGGAGTGAAGGTTCTGAGCCCCACGTCAGGCTTCCCAACCTGGGGGTCCGGCAACGGGAGGAGGAATTCATAGAGAATCAGACTTTGAAGCCTAGTGGGAATTGATTGCAGGACTTTGACAGGACTGGGGGAAACAGAGACCCCACTCTTGGAGGGCACACACAAAGTAATGTGTGCATCGGGACCCAGGGGAAGGAGCAGTGACCCTGGGGGAGACTGAACCAGACCTACCTGCTGGTGTTGGGGGGTCTCCTGCAGAGGCGAGTGGTGGCTCTGTTTCACCGTGGGGATAAGGACACTGGCAGCAGAGGTTCTGGGAAGTTCTCCTTGGCGTGAGCCCTCCCAGAGTCTGCCATTAACCCCACCAAAGAGCACGGGTAGGCTCCAGTGTTGGGTTGCCTCAGGCAAAACAACCAACAGGGAGGGAACCCAGCCCCACCCATCAACAGTCAAGTGGATTAAGGTTTTACTGAGCTGTGACCGCCACAGCAACAGTGAGGGAACCCAGCCCCACCCATCAACAGTCAAGTGGATTAAGGTTTGACTGAGCTCTGACCGCCACAGCAACAGTCAGCTCTACCCACCACCAGAGCCTCCCATCAAGCCTCTTAGATAGCCTCAACCACCAGAGGGCAGACAACAGAAGCAAGAAAAACTATAATCCTGCAGCCTGTGGACCAAAAACCACAGTTACAGAAAGATAGAGAAGATGAAAAGGCAGAGGGCTATGTACCAGATGAAGGAACAAGAAAAAACCCCAGAAAAACAACTAAATGAAGTGGAGATAGGCAACCTTCCAGAAAAAGAATTCAGAATAATGATAGTGAAGATGATCCAGGACCTCGGAATAAGAATGGAGGCAAAGATTGAGAAGATGCAAGAAATGATTAACAAAGACCTAGGAGAATTAAAGAACAAACAAACAGAGATGACCAATACAATAACTGAAATGAAAACTACACTAGAAGGAATCAATAGCAGAATAACTGCGGCAGAAGAACGGATAAGTGACCTGGAAGACAGAATGGTGGAATTCACTGCTGCGGAACAGACTAAAGAAAAAAGAATGAAAAGAAATGAAGACAGCCTAAGAGACCTCTGGGACAACATGAAACGCAACAACATTCGCATTATAGGGGTCCCAGAAGGAGAAGAGAGAGAGAAAGGACCAGAGAAAATATTTGAAGAGATTATAGTCGAAAACTTCCCTAACATGGGAAAGGAAATAGCCACCCAAGTCCAGGAAGCGCAGAGAGTCCCATACAGAATAAACCCAAGGAGAAACACGCCGAGACACATAGTAATCAAAGTGGCAAAAATTAAAGACAAAGAAAAATTATTGAAAGCAGCAAGGGAAAAACGACAAATAACATACAAGGGAACTCCCATAAGGTTAACAGCTGATTTCTCAGCAGAAACTCTGCAAGCCAGAAGGGAGTGGCATGATATACTTAAAGTGATGAAAGGCAAGAACCTACAACCAAGATTACTCTACCCGGCAAGGATCTCATTGAGATTTGATGGAGAAATCAAAAGCTTTACAGACAAGCAAAAGCTAAGAGAATTCAGCACCACCAAACCAGCTCTACAACAAATGCTAAAGGAACTTCTCTAAGTGGGAAACACAAGAGAAGAAAAGGACCTACAAAAACAAACCCAAAACAATTAAGAAAATGGTCATAGGAACATACATATCGATAATTACCTTAAATGTGAATGGATTAAATGCCCCAACCAAAAGACATAGACTGGCTGAATGGATACAAAAACAAGACCCATATATATGCTGTCTACAAGAGACCCACTTTACACCTAGGGACACATACAGACTGAAAGTGAGGGGATGGAAAAAGATATTCCATGCAAATGGAAATCAAAAGAAAGCTGGAGTAGCTATACTCATATCAGATAAAATAGACTTTAAAATAAAGAATGTTACAAGAGACAAGGAAGGACACTACATAATGATCAAGGGATCAATCCAAGAAGAAGATATAACAATTATAAATATGTATGCACCCAACATAGGAGCACCTCAATACATAAGGCAACTGCTAACAGCTATAAAAGAGGAAATCAACAGTAACACAATAATAGTGGGGGACTTTAACACCTCACTTACACCAATGGACAGATCATCCAAAATGAAAATAAATAAGGAAACAGAAGCTTTAAATGACACAATAGACCAGATAGATTTAATTGATATATATAGGACATTCCATCCAAAAACAGCAGATTACACGTTCTTCTCAAGTGCGCATGGAACATTCTCCAGGATAGATCACATCTTGGGTCACAAATCAAGCCTCAGTAAATTTAAGAAAATTGAAATCATATCAAGCATCTTTTCTGAACACAACGCTATGAGATTAGAAATGAATTACAGGGAAAAAAACGTAAAAAGGACAAACACATGGAGGCTAAACAATACGTTACTAAATAACCAAGAGATCACTGAAGAAATCAAAGAGGAAATAAAAAAATACCTAGAGAAAAATGACAATGAAAACACGACGACCCAAAACCTATGGGATGCAGCAAAAGCGGTTCTAAGAGGGAAGTTTATAGCTATACAAGCCTACCTAAAGAAACAAGAAAAATCTCAAGTAAACAATCTAACCTTACACCTAAAGAAACTAGAGAAAGAAGAACAAACAAAACCCAAAGTTAGCAGAAGGAAAGAAATCATAAAGATCAGAGCAGAAATAAATGAAATAGAAACAAAGAAAACAATAGCAAAGATCAATAAAACTAAAAGTTGGTTCTTTGAGAAGATAAACAAAATTGATAAGCCATTAGCCAGACTCATCGAGAAAAAGAGGGAGAGGACTCAAATCAATAAAATCAGAAATGAAAAAAGAGAAGTTACAACAGACACCGCAGAAATACAAAGCATCCTAAGAGACAACTACAAGCAACTTTATGCCAATAAAATGGACAACCTGGAAGAAATGGACAAATTCTTAGAAAGGTATAACCTTCCAAGACTGAACCAGGAAGAAACAGAAAATATGAACAGACCAATCACAAGTAATGAAATAGAAACTGTGATTAAAAATCTTCCAACAAACAAAAGTCCAGGACCCGATGGCTTCACAGGTGAATTCTATCAAACATTTAGAGAAGAGCTAACACCCATCCTTCTCAAACTCTTCCAAAAATTTGCAGAGGAAGGAACACTCCCAAACTCATTCTATGAGGCCACCATCACCCTGATACCAAAACCAGACAAAGACACTACAAAAAAAGAAAATTACAGACCAATATCACTGATGAATAGAGATGCAAAAATCCTCAACAAAATACAAGCAAACAGAATCCAACAACACATTAAAAGGATCATACACCACGATCAAGTGGGATGTATCCCAGGGATGCAAGGATTCTTCAATATACGCAAATCAATCAATGTGATACACCATATTAACAAATTGAAGAATAAAAACCGTATGATCATCTCAATAGATGCAGAAAAAGCTTTTGACAAAATTCAACACCCATTTCTGATAAAAACTCTCCAGAAAGTGGGCATAGAGGGAACCTACCTCAACATAATAAAGGCCATATATGACAAACCCACAGCAAACATCATTCTCAATGGTGAAAAACTGAAAGCATTTCCTCTAAGATCAGGAACGAGACAAGGATGTCCACTCTCACCACTATTATTCAACATAGTTCTGGGAGTCCTAGCCACGGCAATCAGAGAAGAAAAAGAAATAAAAGGAATACAAATTGGAAAAGAAGAAGTAAAACTGTCACTGTTTGCGGATGACATGATACTATACATAGAGAATCCTAAAACTGCCACCAGAAAACTGCTAGAGCTAATTAATGAATATGGTAAAGTTGCAGGATACATAATTAATGCACAGAAGTCTCTTGCATTCCTATACACTAATGTTGAAAAATCTGAAAGAGAAATTAAGGAAACTCTCCCATTTACCATTGTAACAAAAAGAATAAAATACCTAGGAATAAACCTACCTAGGGAGACAAAAGACCTGTATGCAGAAAACTATAAGACACTGATGAAAGAAATTAAAGATGATACCAACAGATGGAGAGATATACCATGTTCTTGGATTGGAAGAATCAACATTGTGAAAATGACTCTACTACCCAAAGCAATCTACAGATTCAATGCAATCCCTATCAAATTACCAATGGCATTTTTTACGGAGCTAGAACAAATCATCTTAAAATTTGTATGGAGACACAAAAGATCCCGAATAGCCAAAGCAGTCTTGAGGGAAAAAAATGGAGCTGGAGGAATCAGACTCCCTGACTTCAGACTATACTACAAAGCTACAGTAATCAAGACAATATGGTACTGGCACAAAAACAGAAACATAGATCAATGGAACAAGATAGAAAGCCCAGAGGTTAACCCACGCACCTATGGTCAACTAATCTATGACAAAGGAGGCAAAGATATACAATGGAGAAAAGACAGTCTCTTCAATAAGTGGTGCTGGGAAAACTGGACAGCTACATGTAAAAGAATGAAATTAGAATACTCCCTAACACCATACACAAAAATAAACTCAAAATGGATTAGAGACCTAAATATAAGACTGGACACTATAAAACTCTTAGAGGAAAACATAGGAAGAACACTTTTTGTCATAAATCACAGCAAGATCTTTTCTGATCCACCTCCTAGAGTAATGGAAATAAAAACAAAAATAAACAAGTGGGACCTAATGAAACTTCAAAGCTTTTGCACAGCAAAGGAAACCATAAACAAGATGAAAAGACAACCCTCAGAATGGGAGAAAATATTTGCAAATGAATCAACGGACAAAGGATTAATCTCCAAAATATATAAACAGCTCATTCAGCTCAATATCAAAGAAACAAACACCCCAATCCAAAAATGGGAAGAAGACCTAAATAGACATTTCTCCAAAGAAGACATGCAGACGGCTATGAAGCACATGATAAGATGCTCAACATCACTAATTATTGGAGAAATGCAAATCAAAACTACAATGAGGTATCACCTCACTCCTGTTAGAATGGGCATCATCAGAAAATCTACAAACAACAAATGCTGGAGAGGGTGTGGAGAAAAGGGAAACCTCTTGCACTGTTGGTGGGAATGTAAATTGATACAGCCACTATGGAGAACAATATGGAGGTTCCTTAAAAAACTAAAAATAGGATTACCATATGACCCAGCAATCCCACTACTGGGCATATACCCAGAGAAAACCGTAATTCAAAAAGACACATGCACCCGAATGTTCATTGCAGCACTATTTACAGTAGCCAGGTCATGGAAGCAACCTAAATGCCCATCAACAGACGAATGGAAAAAGAAGATGTGGTACATATATACAATGGAATATTACTCAGCCATAAAAAGGAACGAAATTGAGTCATTTGTTGAGACGTGGATGGATCTAGAGACTGTCATACAGAGTGATGTAAGTCAGAAAGAGAAAAACAAATATCGTATATTAATGCATGTATGCGGAACCTAGAAAAATGGTACAGATGAGCCGGTTTGCAGGGCAGAAGTTGAGACACAGATGTAGACAATGGACATATGGACACCAAGGGGGGAAAACTGAGGTGAGGTGGGGATGGTGGTGTGCTGAATTGGGCGATTGGGATTGACATGTATACATTGATGTGTATAAAACTGATGCCTAATAAGAACCTGCAGTATAAAAAAAGAAACAAAACAACTAATACTAAACTTTCATTGGGTTATTTGTATGGAAATATGTTAATATAAATGTTTCAGACATTACATGAAATTTCTAAAAATCTTATATTTGTATTTGTATGGAAATATGTATGGAAATATGTTAATATAAATGTTTCAGACATTACATGAAATTTCTAAAAATCTTATATGTTCTGCTATAATGTTATAAGTCATAATCCTAGTTATTACTTTAAAATGTATATCTCAGAAATAACTAATTTTCTTGTCAACTGCATTATTATGAACTTTCATCAAATCTTTAACCGTGGTCATTTTTAAGTGTTTTGTCATTTACAGACAGTTCTGGGTGTACTCTGATGATTTTGCAAATATGTTCCTATAAAAGGGTTTCATCTTCAAGAAATTCATGGAAAAGACTCTGACAAGTACAGGTTTCTGGTAACTGACTGTACTGCTGAACTGAATGAATAAGCATTTTCAGAACTCTAATGAAAAACTGATGAACTCATAAAAGTGCTAACAAAAGATCAAGATGAAAAAAAAAATTAATTACATGGGACTGAGTGAACTGATGAGGATGAGTATAATTTTTGTGACTTTCTGTCTGAATTTAAAAAAAAAAAAATCCCACAAGGCCTCAGAGGCAAAGAATATACAAATCAATTTTCACTGCAAAGTAAAGGAGCTGTTACAGTGGAGGATTACTGGACTGAATGTCAATATTATGACATAGTATGAGTGTGTTTCATGTTTGGTAATTGCAATCATTGTTGCTTTTGTTGTGGTCATCCATGTTAAAAAAAAAAAAAAGAAAAAGAAAAAGAATGTATATGTATGTATAACTGAATCACTTTGCTGCACAGTAGAAATTAACATAACATTGCAAATCAAATCTACTTTAATAAAATAAATTTTAAAAAGAATTTTAAAGGGCACCTATTAATTTTTCTTACAGAAAATCACTTTAATTTTTTAATAGATGTAATAAGATATTGGTTTTTTCATGAATGCTGAAAATTATTACACCAAATATTATAAAATTTAAGTATGAGTTAGTTATATTGAGTTGCAACTATTTCAGAAGTACTTCTGTGTTTTGTAAAACAAAAATAAATTGATGCCTTTCTGATATTATTATCTTCCTTAAGAATTTTGTTATAGCTAAAATCATTACAGAGGAACCAATAAACAATTTGCTAATATTGGAATGTCTATAGTCTTTTTCAAATATTTTTTTTAGACAGAAATAAGAATTCAGGTTTATAAGTGACACATATAGCCCCAGGTAATATTCTACTTGTTTACTAAATGTTCTACCAGGTACTCACATTTATTGTTTATTAGGTAGGTATAGTGAATATTAGGCGGTTTACAAGAAAGTAATATATACTAATTCCATGTCTTCTAGAGGCTGATTTATTTTTCTACATGATTAAAAAGTGAATTTTAAGGCAACCACTGTTTCATGGATGTCAATGACAATAGATAAAAAAGAATCGTTTTAACAATTATTCGTTTACAGATGTTCTTTGACTTATCATGGTGTTACGTCCTGATAAACCCATCATAAATTGAAAATTTTGTAAGTTAAAAAGGCATTTAATGCACTTAACCTACCAAATAGTGTAGCTTAGCCTAGCCTACCTTAAAAGTGCTCAAAAACAGTACACTCTAGATTATTGGTTGTTTACCCTCATAATTGCGTAGCTGACTGGGAGCTGTGGCTCACTGCCACTTCCAAGCATCATGAGAGAGTACTGTACCACAATCACTAACCCAAGAAAAGATCAATATTTAAAATTCAATGATGGTTTCTACTGAATGTGGATTGCTTTTGCGCCATCATAAAATCCAAAAAATCCTAAGTCAAACCATCATAAGTAAGGGACCATCTGTATTTAGAAACTGAGACTTTTTGAGATGATTTTATTGTGCCAAAGAGTTACTAATGAATATCAAGAAAATAAAGGAGTCAATTAATCCAACCTGATTTCTATAGTATACTTTCCCATAAGCAAGTGTAGGACAGAAAACACAATTTTCCCTTTACCCTTTTCTAAATTTTTGGCTGAGACCCCTGTGATAAAAGACAGATAAATAAGAGAAAAACTAATAGAAGTCTGTTATCATGTATAATTCATGTATACATGGGAGATACTATGGAAAATAATGAGTAACTCAGAGTGGTGACTTAGAACTCCAGTTTATATAGTATTTTCCACAAAGAACAATACATTTATAGAGAAATAAAAAGAAAAAAAAAAGTACAGCAGTTTTAGGATTTCAAATGCTACAACTGTGGAAAGTAAATATATTGGAGCAAACTAACAGTAGATAAAGGCTAGTGAGTGAAGTTTGTTATACAGATTCCTTTAGTGCTGCATCCAGGGTGAAAGGGTCTAAATTTATCTCGAGTGATTAACTTTTTTCCTTCTGGTAGAGAGGGGAATAAGGACAACTTTGAAAAGCTATGTCCTGCTTTTAGGCAATTAGGGGAAGAATAGGAGCTTTTCTTGTATCTACTTCTTCTCAGTTGCTTTCAGCTTAAAATATTCTCTATGCCAAAGTGGAATATATTGGGGTGGCATATTCTGCCACCCTTTGCAAGTATTCATTTATTCATTCAACAAATATTAATTAAATATAAAATTATAATTTTCACTATGTGCCAAGCACTTATGTTCAGTATTTTATTACTGTTTTGTATTTAATTTATTCCTCACATTAAATAGATTGTAATAATTTTAATGATAAAGAAACTGAAATCAGAGGTTAAATAATTTGACAACTTTTGTTAAATATCATAACTATTTCTACTTGCAAATATATTTTACTATTCATTTTATCATGCTGTGTTTGTGTGTGCGTGTGTAGATGGTAATGAGGATTAAAAATTGTAACATATTACTTAAATAATACTTTTCTGAACGTTTTAGTTCTATCCAAAAATTATATATTTACATTACAAAAAATTAATAAATCTAACAAAGTAAATCTCTGCTGTTTTATGTCAACTTCTCTTAAGTACTACGATTCAGAAACTATAGACTGCTAAATATAATTTAATTGACACTTTTCTTGTAAGTTGCCAAGTGTTTACAATTGCCTGCTCTTTATTTTCTGCTTTGTTGTGACCAAATTTTAGTCAGGTTTCTCTCTTTCCTACAGGAACCCTGAACTCTTCTTGCCCCCAAGCCTGAACAGGCACAAACACAGTGGAATGTGCCTTCCTCATCAAGTCCTCCTAGCAATTATCTGAGTACAGCAAGACACTTCCCTGTCAGAACCCACTGGCCATTTCCCCTTGTTTGTCCAGCTTCCCCTCCAAAGATTCTGGTTATTTCTGCTTGCCTCGTCTTTACCCTTAACAAAATATGTTTCTGTTTGATTTTGAAAATGCTCGCAGACTTCTGAGATCCCAAGTGTGCTCCCCGTTAAAATAGCCTTTCTTTTTAATTAAAGGTCTCTTCCTATCTAATTCTAGATTTGTTTTTATTTGAGCTAAGCATAAACAAGCATTTGAAATTCTAAAGGGATTTTGAATTGGCTTTAGTTTAGTTGCTGTCCTATTGTCTAGGAAACATAAAATGTGTCTCCCCTGGATAAACTAGAAGGGCAGATGGAGTAGAAATAGATGGACCAAATACAGGTGTTCAAAACCATGATGACTTATTGAAGTTTCATAAAGTAGGAAACAGAAGATTATCTTTTCTGAAAAAACAAATGCTGATTTTTATTCTTGGTCCCAGAACCATGATTTTTAAAAATTCATCATAAAAATCAATTTTATGTGGCTACATAAAAGAAAATATCTACTATTTCCCAATAAATGAAATGAATTTCAAAACTTTATGTTAAAAGAGAGCTTAGAATTTAAATAAAAATGAAAATAAATATCACCTTGAAGACTTTGACTACTATTGTCCACTACCAGTAAAGAAATATTTCCACTGAAACCTGTGTCCAGTCAAGTCTGTTAACTATGCCAAAAGGTTTTAAACTTAATTTCCAGTTTGTGTAATACAGTGCATTTCAAAGTATGATCTCCAGACTAGCAGCATCAGCATCACCTAGGAACTTTAGAGAGATGCAAATTATTTAGCTTAACCTCAGCCCTACAGAAAACCTGGGGGTAAGACCCAGAAATTGTTTAAAGAAGCCCTCCTGGTGATTCTGATATATTATCAAGTTTGAGAACTACTCTTCTAAAGGAATATAATTGGATAATTTTCAGTCATCTCTTCTTTCTCTCTTATTTACTGCAGTGATTTATTCCATGCTCTTGGTCAGGCCATCTGGATTCTTCATGACTCCATTTTCCCACTTTTGGTTGTTTAAAAATAATCTGTATTTAAATAAATGTTGAGATTTTTATTTCTTAAAAAGGTGGATTATTTTATGACTAAAACTAATTAATAATATTGAATATAATTATAGAGTTTTTACTTTTTACACAAATTCGTAAGAAATTATGTTATTGAACTTGAGTCTGCTTGCCCACATGGAGTAAAGCCAATCTACTGACACTGGGTTGTGGTGAAGGAAAGTGCATCGTTTATTGCAGGCACCAAGTGAGGAGTGCAGACAGCTAATGTTCATAAAACCCAGATGGATTTCAGGGGAGGGGTTTTAAAGGCAAGGTGAGAGAAGGGGGTTGCAGGATATGTAATCATAATCATGCACAATTCTCTGACTGGTTGATGGTAAGGTAACAGGGTGGTGTCACAAGGGTTAACATCATGAATCCTCAAGGTCCAACTGGTGTGGGGGCTATGTACTCATGGTCATGATGCAGTTAACTTCTTCCATCTAGTGGGGATTTTAGTACATGTAAAACAACTCAGAAATGTGCATCAGACACTGTTGTCTGTGTCCTTTAGAAGAAACTAAAGATTCTGTGACTGTTATATGGCTGATTTACTGTTTAAATTGTTACCTGTTCTCCTTGCCTAACTGCTATTTTTTTGTCTCTACATGTTCACATTCTTTCAATCATTAATTCTTGAGCTAGGCTTTTGTGACTCAGAGGAGGCCTGGGAGACTAAAGCTTTTCTACAAACAAGAGGCAGGCAGAGGACATGGGATGGGAGGCTGTGTCCTGGGAAGGCCCTATAGAGTCTAGCTCTGTTACAATTATACTTGAGTTACATTTCTAACAGAACTGACACTTGTGTGTAAGACAAATATCAGAAGTCCATGTTGTATTTATCAGCAAAGCATATTCAAATATTGAAATATTGAAAACTATATGATAAACAATTACAAACTATAATGAAGGATTTTTCT
The DNA here is from genome assembly GCF_028021215.1 of Eschrichtius robustus. NCBI lineage: Eukaryota > Metazoa > Chordata > Mammalia > Artiodactyla > Eschrichtiidae > Eschrichtius > Eschrichtius robustus. The sequence continues at coordinate 77,760,894 of NC_090845.1, forward strand.
GAAATTTAATGAATATATATTTTACTAGCAGGGATGTTGACCCAATAGTCCATAGCAGATGTGTTCTTCTAACTTGTAGCACTCTGGTTCCAATGAAAAATTAATGTTGTAAATAGAATAATGGTTAAAGGAAAATGATGTTTGTCTGATCAGATTCTATGTATTTTATGAAGTGCTGACTTCCTTAAATATGATGGTATATTATATATAAATTAGTTTTTAGCATGGTATTTTCCTAGACGTGAAATAAATTTATATATTTTCCTTGTCAGCCCATTTCTTTATGATATGTCCTTTTATGATTAATCAATCTCACTAAAATTTTTGAAATATTTTTTATATATAAATATCTTCATACTTTATTCTTAACATCTGTATTTTGAAGGGAGGGGAAAAAAGAGCTTTGAGAAGATTTGATTTGTTTTAATCCATAGGAGAAGAGTGTATTTCTTATAATAAAACCATTACAATGATGGTATCATTCAAAAGCAAATGTCTAGAAGGTTTTTCTCCTTCTATCTCCCCGTGTTTTTAAAATCATGACCCAGGTTCTCTTTGACCACTCATTATAGACTTTGCTAATCTCATGCTGTTACTGAGCTTATGCTTGTGCAGCTGGCAAATTTCAGGTCTTCCTTTTTCTCTTGATATTCATGGCCCTTCCTACAGACTGTACAGAAATCAGGAAGGAGCAGGGGTCAGTTATCACCTCATGACAGGCCAGTAAGTTGAGAGACAGACCAATAAATCACCACACAACAGGACAATAAGTCCTTGGGACAAGGAATAGTGACTTTGTTCAGAAAGCCAACAAACTGATAAAATGGCAGACTAACGTCCTAAAGAAACATCTTGTTCAGTTTGAAAACAGGCTTCCTTTATGCTACAAAGAGGGAGAGACAGGAGGGGTGAAGTCAAGAGATGACGTGTCCTTGCAGACTCCTTGGTGCTGACTGGACCTTGGAGGGGACAGGGTAATCCTTTGTTCTTGCAGTTGTTCAACATAGACCTTGTGATGATGCTCCTGTAAATATTCAACAAGGCAGATGTTATTTTCTGTTCTGTAATTCTTTATCTCTGTGGATGAGTGGTCACCAAGCAAGAGAAAGTTATCTTTCTCATGATTCGTATATCTATGAGTTAAGCAAAAGTATCCTAGCTTTAAAAGTTAAGCAGGGGAGGGGCTTCCCTGGTGGCGCAGTGGTTAAGAATCTGCCTGCCAATGCAGGGGACACGGGTTCGAGCCCTGGTCTGGGAAGATACCACATGCCACGGAGCGGCTGGGCCCGTGAGCCACAACTACTGAGCCTGCGCGTCTGGAGCCCGTGCTCCACAACCGGAGAGGCCGCGACAGTGAGAGGCCCGCGCACCGCGATGAAGAGTGGCCCCCGCTCGCCGCAACTGGAGAAAGCCCTCGCACAGAAACGAAGACCCAACACAGCCATAAATAAATAAATAAATTAAAAAAAAAAAAAAAAGTTAAGCAGGGGAGACAGAGTTTCTGGAAAGGGAATATTAGGTATACTTCAAGCTACAAGTCAAATTCCTGTAATGTTTAATATGCTTACACGCAAAGTTAACAAGGCTGGGCAGGAGGCAATTAGCTATAGAGCACAAAGGATACAGCTTAAAGAAATAGATTCAATATGGAGTCAGGTTAGTTCTTCCCTGTTACATTGCTGCTGGCATTACATAATACAATCAAGATAGCAGGAACCATAACAGTCCCTCTACTATGAGAAGAAAGCCTTAGGACTAAAATATCAAGAGTTGCAGTATTTTATATATCACAAAATTTATGGCTACCTTGGGAGACCACGCTAATTATATATACTATTTTTATAAGATTTGTATATGTTTTATTGTTTTAGACCAGATGATTAAATCTTAAAATGGTCCGTTTTTAAGAAAAACCTATCAATTAGGAAAATAAACTAGTTAATGTTATGTCAGCTATAAGTAAAACAATAATAATGAGAAAAAGAATGATAAAATAACAATAACAATAAAAGAGAAGACATAGGAAAATTATATCTTCAGAGAAATTGAATTTATTAATATCTTTATTAATATTAATGTAACATTGAGTGAGAAGATTGTGAATTATATCAAAAGACAAAGTAGAAGTGAATAAATACAGGAAATACACAAAAAGAAATTTAAATCTCCAATGCTTGATATAGGCACAAAATCTTCACCAGATTGTAGAGTTACATCAGAATTAATCTTTATAACAGCAGTGATGTATATCCTGAAAGTGTATGTGCCAATTAATATAAAATATTACTTGTTAAAAAAAGAAAATGGGCTCCAAGAAGAATTTAACCATCAAAGTGCAAAATCTTAACTCCCTGAGCTTTGTATATGCTCATAGGCATACAAGAACATGTGTGTGCACACATTCATGTACAACAAACCTCAGTGTAGTGTGGTTATTAGACATGATATCTGGACACTGTTAAAAACAAGAAAATTAGCCCCAAAAGGAGTCACAAATGCTAAGTCCCAGGTCACTATAATTTAGTCACTATAATTTAGTTTTAACTCTCCCAGAAATGCACCTGGGTGGAAGGCAGCAGGGTAAGGGAACCTAGGAGAACTGCTCTGCCATGTGGCTTGCGGTCTCAGGTTTTATGATAATGGAGTGAGTTTCTGGGTTGTCTCTGGCCAATCACTGACTTAGGGTCCTTCCTGGTGGTGATAGCATCACTCAGTCAAGATGGATTTCAGCGAGAAGGATTCTGGGAGGTTGGTAAGACATATGGACTGGAGTCTCCTCTCTCCTTTTGACCTTTCCTGAATTCTTCCAGTTGGTGGTAGCTTGCTGGTTCTGCATTCCTTACCAGGACCTCCTGTTGTAAGATAACTCATGCAAGTGGTTTCTTTTGTGTCTGGCCAGGGCGGGTGGTTTCAGTCAGTAGTTTCCCTAACAACTCCCCCCTGAGAGACTTCATACTCAAGATACTTCTTGGGAATTGGGGTGGAGGTCCTACGCCCTGCAGCTCTTACCCCAAAATTTGCCTTTCTTTCCTGGGCCCAGATATGATCATCCTGTTAGGCCTCCAGTTTGACCCCTGTCTGTTTCAACTGCTTACAAGGTTCATCTCTGACAGGGTCCAACAGTTTCAGGCTAAATTGTTGTTACTACGAGGGTGAATGCTGGTTTTGGGCACAGAATACCTTGATTTAGATCAGGTGGAGAGAGATTTCTACTCAACTAGGCAAGATTATGCCCACTCTCAGCAGGAAGTAGTTATAGAAGAAAGAGACCTCTCCAAAGAGGTAAGGGAGGAGCCAGGATATATAGGGGTTTTTGCAACAAAGACCAGGTAGTCGGAACATCAAAAGATTAGTTAATTAAAGAAAACCAGATATCTCAAGTTAAGGAATTTAGCACTTTTCTGTTTATGGGAAGATGCAAGAGTCAGAGCTCAGTGAAATCATTCCTTTGATATGACCTTAGCTATCTAAGGCCAGTATCCTGTTCTTTCGCATCCTGAGTCCCCTCAGGATGCACCCTTGGGGGTGGCTGTAGTGGCTCGATGGCAGTATGGCAGGAAATATTTTTCATTCCCACTTGCCATAACCTACCACCTTTTTAACCTAGTATAACTTCCTTATTTCTGCTCCCTTCTGCCTATAAAAGTCTTTCATTTTGTACAGCTCCTTGGAGCTCCTATCTGCTGGATTGAATACTACCCAATTCAAATTGATTTTTGCTCAAATAAATTCTTAAAAATTTTAATACGCTTCACTTTAGCTTTTAACAACACCTACAGTGCCATAGAGCACTTTAAAAAACTGGTCACAATTATTAGTAGCAGATTTACAGAATGATATTACCCATTGAACAGAATGAATTGTGTCATATATATTCAAAAATGAATATTTTTATCAGTTGGCAGAAAATATATAGTTGTGTGTAGGGGTGGAAAAATAATTTTCCTTCTACCCTTCTGAATTCTTTACTGAAATCCCCCTGTAATAAAAGACAGAATAACAAGAAAAAAACAGCACAAGTTTCTTAACATGTATACCTTATACATAGGAGATACCCAAGAAAAACAAGTAAATTCCTTGGGATGGCCCAAGAAACTGCCTTAAATCCATCTTCAGATGAAGACAAAAGAGATGTTGGGGGTGGGGGGCAATTCTAGAGAAGGTGAGAGGAGGAAAAGTTTGGTAAACAAAGGTTGCTCACACCGGTCAGAATGGCCATCATCAAAAAATCTAGAAACAATAAACGCTGGAGAGGGTGTGGAAAAAAGGGAACACTCTTGCACTGTTGGTGGGAACGAAAATTGATACAGCCACTATGGAGAACAGTATGGAGGTTCCTTAAAAAACTAAAAATAGAACTGCCATATGACCCAGCAATCCCACTACTGGGTATATACCCTGAGAAAACCATAATTCAGAAAGAGTCATGTACCAAAATGTTCATTGCAGCTCTATTTACAATAACCAGGACATGGAAGCAACCTAAGTGTCCATCAACAGATGAGTGGATAAAGAAGATGTGGCACATATATACAATGGAATATTACTCAGCCATAAAAAGACATGAAATTGAGTTATTTATAATGAGGTGGATGGAGTTAGAGTCTGTCATACAGAGTGAAGTAAGTCAGAAAGAGAAAAACAAATACAGTATGCTAACACATATATATGGAATCTAAGGAAAAAGACCAAAAAGGTCATGAAGAACCTAGTGGTAAGATGGGAATAAAGACACAGACCTACTAGAGAATGGACTTGAGGATATGGGGAGGGGGAAGGGTAAGCTGTGACAGAGTGAGAGAGTGGCATGGACATATATACACTACCAAACGTAAAATGATAGTTAGTGGGAAGCAACCGCATAGCACAGGGAGATCAGCTTGGTGTTTTGTGACCACCTAGAGGGGTGGGATAGGGAGGGTGGGAGGGAGGGAGATGCAAGAGGGAAGAGATATGAGAACATATGTATATGTATAACTGATTCACTTTGTTATAAAGCAGAAACTAATACACCATTGTAAAGCAATTATACTCCAATAAAGATGTTAAAAAAAAAAAAAAAAAAAAAAGGTTGCCCTGCCGTGCAGATAAGTCTCTCAGGCAAAAAAAAAAAAAAAGAAGAAGAAGTTATCTCTTGTAACAGATCTCTTCCTAGTACAAGCCCCCTTTCTAATGTAAATTTTCTTTTTTTTTTTTTTTAGGAATTCCTTTATTTTTATTATTTATTTATTTAGTTAGTTTTAGCTGTGTTGGGTCTTCGTTTCTGTGCAAGGGCTTTCTCTAGTTGCGGCAAGCGGGGGCCACTCTTCATCATGGTGCGTGGGCCTCTCACTATCGCGGCCTCTCTTGTTGCGGAGCACAGGCTCCAGACACACAGGCTCAGCAGTTGTGGCTCACGGGCTTAGTTGCTCCGCGGCATGTGGGATCTTCCCAGACCAGGGCTCGAACCTGTGTCCCCTGCATTGGCAGGCAGATTCTCAACCACTGCGCCACCAGGGAAGCCCTAAAAAAAATTTTTTTTATTGGAGTATAGTTGATTTACAATGTTGTGTTAGTTTCTGCTGTACAGCAAAGTGAATCCATTGTACATATACATATAGCCACTCTTTTTTAGGTTCTTTTCCCACATAGGTCATTACAGAGTATTGAATAGAGTTCCCTGTGCTGTACAGTAGGTCCTTATTAGTTAACTATTTTATTTTTTTTTTCATCATTATACAATTTAATGGGAATTTCTAAAAACTGAACATTTTCTTTCATAATACAATAACACTATCACACCAAAGCTAATTGTAATTCCTTAGTACTTTTTAACATCTTGATTGTCTTAAGGTTTTTTATCATTGCTTTTTTTTTTTTTTCACACACACTGTATTTTATTTTTACAAGAGATAAATAGACTGACACCAAGTATTGTACATGGATGTTACCATACATGAAACACACTCATACTATGTCATAATATTGACATTCAGTCCAGTAATCCTCCACTGTAACAGCTCCTTTACTTTGCAGTGAAAATTGATTTGTATATTCTTTGCCTCTGAGTCCTTGTGGGATTTTTTTTTTAATTCAGACAGAAAGTCACAAAAATTATACTCATCCTCATCTGTTCACTCAGTCCCATGTAATTAATTTTTTTTTTCATCTTGATCTTTTGTTAGCACTTTTATGAGTTCATCAGTTTTTCATTAGAGGTCTGAAAATGCTTATTCATTCAGTTCAGCAGTACAGTCAGTTACCAGAAACCTGTACTTGTCAGAGTCTTTTCCATGAATTTCTTGGAGATGAAAGCCTTTTATAGGAACATATTTACAAAAGCATCAGAGTACACCCAGAACTGTCCGTAAATGACAAAAGACTTAAAAATGACCACTGTTAAAGATTTGATGAAAGTTCATAATAATGCAGTTGACAAGAAAATTAGTTATTTCTGAGATATACATTTTAAAGTAATAACTAGGATTATGACTTATAACATTATACCAGAACATATAAGATTTTTAGAAATTTCATGTAATGTCCGAAACATTTATATTAACATATTTCCATACATATTTCCATACAAATACAAATATAAGATTTTTAGAAATTTCATGTAATGTCTGAAACATTTATATTAACATATTTCCATACATATTTCCATACAAATACAAAGATAAGATTTTTAGAAATTTCATGTAATGTCTGAAACATTTATATTAACATATTTCCATACAAATAACCCAATGAAAGTTCAGTATTAGTTGTTTTGTTTGTTTGTTTGTTTATACTGCAGGTTCTTATTAGGCATCAGTTTTATACACATCAGTGTATACATGTCAATCCCAATCGCCCAATTCAGCACACCACCATCCCCACCCCACCGCAGTTTTCCCCCCTTGGTGTCCATATGTCTGTTCTCTACATCTGTGTCTCAACTTCTGCCCTGCAAACCGGCTCATCTGTACCATTTTTCTAGGTTCCACATACATGCGTTAATATACGATATTTGTTTTTCTCTTTCTGACTTACTTCACTCTGTATGACAGTCTCTAGATCCATCCACGTCTCAACAAATGACCCAATTTCGTTCCTTTTTATGGCTGAGTAATATTCCATTGTATATATGTACCACAACTTCTTTATCCATTCGTCTGTTGATGGGCATTTAGGTTGCTTCCATGACCTGGCTATTGTAAATAGTGCTGCAATGAACATTCGGGTGCAGGTGTCTTTTTGAATTACGGTTTTCTCTGGGTATATGCCCAGTAGTGGGATTGCTGGGTCATATGGTAACAGATCTCTTCCTAGTACAAGCCCCCTTTCTAATGTCAATTTTCTTTATGAAAGTAGATTTCTCTTACAAAATGGTAACTTCTACTGTTTTCAGAGCTTCTCCTTTGTGTGTGGTTTCTCAAAATAACCTTTATGCCAAGGACGCTTATTTTGGGGTGGCATATTTTTCTACTCTTCATGTAAAAGGAAATAGGCAAAAAGCAGGTAGCATTCAATTTTATTGAAAAACATACACATAATAATTAAGGCAAGTCAATATGTCTTAGAAACAAAAGGCTTCAGTACTTTGTGGCAGAAAAAGTAAATAAATGTTTTTTTAAAAAGTTTATCAAACTTTCTTTAAAGTAAAAAGTAGATCTTATGACTGTAGATTTCAGGATAATACAGTGCCTAAAGTTTGGAAATGAGATATAGTGTTGAGTTAGCACTAGCAACAGGACATAGCATATAGTGTCAAATGACAAAACTAAGACAATGTAACAATAAGTCTGATGTTCTTTATTCAAAGGAAAAAAGCCATGAATTGGGGGAAATACAGAGCCTCACAAACAATGGAGCACTATTCCCAAGGAATTTTGAGGAAGAGCAATTTTTATAGAAGTGGCAACTCAGAAATAGGACATGACTGGCTAAGAGGTTGAGGATTTCCTTATAAGGCTAATATATCCTACTGTCTAGGGTAACATAAACTAGGTAAAGCTGAGTTGAAGGATTGTAATTGGTGTATGCTATATTTCCTTGACAGGTGTTTCTCGTAAGTGCAGGCTGACTTAGTTTTAGATTTGTGACTTGGGCCCAGCCACTGAGGTGGACTTCATTTTGCGCATCTCAATATATGAATTAACTTTATCAATAGTTTTATTTTCTGGTTCCTGAGCTGATGAGTGAATGGCTTTGCTTTGTTAATTCATCAAGCACAATACCCTGCAAATATGTGTTGGAAGCAGAAGGGAAAAAAAGCCCATAGGTTACTAGCCCTAAAGGACATTGTAGATATTAGTACCTTGGAATAACCTTAATCAGATTAAAGGATTGAATTGATCTGAAACAAGCATGAATTTTCTGAGATTTTTTTCCTACTTCTTATTCATTTTTAAACATGAAAATCACTTCTGCGTCTGAAATCAAATTAATACTGTTCACCAGTGCTATTGAGGTAGATACTCTCTATAATGACCCTCAATGAACTCCTACCTTGATATTCATGTCCTTGTGCAATTGTCTGCCATTGAGTGTGGCCTGAACCTAGGGATTTGCTTCTAATAAATGGAATATAAGAAAGATATTGAATATTACTTCCTAGATTAGATTCTAAGAAGACTAACTTCTCTTTGTCTCTCTCTCTCTCTCTCTTCTCTCTTTCAGAACCTTCATTTTGAGGCAAGCAAGCTGCCATGTTGTGTGTACCCCAATGGAGAGGTCCACATGCAAAGAACTAATGTCTCTGGGCAATGTAACTTGAGACCTGTGAACATATGTATGTTCATGTAAGTAAATACTTGATGCCAGCTAACAGACACATAAGTGAGCTTGAATGCAGATCTTCTTCCACTGGAGTCTTGAGATGACTGTAGCTCAGGTAACGGATTCATTGTAGCCTTGTGAGAGACCCTGAGTCAGAGGCACCCATTTAAGCCATGTCCAAATTCTTCAGAAAAAGATACCGTAAGAATCTGAAAAAGAATAGGTATATGTATATGTATACCTGAATCATTTTGCTGTACACCTGAAACTAACACAACACTGTAAATCAACTATACTCCAACATAAATTTTTTTTTTAATTATAAAAAGAAAATGTTTTTTTAAAAAGAGACTGTAAGATAATAAAAGCTTAGTTGTTTTAAGCCACTGATCTTAATTTGTTACACAGAAATATATAACTAATTCAGTCACATACCTACATGCCTAACCTACCACATCATGCCCCATATACATGAGAGTCTGTCAAAAACACTGCTTACCTCAGAGGTGTCCCTCCAGAGTCAGTACATACTTTGGAGGATAAGGATTCTCAATACTAGGCTCACTTTCCTGGGCTGATAGATAGGTAGATGATAGATAGATTGATAGACAGGTAAATAGATAAACATGGCTAGAGATAGAGGTACATACCTAGTGTTTATAATTGTACTCAGCAAGAGGCTAATTAATTTCTCATTATCAGAAATTTTTTTCTTTTCTATAAAATAAATTCATATTTTTTTCAGCTCCCTAATTAGCATTAATATTTCTACAATCTACTCACCTTTGCAAAACAAAATATACCAGTATTATACTTATGATCATATGTATTTTAAATTTTTTGATTCTTGAATTCAGATAATTCAAATTTCTGTTTACCTCTTTTATTTCATAGTTTAACCCAAGTAAAGAATGTAATTCTTTAAAACATTAAATTGAATAAATACTCCTTTAAATAAAAGTTACTCAAATAGATAAATTGCAAAGCAGTTTTACTTTTAAGAGACTGTTAATGGTCATTCAATAAACATTTTGTAAATAAGAAAGCTCATGATTTGGTCAAAGCAGTTTCTATTTGTACAACAGCTGTGTGTATTTGTCTTTTTTGTACATATACTCAACAGAACTAATATTTAAATTTAGAGAAAATAGTGAAATATTTTTCTTGTGTACATATTTCCTACAAAGTACATATTAATTTCTGCTTACTTCAATACCAACATTGAGAATCAGGACATGAATATCTATTTTCTCATCTTAGTTGAAGAAAAAAAAAAACCTTGCATTGTTACATACCATAGGTGGCTCCACTTCAGTGGTTAAATGTGATTTCACTGTGCAAAGTTTAAGTCTTTTGAGATTCTCTGCAGATAAACAGAGAGTACAACATAAATGCAAACAGAAGCATTCATTCATTTTTAGGTATGGGGAAAGATGGTAGTCAAAGATGACCTTTATTCTTGGAAAGTTATAACATACTCTGATTTGGCATTTTTATTTTGAAGTTCAACTCATTTAAAAAGACACTCAGTTTTCGGGATCCATATTTTTAGCATTTAATACAATTTATTTGAGCAAGCATTGCAGTTTGTATTCCACAAAGACAAGAATTAGAACATTGAGTATCCTCAGGTTTGTCCAAGTGAGATCTGTGAGTTACTACCATCTTTTTCTAAGATATTTGAGCCATATATGAAACATTTAATGATATTGCTATTTGTTTTAAGTCCCAGTACACGTCATTCAGGCTGATATATGTGTCACTGTTATGAGAAGAACAACAGAAAAAAAAAACAATTTTTATTTGTTTATAAAACAAAAATAGTATGAATCCAGGGTTTAATTGAATAATTAAAATTTAGTCACAGGGTACAGTGGAGATATATGGATAATCATTTGCAATGTGGACAAGCTATGAACTAGGTAGCTTTTGCTCTTCTTACAAACATAAATATATACTAATATTCTCTCTGAGAACATGGAATAGATGATACTACTATAATATCTGCCAATGCTATAGAAGACAATACTTGTCTCTGGATTTCTAAAACTTTAATGAGATCTGATTAAAATTCTGTGAAGTAGAATTTCAAATTTAATTATGTCTTTTTTGAATGAGAGATGACGGGCATGCCTTTTCATATATGATGATCACATTGCTGTACAATTTAAAACATATAAAGATGCCAGTAAAATTAATATTGAACATTTTTGATAGACATGTAGCTATGTTTTACTAACCTTATTATTGTTAATTATTCACTCCATTATTGAACTTATATTTTGTTACTCATTAGCTTAAGAATGGGCAGCATGAATATAGTTCATAAGCTTAAACACAAAGAAATATAGTTTCTTGCTCTAAATTTCACAATTTTTTAATATATTGAATATCTATTAATTGACAACATTTTATAATATGTATCTATCTTCACAATTAATGCTGTAGGATTTTTGAGAGACAAACCTGAATGCAAATCTAAACCACCTGTTAAATAGGTTCTCAGGTCTGAGGAATTAATGTGTTCTACAGAACAAACTCAGTTTATTATAAACAAACGATGATTATGCTAACTTTAGGTTGAGCCATTTCTTTTTGAATTACAGTATTTGACTAAATAACTAAATGTTATCTACATATTTCAGAATATTTTATAATCTTTATGAAGAATAAGGAGTGACATAAAACTGCTATATACAATATCTAATATATATTTACATATGTATTCTTATTTATAATTTATGCATTAGAATATATATTTATAATTAGATATTTTTGTTTAAACGTGCTCTAGATTTCTAATCCTAAAGGGAAAGGAAGTTAGATAAATTTTTTGGAGTTTTGTTAATGGAAAAACAATCTGGGCTCCAAAATGAAGAAAAATGCTTACAAACAATGATTTTTATCATTTACCTTTCGATCTCACATATACTTGCATATGAATAATGAGTTCTATATGACCTGGTTTGTAACCTTGTGCTTCAGCCCTTCCTGTGAGATGTCTATTCTACCTTCAGAAGCCATCAGGGAAAGTATTTGAAATCATGAGGTTTTTAGTATATTTCATGAATTTGACCAACAATTTAGTGATATACATCCAGTGTGTAACTCAATAACAGAATGGTGATTTATTTCCAGTAATTCTTGATATTTTACAATTATATAAATCCATAATGCTTGTATAAGTATATGCTCATATGTACATACATATATAATGCCTATCTGTGTGTGTGTGTATACATATATGTGTGTGTGTGTGTGTGTATACATAGAATGCATATCTTAGTTGGAAAAGTTATTCTAAACTCTGCTACATAGACTTGAGAAAACCTAATATTAAGGGAATAATGTTTTTATTTTCCCAGTATACCAGCTGAATGAAACCCTTTTTAATGTAATGTTTATCACCACCTGTTGTAAATTATGTGTGTGCATATGTATGATATACTTATTTTTGTAGAGCAATAACTTTAGTTAAAATTTCAATTGATGATTCAGATTGCCCCATAGTGAAGGCAATTTATTTTTATCTTGACACATGACTGGAAATATCAGTGGTTCATATAAAGAGAATCTTTGTAATTTAGTGTTTGATCTTTCTTTTAATGTTCCACTTAATCGGTTATTTGGAGAGTCAATTCGAGTTTCAAAATATGAATTAAAGTATTGGGTTCCCATCATTTGCTAGGAGAACCAGAGGTATTGGTCATACTAATTTACGATCCTCACTAGAGGCAAAGAATTATGAAGGCGTCATTTTCTCCCATTTAATTTTTGTTGTTGTTACAATTTTATTGTGAGGAAAAAGGCTAAATAAGTGAACCATCTCAAACTCATTTTTTTTTTTAGCTCATTATACAAGTTGTATAGGACATAGATTTGCGCACTTGTAACTTGAGCCATTTTGCTACACTAATCATCTGGAGCATGGCTCAGGACTACTCCATGAGGTCCAATTTTGAAGTCCTATTTTTTCCTTTAAAAGCTACTGGTCTTGAAATCAAATAGACAGAAGGTTAAAGGAAACTTGAGTGGGTTCATCGGGGAATTGTTAATTATATACAATTAAAAAGGATCCACAAAACATATTCAATCCCTGGTCAAGCTCTAGAAACTATGTGAACCAGAGATTTTAAGACTAGTAAGGGATGTTTTTGTCTCTATTTGAATCTTGGATTTGAACTTTTCTTAGATGAACATATAAAAGGTTCTTATGTTGTACTATGGGATGCCATTTTCATTAGTAGAAGAGTGCCACCATTTCCTAAAATAAGATAAGTAATATATTGTGAAATATTGTTCCCTCACATTAAGTGGAGAAAGTGCATCCTACTTAGTGATTTCATTCCTAATCACAAATGTAATTTGAAGATTACAATATATTTAAATATTTATTCTTTTCCACTGTGCTTTGAGTCTTATGTATTCAGAATCTCCATTAGCTCATTTCTGAATTGCTCAATGATTTTTGTTCATTTTTTTCAGGAAGAATAGCATGAAAACTTAATGAAAAATTCTAATTTATGGTGGTTTTTAAATATTAATCTTTTAGTTTAAGTATTAAATTTGATTCTGCTATTTTTGTTACCAGATAAGTATTCTACAAATGTCACTTTTGTTTGGAATCATTTGAACACTACTCAGTACAAAACAATAACAAAACAGATCAAGGTTATGTGTCATAGCAACAACACCTCATTAGATTATTGAGTTTGTAAGGGAGAAAAAGATGCATTTTTCTCACTTGTGTAAGGAATCTATCAGGGTAAAGCTAGACAATCTTGTATCTGTAACTGAGAGAATAAACTAAATATGTCAATTTGGATTTAAAATTACATATATATATATATTTCACAGCATTTCAGATTAATTTTCAGCACAGAAATTATGTTATTATTGCAGTGTGTATTCATTTGAGTAACAACTATTATTCTGTCAAAATTTGTGCAAGTGTTGGGGGTTAAAGATCGCCTTTACACATTGTTAAACCAACAAATGTTATGCTTATTAATTGTGACTTTGAAGAAACCAACAAATATTATGCTTGTTAATTGTGACTTTGAAGAAACCCATTTTATGGAAACCTATTTCTGAATTATTATTTTAAGCTAATTACGTTTAACCTTTCCATTTAAGCAATTTTATCACTCACAGTCTATTGCATAACTAGTCATCTGCTTTCAAATATCTTACTTCTTCTCTAATAATTTTGTTGGATATTTGATGAAAATTTCCATTTGAGGATTCTCATTTGGTAAAATGACTTTGCTTATTAAAAATGTAATAAACAACTATTAGAAATAAATGTGCAGGTTTGTAATTAATTAATTCTATGGATGGAAAAATTATCAGATTACAGTGTCAAGGCAAAATACCACAAAAAGTGGCTGAAGCCAAAGCAAAAACATCACCAAAGGAAAAAAATAAGATCAGTCGGTGGCAGACAGACCCTAGAGTGGCTGGCATAATTCTCACCTCCTGGTTTGCAACACCTTTGTATAATCTCCTCTCCATAAGTTTGGGTAGAACTTATGACTTATTTCTCACCAATAAAATATGACAAAGTCATGTCATTTTCATGAATATGTTATAGTATATAACTCTGTCTTGCTAACTTTCTCCTTTGTTGACTTTGAAGAAGTAAGCTGCTATATTTATTGTTAAGAGGGCCTATGTAGAAAGACATATGGCAAGAAACTGCAGTCAGCCCCTAGGAAGTGAGAGTGGCACCTCACCAGCATCCAACAAGAAATTTGGAACCTCAGTCCTACAATCAAGGAGATAAATTATCCCAACAACGTGAGTGAGCTTGTAAGTGTATCCATTCACAGCTGAGGATCCATATGAAAACCCTACACATTGATTACAGCCTTGAAGAAGACACAGATAAGCTGTACCTAGACTCCTAAGTCACAGAAATTGTGAGAGAATATGTGTGTTCTTTAAAGCTGTTCAATTTGTGGTAACTTCTTATGTACCAATAGAAAACTAATATATAATATTTGCCTGTCTGAAATAAAGAAAATTATTTAAAGAGTGCGGCAATAGAAAATAGCAGTGACCAGATAGATAATACATTGTATATTAAAATCAAAATGTAAGAGGTTAAACCCCAAAAATGTTTAGAGATAACACAATGAAAGAGAAAGAGGAGACCTCTCGTTTCATCACCATCATCATCATCATAATGATAATAATGATGATGATTCTTTAAAGACCTAAATTATTTCCAATCTTTGTATACATAATGCCAGAATATTGTCAGAAGAAATGAGAAAAAATAATTTTGCCATATGGATACTGGGCTGAGAAAAATTAAAATATTCAGAAATTAGGAAGTGTTCATGTTTCTAAATTTTTCACTCTACTTTGATTCATATAAACATAACATTAAACTGTATATAAATTGTCTTGTTCAAATAATTTCATCTTTTATAAATTTATTTTCATATATATGCAAGTGCTTTTAAAATAAATATTAATTACTAATAGTAGGTAAATAAGTTGATAAATCTTATTTCAGATCAATCCGTACTTCACATTTATAATTTGATTCTTTATGTTCATTATTAAAAGTTATGTGTTTATTTAAAAATGTTATTGTATGAGTGTTAAGGTCAAGACTGGCCTGTATATTCAAGAGGGCCACTGTTCTTACTGAACTATATTGAAGCATATTTTAAATTTTGAGACAAAGAAAGGCAGAAATTCTGCTGCAAATGAGGAGATAATCAGGTTACCCATGCCAGTTGATGTCAGTCTATCCTTTTGTGCACAGCTAAAATGTTTCAGCTTACCTAGCAACCTGTACATCCCAGGTGAACAGGTGGGGACCCCCATGAATATATGCTCTAGGTAACTGACTGCTGAATTGTGGTGGGCAGTGTTCAGGAAGAGCAAATTCTAAATAAGGAATTCAAATCATCATTCTGACATTATTCTCTCCCTTTCTTAGCAGAAACTCACTTTGTTACTAACCCACAACTTTTCACTTGATTTGAGAGCTCTCATTTCCCTGATTTAGAGCCAAAAAATTAGTGGCCCAAATACTGTAGTACATATACTCATCTAGTTTCTGCAGTAGGAGCCACAATGAGTATCCTGGTACATCGGCTGTTCAGCTGCTTGTCAGGCCAGTAGGCACCATGCATAAGCAGGAGAGTATGTGATGTTTGAAAGCAATTAAAGTGTTTGCCAAAGAGACTGTGTACCACCAATGTTCACATGAGTATAATTGACATAATGAATTGCATAGCAATATTCCTGCACAGCTTGAAGAGATTAAAACCATTTTGCCTTTAAATTAACATTATTGTCTCAATAATTCTCAAAGACATAATTGGTCCTGATCTTGTTTTCTTTGAATAAATTTTTTTATTCATGTGAAATGAATCATGACATCTGGGTTGGCTTTGACCTAATGAGAAAAATTTTTGTTGTAGAGGATTCTGATCTCTTAAAATGTTTCTAAAAAATGTTTTCAGAAAAACTTCATACTTGCACTACTAAATTAATTCAATAAGTCAAAGCTTCTTGGTCCCTCTGACAAGCAATCATTCTTACCATGAAGGAGGGAAGTTCTGCATGGCCCTGAATCCAGCACTAAGTAATCATCCTGTTTTCACTGCTAAACATTCAAATGAATGATCTGCTCATGTTATCGTCATTTCCTCACACATATTCTACTTAACTCCTTGCACAATATGGCTTCTATTTTACCACTTTACTAAAATGTCATTCTTGAAAGCTAATTTTCCTCTCCTTTGTGCCTCTGGAGTACTTGACACTTTTGAAAACTTCATTCCGTTTAAAATGTTCTGCTTCCTTAGCATCATGGACTTTGGGATATATAGGTTCTCATGTTTTCTGATAGTCTTCATTTGAGGACTAACAAACATGCATATGCTTACATTCATATGTACACACACACACACATACACACACTCACTCAAGCATGTACGCCATGTAAGTCAGGCATCCACAAAATACTATTTAAAATTTTTCTAGTTCAACCTCACTGTTGATTTCAAACTATTCTTCCTGATGGAAGAATACTGTTATCTTGCTCATTGACGTGCCATTCCAAGATTTCTTCTCTTTCTGTCCTTGAAGGTCATATAAATGTGTACTTTTTATCATATTACTCCCATCCTAACTTCTTGGGCACCACATGTAGTTGTCTTTATTCTCTAGTAGTGTGGTGATTCAAAAACTGTAAAGTTAGCTAGCAATTTCTCAGAACAAACATATACAAGGAGGTCATGACTACTCTCTATTCTCATATCTCTAAATTTTGGAGAGATTCTTCATATAAAAACTAACTCTGTAGTGGAAACAGAGTGTGGATGCCCCTTCTCATAGATCTAACTAATCTAATTCTCTTCTTTTCCATTTCTTTCTTCTCTCTCCTCTGCTCAGAGAATCTTCATATATTTGCTAGGAGGAGATGTTAAAGCCAAGAACTGGCTTTGCTTGATTCCATATTTTGTCAGGTCTTTCTTGGTTCATACCTGGAAAAGTAATTGAAACTTTGCAACTTTAAAGACAAGAATATAAAAATGAAATGTCTTTATTATCTGATTCTGTTCTGGCAGCTTCCTTAAAGTAGTGAACATCATGATTTCAGATTTCTGAGAGGTGGATGCTTATATTATATATATATATATATATATATATATATATATATATATATATATATATATATATATATATATATATATATATAATGAAAATGTTATTCACATAGTATTTGTTCAATTAAACTGAATTAATAAAAATTTTGGTGTAATCGCAGAGACTTGTTTTAGAAAAAATAAATCTAACCTGATGTATTATTGTTGCTCTTTCAAAATATCTGTAATATTCATCATGTTTAGATCATTTGAATACTTTATGTATAGGTCAAAACTTCCAGTAAATATTCTGTTATTCTTATTAACAGAAAGCCATGATGTCTTAAAAAGTATTAACAGAATATTTATTCATTTTTATTGAAATTCTATTGAAAATAAAAATCCCACCATAAAGGGGAACAGCTAATATGAAATTTTAAAATATTTGAAATTTTATGTTAGTCAAAGGAGACCAAAAAGCTGATTTTAAATTATCCCACATTTTACATGCTTTCAAGCTGAACCTAGTCTTTGACTAGGTTTACTGTGACAGAACTCTTTAAGGAAGACTTTAAAAATCATAGCCCCAAAATGAATTACAAATGTTCCTTTTGCCTTTTAAAATATTTTAGGGGGTGCTAAATATATAGTCCACAGCCACTCATAAATTTCAGTTGTTTCTTCCTATTTCTTAGCATCATGAATTTCATTGGATCCTCTTAGTTTCTTTCCCCAAATTCATCCTTTTTCTAATCCACACCTATTACACTTTGCTCCAACCTATTCCCGTAAATGCCTCCCTTTAATGTGTTGTCATAACAAATCATATTATTCCATGATGTACATCTTCTTATGAGTCAATTTCTTCTTCTTGGTCAGTTTATTTATTTATTTTTTTGTAAAAAATGTGTTCACGTTTTATATTTACCCAAATGGAAACAATAGAAACATTTTGTTTTTTTTTTTTGATGAAGGGGAAGGTGTAGGATATTTGGGAAAGACTGAACTCTCATCAATTAATACAATTTTGATCATTACACTCTTATTCTTTCCCCATGAGGTAATTCCTGTATGCAAATGTACACCAAAATTCCTTGCTTCTTCCCCAGACACCAGATACTTCTATTCTCCTTTTAGTATGTGAGAATCTTCTTGGTGCATATGGAAGTAGTACCACGGAGATCTTGGTTGAGTACATCACAGTTACTTCTCAAAACACTTAAGCCTCGGAATTGGATTTTTAATTCTTCCTTTTTCATTATAATTGTTTTCTCTGTGGTAAGGAAAAGAAAGCATTGGTGAAAGCATACACTAGAAGCCTCTTCTATGAAGCCACCACTGACCCTAATTAGTTGTCAGTTTATTCTCGCACAGGTGGACCTATGTAATTCTTTAGTTGAGTATGTAACTGCCTATATCAGTCATAATTATGGTAACATTGACAGGGGACACTTGCTGCTCAGTGGTCACTAATGAGCAGTTACAAATTTATTATATGACTTTCAATGCTATCTACCCTACTATTTACTCTTTCTAGCATGTGAAAGTTTTGAAAATATATTTGTCTTCGTGTCTTTTAACCCAAAACCCAGTGTAGGACCTTGCAAAGTTTTACACAACTATTAGATCTCTCTGTTTCCATACATGCACATCTTTGTATTATTTCTTTGGTACTATCCTCAACTTAAAGTATTTTCCTAAACCACAGAATATAACTTCCCATAAATTTATCAAGTTCCTGTTAACAAGTAGCTCATATCAGAGATTCCAATGTCTCCTTATTTGTAAGTCTCACAAACTTGGACATATTTCCAGTGGATGCAGTGCTATCCAGTGGCTCCAGACCTTGGCTTGAAACTATTCAAGGTAGATCTGGCAGCAACGCAAAAATTAAGAATACAAAAACTCTCCAGTTTCTTTAAAAGAATATGATGATCTTTGCCGTGACTTAGTAAGTGTAAACAGCATCCAGGGCCAATATATTGCGTTTGTACCCTCTGTCTCTATACTTTGAGTACAATTGGCCTGGAAATAATTAATTAATTTACTATAGTGAATTTATTTGTTCAGCATAACACATATAAAGATTTCAAGGCAAACTTGAAAAATTGTCTGGCTAGCATCTTCATGCACCGACATTTTCCAAGGTCCCAGGTCCATTCTGAACACATTTCTTGACTTTGAGGTTAGAGAAACTTCTTTTCAGCTACTTCACAATTAAGGCTATATATAATCATTCTTGGCTTCATTTTGGGAGGTACTTAACATTATTCAGACTAAAGCAACGACAAAACATACCATTGTCTGTCCTGTTAATATTGAGTGTATCTAATATTATAATCATGGTATATCATTGCACTAAAATATCTATTCAAGTGGCAATGAGAAGAATGAATGGATTGAAGGTACTGAAGCTCCATTTTGCACATAACACTAAAACATCAAGGTCTGGGAATTATGAAAAAGTGGTTTAAAAAAAGAAATTAATCTTGTCTGGGGATCAGAAAAATCTTCCCTAATTAAATTCCCTTTGAGCTTAATTCTGAAGGATAAGTAGTTTATGCCAAAGTATGCATGTGTACTGAGGTGAAAGGTAGATAAAATGGAGATATATTTCATATACCATACTTTTATCATTAATAATATTTTATTCTACTTTGATTTTTTTTCGAACATGTGTCATAGATGGTATCTCTTAGTTAGTTGGAACATTATTATCCACCTATTCTCAAGGAATAGACAATTAATGTACATGAACATTTTAATAATTTGAATCCCTAATGGCAATTTCTTCAGTGTGCTTTGCAGAAGATTCTGTGTTTGTGTTAACTTTAGCTATATAGAATCACAGTCCTACGCAAAGTTGTCAACTATATGAGAAAAATCACGTCTTTCTGTAGCCAAATAAAAATGTGTAACTTATAGTTTTTTATATTTCTTGTGTTTGTCATTGATAAGTCAAGATGGAATATAGTCCTACCTATGTAGCGTAATTTGAGAAACATGAAAAACCTACCCTCCTAAAATAGTTGATAAAATTCCAACTCTTAAATATGTATTTTGTGTTAGGACATGGGAAATACCCTGTTAATATGCAAATATTTTAATGAGAAGGGTCTTCCAAGAATCACAAGAAAATATCTAGTCCTGACTCTTTCAGGACAGTCTGAATTGTTTCCCAGAGATGTCTCACATATTTTATTATATCATTTAACATACTATGTGATAACAATTTTCTTATCTGATTTTCCAGCTGGACTCTAAAATCCAGAAGGGAAGGGCAATCACTGAATTATGTTTATTTTTATATCACCATCAACTAGCACGGTACATGATAAAAAAGAAATACTTAGTGGCTATGTTTGAATGAAGAGATGAATGAATGATGTAATAATGCCCATTTGTCAAAAATCTTTTAGAAAAAAACTTGATTATGTGTGAGACAATCCTAGGCCCAAATAGGAAAAGGCCAGGAAGACTAGTGTTCTGTTTGTTTTTTTTGCTTGGGGGAGGATCAAACCATTTTATTGAGGGGCTTTGGGGGAGGGTCGAAGGCCTCGGAGGACAATGAGATCCAACATCCTATGTCTGGCCGGGATGACCCCAGCTTAACAATCGCTGAAAGCTAATGTTTGTTTTGAAAAAAGGTGAATTCAGAAAAAGTCTTTAAATTGTGATTCAAAGTCAGAATGCTGATTTTAGTGTGCTATTTTGGGAAGGGAGTTAACTGGTCTGTCAGGGAGCATCAAGGTCACACTGAGTTCAAAGGAAGAAGGTGTGTGCTGGGAACGCTGCTGAGGGAAGGATAGAAAAAGTGAATCTTGCTTCTTCACAAATGTTGTATGCTGTTTCACGTGATTCAAGGACAACTAGCTACTTTACCTCTGAGTGTTCTAGGCAGTATCATATGCACAGTGTTTCTAAAACAGAATGAAAATGATTCTGTTACTGAGTTGACAGTGTTATTGTGGGTTACATGGATTCTATGCAATTAATGTTTTTCTTCTACTTGTCCCCAATTTGTGCTTTTTTGTCAGTTGTTAATTACTTTTTATTATTTGCTCAATAAGACAGTAAAAATTATGTTTATGTTAGCAGGCAATTGTAAACACAACTAGTATATCTAGAAAAGAGTGTGCTTCTTAATATTATTTTTAGATTTGCATAAATTTTTATTTTTAAAAAATGGATCAAACTATACATATAATTTGGCTAAAACTTATTATCCAGTAACAGTTTCAGAACACAAATTAGGAACATCATCCTAAGTCAATAAGTCCACTTTTGATACACTAACTCTGATTAATTATTTAAGAAATGGCATTACTAAGTCAAAGGGTTTGCACATTTTCAAGTTTTGGTAGACGTTGGTAAAATTCCAAAATGGTACACCAATTTACATTCTCATCAAAGAAGTAGAGGTAGAAAAAAAACATGATTAGGTAAAACATAGACTTGATTTACTGCTACAACAGATTACTACCATATTCTGAGCTAGCCACCTAAACTATGTGTAAGAGATTCTTGAAAAGATCCTGGATAGAGATTTCATTGCCTGTTGTAATTACAATTCAGAAGTAGTCACAAGATGTATAAAAAGAACTA
This sequence comes from Eschrichtius robustus, assembly GCF_028021215.1. NCBI lineage: Eukaryota > Metazoa > Chordata > Mammalia > Artiodactyla > Eschrichtiidae > Eschrichtius > Eschrichtius robustus. The sequence continues at coordinate 77,782,853 of NC_090845.1, forward strand.
AAAATTCAAAAATAAGAAAACCACTCAATTCAAAAGTAGACAAAATATTTGAATAGACTTTTAGCAAAGAAGATATGAGGATGGCAAATAAGCATATGAAAAGATGCTCAACATAATTTGTCATAAGGGAACCAAAAATTAAAATCACAGTGAGATACCAGTACACATATGCTAGAATAGTTAAAACAAAACAAAACAAAACAAAAAGCTGACATTAGCAATTCCTGATGAGGATGTGAAACAATTGAAATGATTGTTCACTGCTGATGCAAAATGGTAAAAATACTTTGGAAAACAATTGAGCAGTTTATTATAAAGTGAAATGTATTTGTGCCATATGATTCAGCAATCTCACTACTAGGTATTTACCCAAGAGACACAAAGTTTATGTGTACATCAAAACCTATAGTGCATGTTTATAGCAGCTTTATTTATAATTGCCCAAAATGGAGACAATCAATATCCTTCACCATGTGAATGGATAAACCAACTGTGGTATATCCATACAATAAAGTAATGCTCATCAATAAAATGGAATAAACTACTAATACAAAGTGGTAATATGGATAAATCTCAAATGAATTATGCAAAGTGAAAGAAGTGAGACACAAAAGGGTATAATTCACGCCTGGCAACAAAATCCAAATCTAGCAATAATTTTCTCTCTGGGTCCAAATTGGAAACAATAAAGAAGAAAACAAGCCTAATCATCTCTTGCTACCTAACTAAATCTGGGAACTACAAGACAATGGTAGTGATAATCATAATAACAACAATGATAAAAAGTACACACACTCACACACACAGGCACCTGCACACACCAGGCTACACCATACCTTCTCAATGCCTTGCAGGTGCCAAAGTTAGCTTCTGTAATTCCTCTATTTTTTACTTGTTTGAATTTTTATGCCTTTTTATTTTAATTTACATACAATAAATTTCTCTTTTTTGGTGTATAAGTCTATGAGTTTTCATGAATGCATAAAGTCTTAGAACAACTACCACAATCAAGAAACAGAACAATTCCATCAGTCAAAGAAAATTTTCCCACTTTGCCCCTTTGTCATCAACACTTCACACACTCCCAATCCCTAAAACCTACTACCTACTGATTTCTGTGCTTACAGTTTTGCCTTTTCCAGATGTTTATATTGTCAATGAAAATTAGTTAATAGTCAGTCTAAGAAACAAATAGAGCATTTTATTCAAGCCAACCTGATGGTCAATACCCGGCAGTCTTTCAGAAATCTCTGAGGACTGTTCCACTGGTTAGAGGTCAAAGCACAGTCATACACATTTTCGAGACAAAGGGTCACACATCAAAGTCAGAGTTTGACAGTTTACATAGTCCAGATCTGCACATACAAGGCAAGTAGTGGGTCATTGTGACCCCTTACCGGATTTAGAAAGGAATGTTATCTCTTAGGGAGATACCTTGCTGGCACCAGGAGAAAATTGCTCTTTTCAGTTGAGCAGGCATTTCTGTGTCCTCTAAGGAGGTCTAGTTAATGTATAATGGAGATGCACATGCACACTAAAGAGAGTTAGTGGCCCAAATGGGCAGAGAGAATTTTATATTTAAAATTTTTCTTATCCTGCCTTAAAAACAACTTTATCTCATATCTATATACGGGGAGAGAGAGGAAAAAGAGTGTGCTTCTTAATCTTAACTACCATTGTTTGTTCCAATAACATTTGCAACGAACTCACAATAATTGTCTTTGAATTACAGATTCCAAAAAAATAGCTAATATTTTGTCAATATTCTCAAGTAGAAATAAACTCTATTTATAAGAATGCTCATTACTGTACAAACTTAAGCAAAATTAGGTGCCTCTTATCTTCAATTTCAATTACTTCTATGTCTAGCTTCCAATTTCATACTTACCCAGTGCTCATTCATTGTCCCTGACTGTCCAGGGTTTACTACCATGATTTCAATGCCCTACCAAGACCTACATTAGTGGAATCAACACTTCATAGATAAAGGGAGTGAGAAATAATTGATGACTGACCAACATTATTATAAAGAAGCATGAAGTGAGGTGAGGATTTGGCCAACAAACCCTCTAGTTCCTCTCTCTGCTTGGGAGAATGAATGGAAAGCAACCGCTAGGCTTCAGGTGGGAGGGAATTATAAGAGAAAATGGGTTTCATTACTATGTCGGTCTCAAATAGTGAACCTGACTAAAGCAAAGTAGATTAGAGAAATTTATACAAAAGTAGATTTGGAGGGAAAACAATGTTTGTTTGGTTTTTTTAATTTATTTTTATATTTATTTTTGGCTGTGTTGGGTCTTCATTTCTGTGCGAGGGCTTTCTCTAGTTGTGGCAAGTGGGGACCACCCTTCATCGCAGTGGGCAGGCCTCTCACTATCGCGGCCTCTCTTGTTGCGGAGCACAGGCTCCAGACGCTCAGGCTCAGTAGTTGTGGCTCACAGGCCTAGTTGCTCCATGGCATGTGGGATCTTCCCAGACCAGGGCTTGAACCCGTATCCCCTGCATTGGCAGGCAGATTCTCAACCACTGCGCCACCAGGGAAGCCCAATTCTTGGTTTTAACAATAAAACACTAGCTTCAAGTTCATTAATGCTAAGCCAAGGCTGTTATCTTGTGAGGTATTAAGATAAGAAACATAACTGGGGAAATTAAACTGCTGAATTCCAGAAATATTCATAGTAATTTGGCGACCAATCTGGAATTAACAATAAAGAGCTATTTCCTACCCAAAGGGGATGAATAGTATCATCTGGAGAGGTGAAATATGGATTTTGTATAAGCAGACATCCTTTTCTTTCCCATTATTCTTTCTTCTTCTAATAGACCCTCTTTAGCTAGATAAGAGCTAGAAAACTTGCCAAGTGATTAAACATGTCTTTAATACCTCTTGTGGAAGAAAAAAGTAAACAGAAATCTTGAGTTCATCAAGATGAGAGAAAGACTTCCATAATAATAGAAAAACAAAAAAAGAATTAGACAATGACAGAGAATTAAATGCTGGTTCTTTTAATCCCAGATAAAATTTTTATGTATCCATAATTCATTGTAAATTAAGCAGATCTTCAATTCATTGAAGTTGAAAAATTAGTTGACTAGTATTAGAAGACCATTAGGAATCTTAGATGACGTCTTTTAAAAATGTATGTGTTTATTTGGATAGTACTAAGTCTGAATAAAATTAGTTCTATGATACAGTTAGGATTTATAAATTTCATTGTTACATCCCCAGGGAAAACAGCAGTGCAGAAAAACCAAGAACTTTCTTCTATACAGGGATGCCTACAGAGGAACACTATATATATATATATATATATATAGCTTGTCACCATGTTTTAACATAGCTCCTTAAAATGAGCAGGAAATGCATAACAAAAAGAGCTCTAGACAAGCGTGTAATAGATAGATGATAGACAGATAGATAGATAACTAGATATAGATGTGTGTTCCTGTGTGTGTGTATGTGTGTGTATATATAGTCAAAGGCTACCTGCCCTTACTTGTGATTGTTTCCACTTCTAGGATATATACAAGCCTGACCAGAGTTAATAAACTGGTAGAATAAGCCTGCCAGCATCTCTACTCACAATGTAACTAGGAACTTCTAAGAGTGAACTCATTTTAGGGTAGAGAGTGTAGAAAATGGCAAGCTTTAGTTAGAAGAAAGTTGTAATTTTGAAGATACCATTCTGTGTGTCCTTTTAATTAATCGTCAGTCTACTTCTATGAAACATGCCTGGCTCACATGAAGAGCAAACATATTGTAGATAAAAATTAAATAATTTTTCATGAAAACCTCTAAAACTTTGTATTATAAGATTTACAGCTTTGGGACCCCTTAGCAGAGTATAATCCATAAATGGGAGATAAAATTTGTTTCTCATTTCACCCCAGTACACTGTAAAGTTTTGGACATATTAGAATGTTCTAGTAAATTTGTGTTGGTAGCAGTATTTAGCATGGGTGTTCCTACTGCTGCACAGCAGATATGATGGTAACCAGGAAAAATGAGTTTCTAAGAAATTTATAGTAGTTGAATGTAACTAAATTGCTGTTGTGTCCAACAGAGACAGCTTTACCCAAAATGTGCCTCATGGTAATAAATTATGCTTGTCCATAAGCAATTGTAAGATACTCCATGGGAATACATAGAACCATTTGCAGAGGGTCTTTTCAGAGGGCTGTCATCCTGCATTAGCAGCTGGAGAAATATCCAGAGTAATATATTAAATAGTGTTGAAGAGGTTCTATTTTTAACTGTGGAATGGGAGATAATACTTAGGATAAATATAAAAATTAGTTTTCAGATTGCAACTATTGTTTACTTATTTAAAATTTATTTATTTTTCTTCTTTCTATCCATCTTCTTCCTTTTTTCCTCCTGAGAAATGCTGTCTTCTTTTCCCAATACCGGGAGCCCAGGAAAAAGAAAGTGATACCTGGGATATTTTTGCCAGTCTGGAATATCAAAAAACATACGCATAATTTTATTTCTAACATGGTTAGTAGTAAGTAACTACACAGCTATATCTGTACTGAATTTTAAAATGCCCCTGATACACATAAAAAAAAAAGCTTCTAATGAATTTTGCAAAAAAAATCCTATATATGACATGTGAGTTATACACGTCTCAGCACTTAAAGGGAAATGTGGAAATAATTGATGTTAACTATTAGTTGAAAGAGAAATATTTTCACACCATAGAATTAATTCCAATGAAAGACAATGGCTTTTGGGAAGCTTGGCACTTTCTCTCTAAGCTTAGAAATATGATTAACATCTGCTTGATTTTGTAAGCATATCAAAAAATAATGGTTATGTTAAACTTGTGAAAATTTTAAATTAAAAAAAAAATCATCCAGAACTTTCAGAATTATCCAATTATATAAAAGGAAGAATATGAATTATGTGCCATGGCTTAGAACAGTTATTTATTTTATATTACATACTAGTAATTGGAAAACATTTGCATGTGTTCTGTCAATAACTTGCAAAAGGAAAAATGTCTAATTTTCTATGCATTTAAATCATATGTCCATTAAATCAGAATATATCAGAGCTGTATATAGTTTTTAATGTTCATTCTAATAGCTTTAAATGAATAACACCACAGAAAACACAGATAGTAGTATCACAGTTAAGCCCCAGAAATATAAAATTATGACAGAAAGGTGAATGTTACACATAGCTCAGTGGAGCAAATTAAGATAAAATAAGTTCAATTGCCTTGGCTTTATACAGCAGGTTTGCTGACAGTTTGTTGTCTCTGTTTCGTTATGACAAAGAGTTACAACAGTTGTGCAAGTTTACCCTCTGTATCAAGGCAAATTTTTCATGAAACTGACAATATTGCCTACCACTAGCTTTTAATTCATTAATAAGCATATTTTGTGGAAAGAATTCAGAAAAGATGGTATGAATCAACCATAAAAAGTTTTCTTGTTGCAAGAAATCTACATCTTGAGACCTTCAAGATGGCAGAGGAGTAAGACGTGGAAATCACCTTCCTCCCCATAAGTACATCAGAAATACATCTACATGTGGAACAACTCCTACAGAACACCTACTGAACGCTGGCAGAGGACCTCAGACTTCCCAAAAGGCAAGAAACTAGCCATGTACCTGGGTAAGGAAAAAAGAAAAGACACAGACAAAAGAATAGGGATGGGACATGCACCTCTGGAAGGGAGCTGTGAAGGAGGAAAAGTTTCCACACACCAGGAAGATCCTTCACTGGTGGATACGGGGGGTGGGAGGGGGGAAAGCTTCGGAGCCATGGAGGATAGCACCGCAACCGGAGAGCAGAGGGCAAAGAGGAGAGATTCCCTCACAGAGAATTGGTGCCAACCAGCACTCACCAGCCTGAGAGGCTTATCTGCTCACCAGCCGGGGCAGGTGGGGGCTGGGAGCTGAGGCTCTGGCTTCGGAGGTCAGATCCCAGGGAGAGGACTGGGGTTGGCTGCATGAACACAGCCTGAAGGGGGCTAGTGTGCCACAGCTAACCGGGAAGTAGTCCAGGAAAAAGTTTGGACCTCCCTAAGAGGCAAGAGACCATTGTTTCGGCGTGCGTGAGGAGATGGGATTCAGAGCACTGCCTAAATGAGCTCCAGAGACAGGCGTGAGCCACAGCTATCAGCACAGACACCAGAGACAGGCATGAAACAATAAGGCTCCAGCTACAGCCACCAAGGAGCCTGAGTGCAAGCACAGGTCACTATCCACACCTCCCCCCCACCACAGGGAGGCTGTGCAGCCCACCACTGCCAGGGTCCCGTGATCCAGGGACAACTTCCCCAGGAGAACACATGGTATGCCTCAGGCTGTTGTAACATCATGCTGGCCTCTGCCACTGCAGGCTTGCCCCGCATTCCATACCCCTCCTACCCCCAGGCTGAGTCACCCAGAGCCCCTAATCAGCTGCTATTCAACCCCATACTGTCTGAGCAAAGAACAGAGGCCCTTAGGCGACCTACACACAGAGGTGAGGCCAAATACAAAGCTGAACACCAGGAGCTGTGTGAACAAAGAAGAGAAAGGGAAATTTCTCACAGCAGCCTCAGGAGCATCGGATTGTATCTCCACAAACAACTTGATGTACCCTGCATCTGTGGAATACCTGAGTAAACAACAAATCATCCCAATATTGAGGCGGTGCACTTTGGGAGCAACTGTAGACTTGAGGTTTGCTTTCTGCATCTAATTTGTTTCTGGTTTTATGTTTATGTTAGATTAGTATTTAGAGTTTATTATTAATGGTAGATTTGTTTATTGATTTGGTTGCTCTCTTCCTCCTTTCCTTTTATATATAGATATATATTTTTTCCTTTTTTTCTTTTTGTGAGTGTATACGTGCATGATTCTTTGTGTGATTTTTGTCTGTATAGATTTGCTTTTACCATTTGTCATAGGGTTCTGTCTGTCCATTTTTTTTTCTTTTTTATACCTTTTAGCTCTTGTTATCATTGGTGGATTTCTTTTTTCGGATTGGCTACTCTCCTTTCTTTCTTTCTTTATTTGTGGTTTTTCATTAAATTTTTATTTTATTTCATTTTTAATAATTATTTTTTATTTTAAAAACTTTATTTTATTTTATTTCTTTCTTTATTTTTTTCTCCCTTTTCTTCAGAGCCGTGTGGCAGACAGGGACTTTGTGTTCTGGCCGGGTGTCAGACCTGTGCCTCTGCAGTGGGAGAGCCAAGTTCAGGACATTGGTCCACCAGAGACCTCCTGGGTCCACATAATATCAAATGGTGAAAGATCTCCAAGAGATCTCCACCTCAATGCTAAGACCCAGCTCCACTCAAAAACCAGTAAGCTAAAGTGCTGGGCATCCTATGCCAAACAACTAGAAAGACAGGAACACAAAGCCACCCATTAGCAGAGAGGCTGCCTAAAATAATAATAAGGGCATAGACACCCCAAAACACACCATCGGATGCGGTCCTGCCCACCAGAAAGACAAGATCCAGCCTCATCCACCAGAACACAGGCACAAGTCCACTCCACCAGGAAACCTACACAACCCACTGAACCAAACTTAGCCACTGGAGGTAGACACCAAAAACAATGGGAAAAACGAACCTGCAGCCTACAAAAAGGAGAACCCAAACACAGTAAGTTAAGCAAAATGAGAAGACAAAGAAACACACAGCAGATGAAGGAGCAAGGTAAAAACCCACTGGACCAAACAAATGAAGAGGAAATAGGCAGTCTACCTGAAAAAGAATTCAGAATAAAGAAAGTAAAGATGATCCAAAATCATGGAAATAGAATGAAGAAAATATAAGAAGCCTTTTACAAGGAGCTAGAAGAACTAAACAGCCATCAAACAATCATGAACAACACAATAAATGAAATTAAAAATTCCCTAGAAGGAATCAATAGCAGAATAACTGAGGAAGAAGAACAGATAAGTGATATGGAAGATAAAATAGTGGAAATAACTACTGCAGAACAGAATAAAGAAAAAAAGAATGAAAAGAATTGAGGACAATCTTAGAGATCTCTGGGACAACATTAAACACACCAACATTTGAATTATATGGGTCCCAGAAGAAGAAGAGGCAAAGAAAGGGACGGAGAAAATACTTGAAGAGATTATAGTTGAAAACTTCCCTATTATGGGAAAGGAAATAGGCAATCAAGTCCAGGAAGTGCAGAGAGTCTCGTATAGGATAAATCCAAGGAGAAACACGCCAAGACACGTATTAACCAAACTATCAAAAATTAACTACAAAGAAAAAATATTAAAAGCAGCAAGGGAAAAGCAACAAATAACATACAAAGTAGTCCCCATAAGATAAACAGCTAAACTTTCAGCAGAAAATCTGCAAGGAAGAAGGGAGTGGCAGGACATACGTAAAGTGATGAAAGGGAAAAAACCACAACCAAGATCACTCTACACAACAAGGATCTCATTCAGATTTGACAAAGAAATTAAAATCTTTACAGACAAGCAAAAGCTAAGAGAATTCAGCACCACCAAACCAGCTTTACAACAAATGCTAAAGGAACTTCTCTAAGCAGGAAACACAAAAGAAGGAACAGACCTACAAAAACAAATCCAAAACAGTTAAGAAAATGGTAATAGGAACATGCATATCGATAATTACCTTAAATGTAAATGGATTAAATGCTCCAACCAAGAAACATAGACTGGCTGAATGGATACAAAAACAAGACCCATATATATGCTGTCTACAAGAGACCCACTTCAGGCCTACGGACACATACAGGCTGAAAGTGAGGGGATGTAAAAAGCTATTCCATGCAAATGGAAATCAAAAGGAAGCTGGAGTAGCAATTCTCATATCAGACAAAATAGACTTTAAAATAAAGACTATTACAAGAGACAAAGAAGGACATGACATAACGATCAAGGCATCAATTCAAGAATAAGATACAACAATTGTAAATCTTTATGCACCCAACATAGGAGCACCTCAATATATAAGGCAAATGCTAACAGCCACAAAAGGGGAAATCGACAGTAACACAGCCATAGTACAGGACTTTAACACCCCACTTTCACCAATGGTCAGATCATACAAAATGAAAATAAAAAAGGAAACACAAGCTTTAAATGATACATTAAACAACATGGACTTAATTGATATTTATAGGACATTCCATCCAAAAACAAGAGAATACACTTTCTTCTCAAGTGCTCATGGAACATTCTGCAGGATAGATCATATCTTGGATGACAAATCAAGCCTTGGTAAATTTAAGAAAATTGAAGTCATATCAAGTATCTTTTCTGACCACACCGCTATGGGACTAGATATCAATTACAGGAAAAAATCTGTAAAACTTACAAACAAATGGATGTTAAACAATACACTACTTAATAACCAATACATCACTGAAGAAATGAGAGAGGAAATCAAAAAATACCTAGAAACAAATGACAATGAAAACACGACAACACAAAACTTATTGAGTGCAGCAAAAGAAGTTCTAAGATGGAAGTTTATAGCAAAACAGTCTTACCTCAAGTGACAAGAAACATCTCAAATTCACAACCTAACCTTACACCTAAAGCAATTAGAGAAAGAAGAAGAAGAAGAAAAAAAAAGCAAGCTAGCATAAGGAAAGAAATCAGAAAGATCAGATCAGAAATAAATGAAAGAGAAATGAAGGAAACAAGGGCAAAATCAGTAAAACTAAAAGCTCTTTCTTTGAGAAGATAAAGAAAATTGATAAACCATTAGCCAGACTCATCAAGAAAAAAAAGGGAGAAGACTCAAATCAATAGAATTAGAAATGAAAAACAGAAGTAACAACTGAAACTGCAGAAATACAAAGGATCAGGAGAGATTACTACAAGCAACTATATGCCAAAAAAATGGGCAACCTGGAAGAAATGGACAAATTCTTAGAAAAGCACTACATTCTGAGACTGAACCAGGAAGAAATAGAAAATATAATCAGACCAATCACAAGCACTGAAATTGAGAGTGATTAAAAATCTTCCAACAAACAAAAGTCCAGGACGAGATGGCTTCACAAGGGAATTCTATTAAAACATTTTGAGAAAAGCTAACAGCTATCCTTCTCAAACTCTTCTGAAACATACCAGAGGGAGAAAGACTCCCAAACTCATTCTATGAGGCCACCATCACCCTGATACCAAAACCAGACAAAGATTTGACAAAGAAAGAAAACTACAGGCCAATATCACTGATACACATAGATGCAAAAATCCTCAACAAAATACTATCAAAAAGAATCCAATAGCACTTTAAAACGATGATACACAATGATCAAGTGGGGATTATCCCAGGAATGCAAGGATTCTTCCATACATGTAAATCAATCAAGGTGATACACCATATTAACAAACTGAAGTATAAAAACCATATGATAATCTCAAGAGATGAAGAAAAAACTTCTGAAAAAATTCAACACCCATTTATGAAAAAAACCCTCCAGAAAGTAGGCATAAAGGGAACTTACCTCAACATAATAAAGGTCATATATGACAAATCCACAGCCAACATCATTCTCAATGGTGAAAAATTGAAACCATTTCCTCTAACATCAGGAACAAAACAAGGTTGTCCACTCTCACCACTATTACTCAACATAGTTTTGGAAGTTTTAGCCACAGCAATCAGAGAAGAAAATAAATAAATAAATAAAAGGAATCCAAGTCGGAAATGAAGAAGTAAAGTTGTCACTGTTTGCAGATGACACGATACAATACATAGAGAATCCTAAATATGCTACCAGAAAACTACTAAAGCTAATTAACGAATTTGGTAAAGTAGCAGGATACAACATTAATGCACAGATCTCTTGCATTCCTATACACTAATGATGAAAAATCTGAAAGAGAAATTAAGGAAAAACTCCCAGTTACCATCGCAACAAAAAGAATAAAATACCTTGGAATAAACCTACATAAGGAGACAAAAGAGCTGTATGCAGACAACTGTAAGATACTGATGAAAGAAATTAAAGATGATGCAAACAGATGGAGAGATATAAAATGTTCTTGGATTGGAAGAATCAACATGGTGAAAATGACTATACTACCCAAAGCAATCTACAGATTCAATGCAATCCCTATCAAACTACCAATGTCATTTCTTCACAGAACTAGAACAAAATGTTTCACAGTTTGTATGGAAACACAAAAGACCCCGAATAGCCAAAGCAATCTAGAGAAAGAAAAATGGAGCTGGAGGAATCAGGCTCCTGGACTTCAGACTATACTACAAAGCTACAGTAATCAAAACAGTATGGTGCTGGCACAAAAACAGAAATATAGAACAATGGAAGAGGATAGAAAATCCACAGATAAAGTCACACACATATGGTCACCTTATTTTTGATAAAGGAGGCAAGAATATGCAATGGAGAAAAGATAGCCTCTTCTATAAGTGGTTCTGGGAAAACTGGACAGCCTCATGTTAAAGCATGAAATTAAAACACTGCCTACCACCATACACAAAAATACACTCAAAATGGATTAAAAACCTAAATGTAAGGCCAGACACTTTAAAATTCTTAGAGGAAAACATAGGCAGGACACTCTATGACATAAATCACAGCAAAATCCACCTCTTACAGAAATGGAAATAAAAACAAAACTAAACAAATGGGACCTAATGAAACTTAAAAGCTTTTGCACAGCAAAGGAAACTACAAACAAGATGGAAAGATGATCCTCAGAATGGTAGAAAATATTTGCAAATGAAGCAACTGACAAAGGATTAACCTCCAATATTTACAAGCAGCTCATGCAACTCAATATCAAAAAAATAAGCAACCCAATCCAAAAATGGGCAGAAGACCTAAACACATATTTTTACAAAGAAGATATACAGATTGCCAACAAGCACATGAAAGAATGCTCAAAATAAATAATCATTAGAGAAATGCAAATCAAACTACAATGAGGTATCACCTCACACAAGTCAGAATCGCCATCATCAAAAAATCTACAAGCAATAAATGCTGGAGAGGGTGTGGAGAAAAGGGAACCCTCTTGCACTGTTGGTGGGAATATAAATTGATACAGCCACTATGGAGAACAATAAGGAGATTCCTTAAAAAACTAAAAATAGAACTACCATACGACCCTGCAATCCCACGACTTGGCATATACCCTGAGAAAACCATATGTCAAAAAGAGTCATGTGTCACAATGTTCATTGCAGCTCTATTTATAATAGCCAGGACATGGAAGCAACCTAAGTGTCCATGGACAGATTAATGTATAAAGAAGATGTGGCTCATATATACAATGGAATATTACTCAGCCATAAAAAGAAACAAAATTGAGTTATTTATACTGAGGTGGATGGATGTATGGTTTGTCATACAGAGTGAAATAAGTCAGAAAGAGAAAAACAAATACCGTACGCTCATACATATATATGGAATCTAAAAAAAATTTTTTTTTTCTGAAGACCCTAGGGGCAGGACTGGAATAAGGATGCAGATGTAGAGAATGGACTTAAGGACATGGGGAGGTGGAAGTGTAAGCTGGAACGAAGTGAGAGAGTGGCATGCACATATGTACACTACCAAATGTAAAATAGATAGCTAGTGGGAAGCAGCCACAGAGCACAGGGAGATCAGCTCGGTGCTTTGTGACCACCTAGAATGGTGGGATAGGGAGAGTGGGAGGGAGACACAAGAAGGGGGAAATATGTGATATATGTATATGTATAGCTGATTCACTTTGTTACAAAGCAGAAACTGACACCATTGTAAAGCAATTATACTCCAATAAAGTTGTTTAAAAAATTCCATCTCTTCCAACATAAATTTGAAAAAAGAAAGAAAGAAAGAAGAAATCTACATCTCAAATGTTTCAAGTTTTGCTTACTTATAAAAAAAGGAAAAGAGAAAAAATTAAATGATTACAAAACCTGAATTTTTTGTGGCTTAAGATATAAATAAAGGCTTCATCTAACCTAAGTATGAAGGTTCTCCAAGAGATGAATCATTGCTTCAGAATGACCAATTATTCAGATACCAATTTGTACTAAACATGGTTTCCAGATCATCACAGCATGTGAGGAGAGACCTGGAGGATAATGTACCTTAAATCCATCATCCCAGAAGTGACACATGTCACTTCCACCCTTAGCCCATAAGTCAAAACTAGTTATCTGATCATGATTAACTAGGATGTATCTAGTAAATGCAGGGCAGAACATAGATGTTCCATGAGCAGTAAATGTCTATGACAAATTCTCTAGGGTAGTATTTCTCAAATGATAGATTTTGACAAAACTGGTTGATTTTGTTACAATTTAGATGTATTGCAGTAGATCTGAGGTGTGAATCTAAATTCATGATTTTTAACAATATCCCAAGTGATTCCAGCATTTCTGGTTTCAATTCACACTTTGAGTAGCAAGATTACAGATTATATATCTTGGAGTTGAATTTCTGAGTCACAGAGTATGTGAATGTTCAGTTTTACAAATAGTGTGAAAAAATTTACTAAAGTGTTTGTACCAATTTACACACCCTGCCAGTGATTTATAGATCTCATTGATTCACATCCTGATTAACACTTGAAGTTTTCAGACATCTTAATTTTTATCAACCTAATGGGTATAAAATTTGATCTAATTGTAAACTTAATTTACATTTCCCTGATGACTAAAGAAGTATTGCTTCATTTCATGTTTGCCATTTGTATTTCCTTTATTTAAAGTGTCAGTTTGTGTCTATCTTAGGGTGGGCCCGGCAGAAGTTGACCTTGAGTTGGGGCTTCATGCAATAACATTTCTTAGGAAATATTTACAGGAGACACTTAGCAGTGTAGCTGTGGGATACAGAAGGGAACAATAAATATTAATGCCACCACACCCACCTTCTCGGTTAAGAGTTGTCCCCAGGGAAACATAATTTCTAAGTTACCGTCTACTCACCATGCAGACCAACAGAAACAACTCCTGAAACACAAGTTCCTCAAAAAAGAAAAAATTTTCTGGTGCTGGCAATTGGGAATAAAATCATTAAAATGACAATATGGTGTGAGAGGACATGGATGTAAAAATACAATATCTCTTCCTATCTTCTTTTTTTTTTTTTGGCCATGCTTCTTCACTTGTGGGGTATTAATTCCACAACTAGGGATTGAATCAGGCCCTCAGCAGTGAAAGTGCAGAGTCCTAACCACTGGTCCACCAGTGAATTGATATTAGATTGAAACTAGATGTAACACAGTGAACTCATATATTTTATTTTATTTTATTTTATTTTTAACACTTTTATTGGAGGATAATTGCTTTACAATGTTGTGTTAGTTTCTGCTGTATAACGAAATGAATCAGCTATAAGTATACATATATCTTCCTTGTATCTCCCTCCCACCCTCCCTATCCCACCCCTCTAGGTGGTCACAAAGCACTGAGCTGATGTCCAAGTGCAATGCAGTTGCTTCCAACTAGCTATCTATTTCACATTTGGTAGTGTATATATGTCAATGCTACTCTCTCACTTCACCCCAGCTTCCCCTTCCCCTTCCCCGTGTCCTCAAGTCCTTTCTCTAAGTACGCATTTTTATTCCTGAATTGCCCTAGGTTCATCAGAACCTTCTTTTTTTTTTAGATTCCATATATATGTGTTAACCTACAGTATTTGTTTTACTCTTTCTGACTTACTTCACTCTGTATGACATACTCTACACCCATCCACCTCACTACAAATAACTCAACTTCATTCCATTTTATGGCTGAATTATATTCCATTGTATATATGTGCCACATCTTCTTTATCCATTCATCTTTCGATGGACACTTAGGTGGTTTCCATGTCCTTGCTATTGTAAATAGTGCTGCAAACAACATTGTGGTACATGACTCTTTTTGAATTATGGTTTTCGCAGGGTATATGCCTAGTAGTGGGATTGCAGGGTCATATGATAGTTTTATTTTTACTTTTTTAAGGAACCTCCATACTGTTCTCCATAGTGGCTGTATCAATTTACATTCCCACCAACAGTGTAAGAGCGTTCACTTTTCTCCACATCCTCTCCAGCATTTATTGTGTGTAGATTTTTTGATGATGGCGATTCTGACCGGTGTGAGGTGATATCTCATTGTAGTTTTGATTTGCATTTCTGGAATGATTAGTGATGTTGAGCATTCTTTCATGTGTTTGTTGGCAATCTGTATATCTTCTCTGGAGAAATGTCCATTTAGGTCTTCTGCCCATTTTTGAATTGGGTTGTTTGTTTTTTGATACTGAGATGCATGCACTGCTTGTATATATTGGAGATTAATCTTTTGTCAGTTGCTTCCTTTGCAAATATTTTCGCCAATTCTGAGAGTTGTCTTTTCATCTTGTTTATGGTTTCCTTTGCTGTGCAAAGCTTTTAAGTTTCATTAGGTCCCATTTGTTTATTTTTGTTTTTGTTTCATTTCTCTAAGAGGTGGGTCAAAAAGGAACTTGCTGTGATTTATGTCATAGAGTGGTCTGCCTATGTTTTATAGTGTCTGGCCTTACATTTAGGTATTTAATCCATTTTGAGTTTATTTTTTGTGTATGGTGTTAGGAAGTGTTCTTATTTCATTCTTTTATATGTAGCTCTCCAGTTTTCCCAGCACAAGTTATTGAAGAGGTTGTATTTTGTCTATTGTATATACCTGCCTCTTTGATCAAAGATAACATGACCATATGTCTGTGGGTTTATCTCTGGTTTTCTATCCTATTCCATTGATCTATATTTCTGTTTTTGTGCTACTATCATACTCTCTTGATTACTGTACCTTTGTAGTATAGTCTGAAGTCAGGGAGCATGATTCCTTCAGCTCCGTTTTTCTTTCTCAAGATTGTTTTTGCTACTCAGGGTCTTTTGTGTTTTCATACAAATTGTGAAATTATTTTTCCAGTTCTGTGAAAATTCCCATTAGTAGTTTGACAGGGATTGCATTGAATCTGTAGATTGTTTTGGGTAATATAGTCATTTTCACAATGTTGATTCTTCCAATCCAAGAAAATGGTATATTTCTCTATCTGTTTGTATCATCTTTAATTTCTTTCATCCGTGTCTTATAGTTTTCTGCATACAGGTCTTTTGTCTCCTTAGGTAGATTTATTCCTACGTATTTTATTCTTTCTGTTACAATGGTAACTGGGAGTGTTTCCTTAATTTCTCTTTCAGATTTTTCAACATTAGATTTTAGGAATGAAAGTGATTTCTGTGCATTATTTTTGTATCCTGCTACTTTACCAAACTCATTGATTATCTTTAGTAGTTTTCTGGTAGCATCATTAGGATTCTCTATGTATAGTATCGTGTCATCTGCAAACAGTGACAGCTTTACTTCTTCATTTCTGATTTGGATTCTTTTATTCCTTTTTCTTCTCTGCTTGCTGTGGCTAAAACTTCTAAAACTATGTTGAATAATAGCGGAGAGTGTGTGCATCCTTGTGTTGATCCTGATGATAGAGGAAATGGTTTCAATTTTTCACCATTGAGAACTATCTTGGCTGTGTATTTTTCATATATGGCCTTTATTATGTTGAGGAAAGTTCCCTCTATGCCTATTTTCTTGAGAGTTTTTATCATAAATAGGTGTTGAACTTTTTCAAAATCTTTTTCTTCATCTGTTGAGATTATCATATAGTTTTTATACTTCAGTTTGTTAATATGGTGTATCACATTGATCGATTTACATGTATGGAAGAATCCTTGCATTCCTGGGATAAACCCCACTTGATCATTGTGTATGATCCTTTTAATGTGCTGTTGGATTCTTTTTGCTAGTATTTTGTTGAGGAGTTTGCATCTATGCTCATCAGTGTTATTGGTTTGTAGTTTTCTTTTTTGTGACGTCTTTGGTTTTGGTATGAGGGTGATGGTAGCCTCGTGGAATAACATTGGGAGTGTTCTTCCCTCTGCTACATTTTAGAAGATTTTTAGAAGGTTGGGTTTTAGCTCTTCTCTAAATGTTTGACAAAATTCACCTGTGAAGCCATGTGGTCCCAGACTTCTGTTTGTTGGAACATTTTTAATCACAGTTTCAATTTCATTACTTTTGATTTGTCTTTATATTTTATATTTATATTAAATATATAAAATATATTTTATATTTTCTATTTCTTCCTGATTCAGTCTCAGAAGGTTGTGCTCTTCTAAGAATGTGTCCATTTCTTCCAGGTTGTCCATTTTATTGGCATAGAGTTGCTCGTAGTAATCTCTCATGATCCTTTGTATTTCTGCAGTGTCAGTTGTTACTTCTCCTTTTTCATTTCTAATTCTGTTGATTTGAGCCTTTTCCCTTATTTTGTTGATGAGTGGCTAGTATTTTATCAGTTTTGTTTATCTTCTGAAAGAACCACCTTTTAGTTTTATTGATCTTTGCTACTGTTTCCTTCATTTCTTTTTCATTTATTTCTGATCTGGTCTTTATGATTTCTTTCCTTCTGCTAACTTGGGTTTTGTTTTTTGTTGTTGCTGTTCTTCTTCTTTCTCTAATTGCTTTATGTATAAGGTTAGATTGCTTTTTGGGATGTTTCTTGTTTCTTGTGGTACGACTGTATTTCTATAAACTTTCCTCCTAGAACTGCTTTTGCTGCATTACATATATTTTGAATCATCATGTTTTCATTGTCATTTGTTTCTAGGTATTTTTTGATTTCCTCTTTGATTTCTTCAGTGATCACTTGGTTATTTAGTAGTGTATTGTATAGACTCCATGTGTTTGTATTTCCTACAGATTTTTTCCTGTAACTGTTATCTAGTCTCATAGCATTCTGGTCAGAAAAGATACTTGATACAATTTCAATTTTCTTAAATTTACCAAGGCTTGATTTGTGACCCAAGATATGATCAATCCTGGAGAATGTTCCTTAAGTACTTGAGAAGAAAGTGTATTCTGTTGTTTTTGGATGGAATGTCCTATAAATATCAATTAAGTCCATCTTGTTTAATGTGTCATTTAAAGCTTTTGTTTCCTTATTTGTTTTCATTTTGGATGATCTGACCATTGGTGAAATTGGGGTGTTAGAGTCCCATACCATTATTATGTTACTGTCGATTTCCTCTAGTATGGCTGTTAGCATTTGCCTTATGTATTGAGGCGCTCCTGTGTTGGGTGCATAAATATTTACATTGTTATATCTTCTTCTTGGATTGATACCTTATTCATTATGTAGTGGTTTTCTTTGTCTCTTGAAATAGTCTTTATTTTAAGTCTATTTTGTCTGATATGAGAATTGCTACTCCAGCTTTCTTTTGTTTTCCATTTGCATGCAATATCTTTTTCCATCCCCTCACTTTCAGTCTGTATGTGTCTCTGGGTCTGAATGGGTCTCTTGTAGACAGCATATATACGGATATTGTTTTTGTATGCATTTACCCAGTCTATGTCTTCGGTTTGGAGCATTTAATCCATTTACATTTAAAGTAATTATTGATATATATGTTCCTATTGCCATTTTCTTATTTTTTTTGTGTTTGTTATTGTAGGTCTTTTCCTTCTCTTGTGTTTCCTGCTTAGTGAAGTTCCTTAAGCATTTGTTGTAAAGCTGGTTTGGTGGTGCTGAATTATCTTAACTTTTGCTTATCTGTAAAGGTTTTAATTCCTCCATCGAATCTGAATGAGACCCTTGCTGGGAAGAGTAATCTTGGTTGTAGTTTCTTCCCTTTCATCACTTTAAATATATCTTGCCACTCCCTTCTGCCTTGCAGATTTTCTGCTGAATGATTAGCTGTTAACCTTATGGGTATTCCCTTGTATGTTGTTTTTTGCTTTTCCCTTGCTGCTTTTATTATTTTTTCTTTGTATGTAATTTTTTATTGTTTGATTAATATGTGTCTTGGCGTGTTTCTCCTTGGATTTATCCTGCATGGGACTCTGTGTTTCCTGGACTTAACTGACTCTTTCCTTTCCCATATTAGTGAAGTTTTCAACTATAATCTCTTCAAATATTTTCTCTGTCCCTTTCTTTTTCTCTTCTTCTTCTGAGACCCCTATAATTCAAATGTTGGTGCATTTAATGTTGTCCCAGAGGTCTCTGAATCTGTCCTCAATTCTTTTCATTCTTTTTTTTTTTTTTTTATTCTGCTCTGTTGCTCTTATTTCCACTATTTTGTCTCCCAGGTCACTTATCCCTTTTTCTGCCTGTTATTCAGCTATTGATTCCTACTAGAGCATTTCTAATTTCATTTATTGTGTTGTTCATCTTTGTTTGTTTGTGCTTTAGTTCTTCTAGGTCTAAAGTGTTAAACATTTCTTGTATATTCTCCATTCTATTTTCAATATTTTGAATATCTTTACTATCATTACTCTGAATTATTTTTGAGGTAGACTGCCTATTTCCTCTTCATTTGTTTGGGCTGGTGGATTTTTACCTTGCTCCTTCATCTGCTGCATATTTCTCTGTATTCTCATTTTGCTTAACATACTGTGTTTGGCATCTCCTTTTCACAGATTGCAGGTTTGTAGTTCCTGTTGTTTTTGGTGTCTTTCCCCAGTAGGTAAGGCTGGTTTAGTGGTTTGTGTAGGCTTCCTGGTGGAGGGTACTGGTGCCTGTGTTCCGGTGGGTGGGGCTGGATCTCGTCTTACTGGTGGGCAGGGCTGCCTCCAGTGGTGTGTTTTTGGGGTGTCTGTGAACTTCGTATGATTTTAGGCAGCCTCTCTGATCGTGAGTGTGGTTGTGTTCCTCTCTTGCTAGTTGTTTACCTTGGGGTGTCCAGCACTAGAGCTTGCTGGCCATTGGCTGGAGCTGGGTCTTGGCATTGAGGCAGAGATCTCTGGGAGAGCTCTCTCTGATTGACATTACTTGGGGCCAGGGGGTCTCTGGTGGTCCAATGTCCTGAACTCAGTTTTCCCACCTCAGAGGCTCAGGCCTTACACCAGGCTGGAGCACCAAGACCCTGTCAGGCAGATGGCTCAGAAAGAAAGGGAGAAAAAAAAATTTTTTTTTTGAGTTTTAAAAAGTAAAATAAAATAAAATAATTAAAATTAAAAAAAAAATTATTAAAATAAAAAGATTAAGTAATAAAATTATAAAAAGAAGAGAGCAACTAAACTAATAAACAAATCCACCAATGATAACAAGTGTTAAAAAGTATACTAAGATAAACATAAAAATGTGAAACAAGTTACTCACAGACAGCAAACCCCATGTCCACAGTTGCTCCCAAAGTCCACCACTTCAGTTTTGGGTTGATTCCTTGTCTATTCAGGTATTCCACAGATGCAGGTTACCTCAGTTGATTGTGGGGATTTAATCCACTGCTCCTGATGCTGCACAGAGAAATTTCCCTTTCTCTTCTTTGTTCGCACAACTCCTAGGTTTCAGCTTTGGTGTTGGCCCCACCTCTGCATGTAGGTTTCCCTCAGGCTTCTATTCCCATCCAGACAGGACAGGGTTAAAGCAGTGGCTGTTTAGGGAGCTCTGACTCACTCATGCTGGGGGCTAGGGAGGGGTAAGTTACTTATAATTGGAATTCAGAGTGAGCCTGCAGTGGCAGAGGTCGGTGAGATGTTGCAACAGACTGAGGCATGCGTGTGTTCTCCCAGGGAAGTTGTCCCTGGATCACGGGACCCTGTTAGTGGCAGGCTGCACAGGCTCCCGGGGGGAGTTCGGTGAGCATGTGGATAGCGACCTGTGCTTGCACACAGGCTTCTTGGTGGCTGCAGCATCTGTGTTAGTGTTTCATGCCCGTCTCTGCTGTCTGAGCTGATAGCCATGGCATGAATCCATCTCTGGAGCTCATTTAGGCGGTGCTCTGCCTCCTGTGGTCAGACAGGGAAGGAATCCCCTCCCTTGTGCACCCCAAAACAATGGTTTCTTGCCTTTTGGGCAGGTCCAGAGATTTTCCTGGACTCCCTCATGGCTAGCTGTTGTACACTACCCACCCCCCCTCATGCTGTCTTCATGCAGCCAACCCCAGTCCTCTCCCTGAGATCTGACCTTTAAAGCCTGAGCCTCAGCTCCCAGACCCCACCCACCCCAGCAGGTGAGCAGACAAGCCTCTCAGTCTGGTGAGTGCTGGTCAGCACTGATCCTCTGTGTGGGAATATCTCCACTTTGCCCTCTGCACCCCTGTTGCTGTGCTCTTCTCCATGGCTCTGAAGCTTCCCCGCTGCCCCCCATCTCCACCACTGAAGGGGCTTCCTAGTGTGTGGAAACTATTCCTCCTTCACAGCTCCCTGCCAGAGGTGCAGGTCCTGTCCCTATTCTTTTGTCTCTGCTTTTTCTTTTTTCTTTTGCCCTACCCAGGTGTGTGGGGATTTTCTTGCCTTTTGAGAAGTCTATGGTCTTCGGCTAGCATTCAGTAGGTGTTCTGTAGGAGTTATTCCACAAGCAGACATATTTTTGATGGATTTGTGGGGAGGAAGGTGATCTCCACGTCTTACTCCTCTGCCATCTTGAAGGCCCCCCCCCGATTTTCGAATCAGTTGTTTTTCTCAAACTTATTGCTTTAATATATTCTGGATACTTACCCTTTTTTCAATTTGTTTTTAAATGTTTTCTTTAAGACTATCATTTGTGTTTCACTTTTTAATAGATATTAAGATGAATTAAAGTTCTTAATTTTATTGTAGTCAAATTTATCAACCTTTTAAAATGGTTATTTCTCATTGAGTCTTTTATAAGATGCACAATGTATATCAAGTAGAATGAATCAAAGTAAACTTCGACAAAAAAATAAAAAGTATATTTGTGATTGGCTCAGTTGTAGGGTAAGGAAACTAAAATCAGAGTCTGGAAAATCTGAATTATGAAATGGCAAAATGTATTTTTTATGGTTGCCTACAATATACTATACACATCTTGTGTCTACTGACTGAGTCTGTAACACTAAAAGAAGTGGTTGAGAAGAATCAGAGATGCTGTGCTTTGGATAGAATTGTCTGCATTTTGCAAGGTATTATTAGAAATAAATGAACTCAAGTGAGATTTGGCAAATATTCAAGAGTATTGATGGGAATACTAGACAAAATCCAGAGACCAGGGGATTTATACAAATGGGAAAGTCCATTGCTTTTCTACTCTACATATTAAAAGATAATACTTAAGGTCTTAAGGGATAAAGATACCGTAAGTTTACATAATTGAATGAAAAATTCAGCTCTGCAACAAAGATTAGATTAAGGATATATGGTCTTCCAAAATGTCGTTTCTGATAGATTTATAGTAGCCAACATTAATGTGAGAGACAAAGAGGCATGGGGGCCAAGCAAAAACTAAATCTGACCTAAAAATTATACCAAGAAAGAACCTTGGATATGGCTACTGGCACATGAAACTGATCAGGAGAAAATAGACATGAAGACCACTATGTTTTGTTTTGTTTTGTTTTCCCAGCTTTATTAAGATATAATTGAGATATAGCATGTAAGTTAAAGTATGCATATGTTGATATGATACACTTATATATTACCAAATGATTACCACCATATCAGTAGCTAACACCTCCATCACTTCACATAATTACCATTTCCTTTTGTGGTAAGAACATAAGATCTACTGGCTTCATCACTATATATATTGTAAATAATGCAATATAATCAACTATAATCACCAAGCTGTACATTATATTCCTCAGAATTAATTCATCTTATAATTGGAAATTTTTTCTCTTTAGCCAACATCTCATTTCCTCCACCCCACACCTATTCACCAACATTGCATTCTCTGCTTCTATGAGTTTGACCTTTTTTGATTCAAAATATAAGTGATATAATACAGTAATTGTCTTTTTCTCTCTGATTTATTTCACTTAGCATAATGGCCTCATGTTCCATCCATGTTGTCACAGATGGTAGAATTTCCTTCTTTCTCATGGCTAAATAATATTCCATTCCATAATATGTTTTTTTCTTCTTTATCCATTCATCTGTTGACAGACACAGAGGTTGTTTCCATATCTTGACTGTCATGAATAATGCTACAGTGAACATGGAAGTGCAGATGTCTCTTTGAGATCCTGTTTTCATTTCCTTTGGATATATACCTAGAAGTGGAATTGCTAGATCATAAGGTAGTGCTATTTTTAATTTTTTGAAGAACTTAAATACTGTTTTCCATAGTGGTTGTATGAATTTACATTCGCACCAACACTTACTACTTGTGTTTTTGATGATAGACATTCTAATAGGTGTGAGGTTATAACTCATTGTGGTTTTGACTTGCATTTACCTTATGATTAGTAATGTCAGGAGTCTTTTTATGTACTTGTTGTCTGTTTGTTTGTATGTTTCTTTGGAAAAATATCTATTTAGTTCCTCTGCTCATTCTTTATTAGGATTGTTTGATTTTTTACTATTGAGTCACATGAGTTCCTTACTTATTTTGAATTATAATTGCTTATCATATATATGTAATTGGCAAATATTTTCTCCCATTCCATAGATACTTTTCAATTTCTTGATTGTTTCTTTGGCTGTGGAGAAACCTTTTAGTTTTTGTTTGTTTTTTTTAAATTATTTATTTATATATTTATTTATTTTTGTTTGCATTGGGTCTTTGTTGCTGCGTGCAGGCTTTCTCTAGTTGCAGTGAGCAGGAGCTACTCTTCATTGTGGTGCACGGCCTTCTCATTTTGGTGACTTCTCTTGTTGTAGAGCATGGGCTGTAGGCACTCAGGCTTCAGTAGTTGTGGCACATGAGCTCAGTAGTTGTGGCTCATGGGCTCTAGACTGCAGGCTCAGTAGTTGTGGTGCATGGGCTTAGTTGCTCTGCGGCATGTGGGATCTTCCTGGACCAGGGATCGAACCTGTGTCTCCCACATTGGCAGACATCGGATTCTTAACTACTGCACCTCCAGAAAAGTCCCAGAAACCTTTTAGTTTAGTGTAGTCTCACTTATTGATTTTTGTTGTTGTTGCTTATGCCTTGGTGTCATACAAAAAGTAGTTTCCAAGACCGGTGTGAAGGAGATTTTTCTCTACATTTTATTCTGGGAGCTTTAGGGTTTCAAGTCTTATGTTTAAGTCTTTAATCCATTTTGAGTTAACTTTTGAGTGGTATAGTAGGGAATCCAATTTCATTCTTCTACATGTGGTTATCCAATTATCCCAACACCATTTATTTAAGAGACAATGTTTTTCCATTGATTATTTTGACTTTCTTTTAAAATACTAGTTGACCATTTATAAGAGGATTTATTTCTGGGGTCTGGATTCTATTCCATTTGTCTATGTGTTTATTTTTATGCCGTTACCATACTGTTTTGATTACTATACCTTTGTAGTATAGTTTGAAATCAGGAGGTGTGATACCATTACATTTGTTCTTCTTTCTCAGGATTGCTTTTGTTATTCAGCATCTTTTGTGGCTCCATATATATTTTAGATGTTTTTTTCTATTTATGTGAAAAATCCACAGGAATTTTGATGGGGATTTCATTCACTCTATAGATGGCTTCGGGTAATAGGGACATTCTAACAATACTAATTATTCTTATCCATAAACATGGAATGTCTTTCCATTTGTTTTCGTCTTTGATTTATTTCAGCAAAGCCTTACAGTTTTTGTTAAACAAATCTTTCACCTCCTTGGTTAACTTTGTTTCTCAGTATTTCATTGTTTTTGATGCTATTGTGAATGAGATTGTTTTCTTTATTACATTTTCAAATGTTTCAATGTTAGTATATAGAAACACAACTGATTTTGCATATTGGTTTTGTATCCTGCAACTTAAATGAATTCACTGATTAGTTCTAGCAGTTTTTGGTGGAGACTTTAGTATTTTTTACATATAAGGTTATATTATCTGTATCAGTTACAACTATTTGTTTTTTTAATTTGGACGCCTTCTTTTCTTTTTGTTGTCTGACTGCTCTGTCTAGAACATACAATACTATATTGAATAAGAGTGGTGAGAATAGGGAACTTTATTCTTTATTTTAGAGGAAACAATTTCAATGCTTCACCTTCAGTATGATGCTAACAGTGGATTTGTCATATATGGCATTTATTATATTGATGTCTTTTTTATTCTATACCAATTTGTGGTGAATTTTTATCATGAAAAAATGTTGAATTTTATTGAATGCTTTTTCTGCATGTATTGAGATGATAATATGATCTTTATCTTTATTCTACTAATGTGATGTATCTCATTTATTGGTTTGTATATGTTGAACCATCCTTATATCCCAGGGGTAAATCTCATTTTATCATGGTTAAGATCCTTTGAATGTGCTGCTGAATTCAGTTTGCTCAAATTTTCTTGAGAATTTTTGCATCTAAAAGTTCATCTGAGACATAGATTTATTTTCTTGGAGTGTCCTTTTTTGCCTTTTCTAAGGGTAACAATGGCCTTTTAAAGTGAGTTTGGGACTCTTCCCTCTTCTTCAAATTTTAGAAGCATTTGAGAAAGATTGGTATTTATTCTTATGTAAATGTTTGGTAGAACTCACCATTGAAACTATCTGGTCTTACTTTTATTTGCTGAGACATTTTTTGATTACTGATTAAATCTCTTTACTTTTTATTGGTCTGCTCAGATTCTCTATTTCTTCCTGATGCAGGCTTTGTGAATTTTATGTCTCTAGGTATTATCCATTTATCAAAGGTTATCCTATTTGTTGGTGTGTAATTGTTTATGATTGTATCTTATGAACCTTTGTATTTCTGTGATATCAGTTGTAATATCTTCTCTCTCAGTCCTGATTTTATTTATTTCAGTCTTTTCTCATTTTCTTCATTTGTCTAGCTAAAAGTTTGTAAGTTTTCTGTGTCTTTTAAAAAATGTCTTCACTTTGTTGAGTTTTCTATTATTTTTTGGTCTCTTTTCAGTTATTTTTCTTCTGATCTTTGCTATTTCCTTCCTTCCCTTCTGCTACGAATTTTTCAAGTCTACTATGGCTTGGAGGTAAATACATTACTAAAGATAACATGAACCTGGACTAAAAATTCCTTTGACTATTCAAGTTAAAAAGCAACACTCAGGCCCCTAAACCTGCAAAAGAAGGAAGTATTAGAGAAAACTACTTAACACCTGATTTAAATATGCTCATAGAGAATATAGATAAAATATATATAATATGATACATATATTATAACCAAGTACCTTACATGACTGCTTGTGTTCAAAAATTTTACAGTGCCTGCTTAGCAGTATTTCATCCTTTCTATGAATCAGTTACTTCTAGGAGGCTTCTTTCTTCCATTTTCCAAATGTAAGTTTTTATTGTTGTTATTTTGTTACATATCAACCATCATATATTACATGGATGGAGGGATAGGAGTATGACTTGTCTTTTGCGATTATATGTTGGCAGACAACATGGATATCTATAACATTGTGAAAGGGGATGGGAATCAATGAGGAAACCTGGAGACTGATATGTATGCAGTGACTGGGTAGAATTTTGGATTGTCTTACTTGGGAATTGGGAAGTAGATTCTGAATGAATGAAGAGGGTGAAAAGGATAGTTAGCAACCAGAAAAGAGGATGAGACACACTGCCAGATGATCACCAAATTAATTTTTTTTCTTGAGCACAGAGCTAAACAACATTTACAGCATACTTAACAGTTTTTCTGAAAATATAACTGAGGTCTAGTTGTTGAAATGTGAGTGGAAGTGATAAGGCCACTACCAAGCCTGGAACATAAGTTTTCCATGCACGATCATGCATGATTGTCCATGCTCTTCCCCTTTAGTCCTGCTTGTTGTAAAGAAGTTTTATGATTTAGGAAGACATATCTGAATATGATGGAACCACAGTGAGAGGGAACCTTGTGACTTTGAATCTCATATAAATGAGAAACACATGTCACCTCTGTTAAAACTATAAAATTTGAAGAAAAATCTGTTATAACTCTTAGTGTAATTAATTAATATAATGACCTTAATCCTTACTATACTTACTTTGTGTCCAATGTGTGTTCTGAGCACAAAGTCCACATTGCAACTGTTACCCCAATACCTTGCCCTTCATATGTAATCACATCGCACAGCTTAATTTGCTGCTTACAGAGCTGTTATTGGCTTACTTTTGACCCTTGGAAAATTTCCTACTTCCTGAGAACACAGAAATGCAAAATTTATGATTTATTCATCATCTCTTTGTTTTTTATTAGAAGGGATATCAAAATAATCTAGTCAACTATACTGTCAAAATAAGTCTGAATTCAGAATCTTGGGTTCTAACACTCAAAATGAAGCTGGACTTGCTGTATGTTAAGAATTTTACTTGTATTCCCTACGAAAAGCCATATTACTTGAAGTACTTCAAGCATAAGGAAATAGTTGACTGAAGACTATGTACTCACTGGCACTAGGGGTAAACATAATAGTTTCTTTACCTGGGACATGAATATAAAGTACCAGGGATTATGAGAGTCCACCATGAGATATCAATTATTAAACCTTCATTTTGTATGATTTGGACTAAAAATGGCCATTACTAATGAGATTCATGAGGATGTAAGCCTATAGATCATGGGTTGGCAAATTACAGCCTGGAGGCAAATTTTTGTTTTTGTAAACAAAAATGTATTGGAAACTGCTATACACATTCATTTAATTATTACTTATGGTTGTTTTAATGTTACAATAGTAGAGTTGAGTAGTTGAATCAGAGACTTCATGGCTCACAAGCCTAACATGTTTACTTTCTGACCCTTTACGAAAATGTTTTTGATGTCCCCTGCTCTAGAAAATCACAAACATTTTCTTTTAGTAGGATGGTGAAAAACATCATATGCCTTAACAACTAAATATAAAACCGTTTTCAGGAGATAATTTGACACTTGCCAAATGGAAGTCTTACACAAAAACTTAATTCTATAAATAGGAACTTTCAAAAATACAAAATATGAGAAAACTATCTACTAAGGACAGTGAACAGACACAACACAACTTCACTATTAAAACTCTAAACTCTGATATAATAGAAAAGAATCCTAAAGGAAATATAAATATTTTAAAAATAATTAAAAACATTAAACATAATTAAAAAACAATTTCCAGAAGGATTCAAAGTCTTAGCAAAAGAAAAAAGAATTAGAAAAATAAATGGTTATGAAAGTGATATTATCACAGTGGTGGAATAGGAGTTTTCTATCATCTTGCCCCTAAAGAAAACTGATTTTGATAATCATCCATGGATGAGAGTACATCTGTGGAAATATAGGAATCTAGTGAAGAAATCCCACTACACAATTAGAGCAAAAAACCCTGATGTGTTCAGATGTGTAAGAGGAATAGATTCACTTTCCATGTCACCTCTCCCCCCATGTAGCAAAGTTCAAGGCCAACAGAGAGCCTCTCAACTCATGATTTTTACCATGGGGGAAAGTGAGAATCTGTGAGTACAGGCTCTGTTTCCCCAGATGTGTGAATGCTGCTAAAGAAGCCCAATTTGGTTTTACCCCAGCCAAAATACTGAGGTAAGCTGCATAACTGAGTGGCAGAAATAAGCTGGGAGAAGGTAGGCAGGGTTTATATTTCATTAAAAAGACACATATCTTATTAACCACATCATGAACTCCATCAGGAGGCCAACCCACAAACCACTGGGAACACCTCACCTGCAGATATCCTCAAGTGGCCCAGAGGCACCACCAATCCTCTGTGTGTTACAGCAACATACACCCCCATGTAGTGGCTGGCACCCAGTGCACACCCCCAAGGGTGGTGACCACAAGCCTTTGCATATGGCTACTGAAAACACCCAGAAAGCCAGCGCAACTCTGTAGGATTAGGAAAAAGAACATAAATTTGAGCATTCAGCACCATCCTCGGGAAAGCAAATGAAAGTCTTTCAGAACTAAAGAAGACATGTAATCTTAAGAAATCCCACCAAAAAGGGAACAAGAAGTGTGGATCAGGTGTACCCATAGAAAAAAATCTGAGAAAGCCTCAGAATCTCTAGGAGACCTGCCAGAAGGCTTTTCTTTTCATAGCCAGTAAGTAAAGACTGGAGGAGGTGACTGCTTGCTCAAAAGCAAAGATAGCAATGTAACACTTCAATGAAAATGAAATATCAAGGAAACATGACACAACCAAAATATACAATATTTTTACAATAATTGATCCCCCCAAAATGAAGAACTGATTTGTCTGATAAAGAATTCAGCATGTTTGTTTTAGGGAAGCTCAGTGAGCTACAAGAAAACACAGAGAGAACATTCTCTAAAATGAGGAAACAATACACAAGCATATGAGATATTTAACAGAGGGATATAAATCACGAAAAGAACCAAACAAAAATATGGAGCTGAATAATACAATGAATGAAATGAAAATGCAATAGAGAGCATCAACAGTAGCCTTGATCAAACAGAGGGAAACAATCTGTGAAGTGAAAGGAACATCATTTCAAATGATTCAGTTAGAAAAGAACAAAGAATAAAGGATGAAATAGAATGAAGAAAGCCTACATGAATTATAGAATACCATAAAAATAAACAACATACACAAGATGGGATTCCAAGAAGGAGAAGAGAGAGAGAAAGGGCCAGAAAGCTTATTAAAAAAAACAATGGCTGAGGTCTTCCCAAATACAGTCAGGTGTTTGAATATCCAAGTTTTGAAGCTCATAATTCACCAACAGATACAAGCCAAAGAGAATTTCTCCAAGACATAAGACTGTCTAAAGTTAAATACAAAGAGAGAATTAAAAATCCTCAAATGCAAGAGAACTCACATAAGGCTATCAGCAAATTTCTCAGCAGAAACCTTGCAGGCCAAAATGGAGGGGGTTAATATATT
Source organism: Eschrichtius robustus (assembly GCF_028021215.1). Taxonomy (NCBI): domain Eukaryota; kingdom Metazoa; phylum Chordata; class Mammalia; order Artiodactyla; family Eschrichtiidae; genus Eschrichtius; species Eschrichtius robustus. The sequence continues at coordinate 77,812,510 of NC_090845.1, forward strand.
CAAAATTCTGAAAGAAAACAAACAAAAAAGAACCCTGACAATTATGTATACAATATTTGGTAAAGCTGTCCTTCCAAAATAAAGAAGAGATAAAAACTTTCCCACACAAACAAAAGCTGAGGGAGTTCATGAACACTAGACATGCCTTACAAAAAATGATAAAAGGAATTCCTCAAGCTGAAATGAAAAGATACTCATTAGTAACATGGAAATATATAAAAATATGTAAAACATTGTTAGAGGTAAGACAAATTTAGAATACTCTAATAGGTTAATATGATAGTGTGTTGACTACTTAACTCTAATATATAAAAGTTAAAGGACAAAAGTGTTAAATTACTATAGCTACAATAAGTTGTTAATGAATACACAATAAAAATTGACGTAAACTGTGACATCAAAAACATAAAATGTTAGGAGAGAATAAAAGGACAGAGTTGTGTGGTTTGTTTTTTTTTTTTACACAATTGAAGCTATCAGCTTAAAATGGACTGTTTTAACTATAGGAAGATTTATGTAAGCCTCATGATAGCCACAAAGCTAAAACCTGCAGTATATAAGCAAAAGATAAAAAAAGAAGAAAATCAAAGCATGCTACTATGGAAAAGCATCGAATAACAAAGACAGACAAAAAGAGAGAAAAAAGGAACAGAGGAACCACAAAACAGCCTGAAAACAGTTAATAAAATTACATTAGTAAGTCCTAACATATTAACAATTACTTTAAATGTAAATGGAGTAAATTCACCAATTAAAAGGCACATAGTAGCTAGATGGATAAAAGAAAAAGACCCAACTACATGTTACCTGCAAGAAACTCACTTCAGCTTTAAAGACACACATAGGCTAAAAATCAAGATGTGGAAAAAGCTATTCCATGCAAGTGAAAACCAAAAGAAATGGAAGTGGGTGTATTTATATCAGAAAAAAAAATAGACTTTGAGCCAAAAACAGTGACAAGAGATAAAGGAGGTATTTATATAATGATAAAAGGCTCAATTCATCCAGGAGATATAACAATTGCAATAAATATACAGTCACACACAACATTGGAGCATCTTCGTATATTAAGCAAAACTAACAGATGTGAAGAGAGAAAGAGTCAGAATACAATAATAGTAGTGGACATCAATACCCCATGTTCAGCAATGGATAGATTATACAGACAGAAAATCAATAAGAAAATGAAAGACTTCAATTGTACATATACCAAATGGACTTAACAGATATATAGAGAACATTCCTTTCAACAGCACCAGAATAAACATTCTTCTCAAATGCCCACAGAACATTCTCCAGGATAGATTATAGGTTAGGTCACAAAACAGTCTTATCAAATTTAAGACGATTAAATCATGCCAAGTACCTTCTCTGACCACAATGGTATGACACTAGAAATCAGCAACAAGGGGAATATTGGAAAATATACAAATATGTGGAAATTGAACAACACACTCCTGAATACCAATGGGTCAAAGAAGTAATCTAAAGGAAATTTTTTAAATACATATTTTAAAACAAATAAAAATGAAAATACAACATACCAAAAGTTATGGGAAGAAGCAAATGCATTGTTAAGAGCAAAATTTATAGTGATATATGTTTAAATTAAGAAAAAGAAAGCTCTCAAATAAACAACTTAAATTTATAACTTAAAGAACTAGAAAAAGAAGACTAAATCAGCCTAAAGTTACCAGAAGGGAGGAAATAACAAAGATCAGAAAAGAATTAAATGAAAGAAAGCCCAGAAAATTAATAGAACAGATTAACATAGCTAAGAGATTGTTTTGAAAAGATAAAACAATCAACAAAACTTTAGCTAGACTAAGAAAAAAAGGAGACAAGACTCAAACAAATAAAATAAAAAATGAAAGAGAAGACATTGATACCACAAATATACAAAAGATGTTAAGAGACTATTATGAACCAAAAAATGTGTCAAAAAATTGAATAACCTAGAAGAAATTGATACATTTCTAGATAGGTATTTCTTGAGTAAAACTCTCAATAACATATTAAATACCATATATGACAAAACCACATCTAATATCATACCCATGGTGAGAGGTCGATTTTCCTCTAAAGTAAAAACAAGATAAGGTTTCCCACTATTACCACTCCAATTCAAAATAGTACTGGAAGTCTGAACCAAAGCAATCAGGAAAGGAAAAGGAAAAAAGTATCCAAATTGAAAAGAAGAAGTAAATTGTCTTTGTGAAACCAAGCAGAACACTGTGGGGTCTTCCTGGGAACAGACTCCCTCCCTGTGTCTCTCACTTCTTGTTTATAAAAAAGCTTTAGCCTCCTAGGCCTTCCCCAAATTCAAAAATAAAATAAAATAAAATAAAATAAAACAAATCAAAACAAATTCAATCAGTTAATAATTATAAAAGTAGAAAATGCAGAAACAAAGGAAAGCAGTCAAGCAAGACAAAATAATAATAGCTTACCCATAAAACTAAGTCAAGGACCCTAGTTCCTCCTCAAGTGCTATAGATATTATCCTGACACATATTCTTGACTTGTTTTGAAGAAATCAAGAACTCCACCACTGCCAGGTGGAGGAAGTTAACTGCATGCTGACCACCAGTACATAGACCCCAGACTGGTTGGAACCAGAATATTGATGATAGAGATTCCAAAAATACCATGCTGTTATCTCACCACCAACCAATTAGAAGAATGTCCATGAGCTGATCATGCACCCTGCTAATGTCACCCCTAATGCTGCCTTTAAAAATCCTTCCCTGAAAGCCATCAAGGAGTCTGGGTCTTTTTGAGCATTAGCTAACTATTCTCCTTGCTTGGCACCTTGTAAATAAATGTACTTTCCTTCACCACAACTGGGTGTCAGTAGATTGGCTTTGCTGTGTGTTGGGTGAGTGGACTTCAGTTCGGAAACTTCTGTCTATAAATAATATGGTCTTAAAAGTAGAATATACTAAAGATTCCACTAAAAAAAAAGTGGAACTAATCAACATATTCAGTTAAATTTCAGAATATAAAATTTAACATACAGAAAACAGTTTCATTTCTATATATTAACAACAAAATATCTGAAAAAGAACTAAAGAAAACTATCCCACTCACAATAACATCAAAAACAATAAAATACTTAGGAATAATGTTAATCAAGGAAGTAAAGATTTGTACAACAAAAGCAACAAGACCTTGATTAAAAAAAAAAAAGTTGAAGAAGACACAATCAAATGGAAAGATATCCTGTGTTCATGAATTAGAAAAATAAATATTTTAAAAATGTCCATACTACCCAAAGCCATCTATAGATTCAATGCAATCCCTATGAAAATTCCAATGATATTTTTCACAGAAATGGATAAAAAAGTCTTAAAATTTGTATGGAGCCCCAAATGACCTCAAATAGTCAAAATAATTATGAGAAAGAAGAATAAAGCTGGAGGCACCATACTTCCAGATTGCAAAGTATATTACAATTCTACAGTAAATAAAACAGTATGGTACTGACATACAATTAGACTCATAGACCAATTGAACAGAATAGAGAGCCCAGAAATAAACACCCACATGTACAATATACTTACATTTACATGGGAGACAAGAACACTCAGTGAAGAAAGAATTTCTTCACAAATGGTATTGGGATAACAGAATAATGACACGTAGAAAAATGAAATAAGACCCCTACCTTACACCACTCCAAAAATTAACTTGAAATGGATTAAAGACATAAACATAAGACCTATTACTATAAAACTCCTAGAAGAATACATAGGGAAGAAACTCTTTGACATTGGACTGCGTAATGATTTTTTTGGATACAACACCAAAAGCAGAAGCAACAAAAGCAAAAGTCAACAAGTAAAACTACATGAAAATAAAAATCTTCTGCACAGCAAAAAAAAAATAAAAATAAAAAAAAACAATAATATGGAAAAACAAGTATGGAATAGGAGAAAATATTTGTAAATCATGTATCTGAAAAGCAGTAATAATCCAAAATATATAAACTTATAGAACTCAATAGCATAAAACATACAATCTGATTAAACAAAATGGTCAAACTAAATACACATATTTCCAAAGAAGACATTGAAATGGCCAGAAGGTACATAGGAAGACATTCAATATCAGTAATCATCAGGTAAATGCAAATAAAAACCACAATGAGAAAAATGTAAACCTGTTAGAAGGGCTATCATCAAAAGATAAGAGATTACAGTTGTTGATGAGGATGTAGAGAAAAGGGAACCAAAATGCACTGTTGGTGGGAATACAATTTGGTACAGCCACTATGGGAAACAGTAGGAAGATTCCTTAAAAAATTAAAAAAATAGAACTACAATATGATCCAAAAATTCCACTTCTGGTTTCATTTGCAAAAGAAATGAAAACAAGAATTCAAAGACATGAGTGTACTCCCTTATTTATTGCAGTATTTATTCACAATAGCCAAGATGTAAAAACAGCCTATGTGTCTATCAATGGAAAAATGGATAAACAAGTTGTGAGATACACACACACACACACACACACACACACACACAATGGAATATTATTCAGCCATGTGAAAGAAGGAAATCTTGCCTTTATGACAATGTGAGTGGACCTTAAGGGCCTTATGCTAAGTGATATGTCAGACAAAGATAGACAAATACTCTATGATAGTACTTATATGTGTAATTTTAAAAAGCCAAAGTCAGAACAACAGAGAGTAGAATGGTGGCTACCAGAGGCTGGGGGATGGGGGATCTGGGAGTATGTTGTTTAATGGTGCAAACTTGAGACTAGTAGATAAATAAGTCCTGGAGAGTTAATGTACAGCCTAGTGATTTTAGTCAACAACACTGTATTATAAACTTCAAAGTTGCCAAAAGAGTAGTTCTTAATTGTTCCCACCACAAAAATAATTGATAGTTATGTGTCACTGTAGAGGTGTTAGTTAGAGCTATGGTGGTAATCATATTGCAGTATATAAATGTACTAAATCAACACATTGTACATCTTAACCATACACAATGTTATATGTCAATTATTTTTAATCAAAAAAAGAATAAACACTAATCCTTCTGAAATGTTTCAATATGATTTGAAGAGATGGAGCACTTTAGAACTCATTATATGAGGCCAAAGTTATCCTGATATCTAATTCTGCAAAGACACCATAACAAAATTTAGACCAATATCCCTCATGAATATTGAAACAAAAATCTTTAAAATGAAAATACTAGTGAACCAATTTCATCAACATATTAAAGTTTTGTGCACCATGACTGAGAGTTATTCCTAGAATGCAAAGATAGTTCAACATTAGAAAATCAAGCAATATAATATACTACATTAATAGAATGAACATGAACAACACATGATCATCTCAATTGATGCACAAAAAGCATTTGACAGAATGCAATACCTTTTCATAATAAAAAAGAACTCAATAAACTAGGAGTATAAGGAAATGTCCTGCAGCTAACATTATATTCAATGGTAAAAGACTGAAACTTTTTCTACCTTAGACCAGGAATGAAACAAGTATGCCAATTTTGCAATTTCTATTTAACAAGGTATTAGAAGATCTGGCCAGAGCAATTAAGCAATAAAAGGAAATAAAGGGCCAACAAATTGGAAAGAAAGAATTCAGCAAAGTTGCAAGATAGAAAATTGAAACTGTATGCAAGACCCTGTGTCCCTGTCCTTTGAAGGAAAAAGCTTTTTCTTTAGCCTCCCAGGCCTTCCTTGAGTGTCAAAAGGCTGACTCAAGAGTTAACGATTAGGAATGTGAAGGTGTAGAAACAAAGAATAGCTGTTGGACTGGGAAACGGGTAACAATTTAGACCATATCCGCCACATAGCAAAATCACTGAACTCACAGTTCCCTGAAAGATACAGACAAAGGCCTGACATACATTCCTAAGTTGCTTTTACAGGAAACAGACCCTCAGCAGATAAAAACAGCTTACTACAGGAACACAGACCCTAGACTGGTTGAAACCAGAAGGTTGATGATGCCTGAAACTGCACATGGACGACAATCAATCAGAGAATTATGCATGAGCTGATCATGCACACTGCAGCCCCCTCCCTCACAGTGCCTTTAAAACCCCTTTCCTGAAAGCCATTGGGGAGTTTGGGTTTTTTGAGCATGAGGTGCCCATTTTCTTTGCTTGGCACCCTTCAATAAACTCTGTACTTTCCTTCACCACAACCTGGTGTCAGTAGATTGGCTTTATAGTATTGTGTTTGGTGAGTGGACCAAAGGTTTGTTCAGTAACAGAATCAACACTCAAAAGGGTTTTGTTGCAATTCTGTGCACTAAAAAGTGAACAATCAAAAAGGAAATTACAAAAGTAATTATATTTATAATAGCATCCAAAAGAATAAAATATTTAGGAATAAATTTAACCAAGAAAGTCTGTGATATGTACACTGAAAATCACAATATACTGTTGAAAGAAATAAAAGAAGATGCAAACAAATGGAAATATATACTATGTTCATGGACTGGAAGACTTAATATTGTTAAGATGACAGTACTACCCAAAGCAATCTACAAACTCAATGCAATCCTTAAGAAAATCATGGCTGGCTATTTTTTTTCACAGAAAAAAAAAACAAAAACAAAATCCATCCTAAAATTAATATTGAATCTCAAGAGACCCTGAATATCCAAAATAAAATTAAAAATGAAAAGGTTGGAGGTCTTATAATTATTTATTTGACTTAAAAATTACACTCAAATTTTTAACTCAGAAAAATATAAACATATGTTCATTAAAAAATGAATGATCAGTACATGGGTGTTCTTTGCCATTTTAGTCTTTATTTTATTTTTTTTTATTGGAGTATAATTGCTTTACAATGTTGTGTTAGTTTCTGCTGTACAACAAAGTGAGTCAGCTATATGTATATATATATCCTCTCCCACTTGGACCTCCCTCCCACCCCCAACATCCCACCCATCTAGGTTATCACAGAGCACTGAGCTGAGCTCCCTGCACTATACAGCAGGTTCCAACTAGTTATCTATTTTATACATGGTAGTGTATATATGTCAATTCTAATCTCCCGGTTCATCCCTCCCTCCCCATCAACCCCATGTACACCTGTCTGTTCTCTACATCTCCGTCTCTATTCTTTCCTTGCAAATAGGTTCATTTGTACCATTTTTCTAGATTCCACATATATGAGTTAATGTACAATACTTGTTTTTCTCTTTCTGACTTACTTCACTCTGCATGACAGACTCTAGGTCCATCCAAATCTCTACAAATAACCCGATTTCATTCATTTTTAAGGCTGAGTAATATTCCATTGTATATATATACCACATCTTCTGTATCCATTTCTCTGTCAATGGACGTTTAGGTTGCTTCCATGTCCTGGCTATTGCAAATAGTGCTGCAATGAACATTGGGGTACATGTGTCTTTTTGAATTATGGATTTCTCATGGTATATGCTCAGGAATGGCATTGCTGGGTCATATGGTAGTTCTATTTTTAGTTTTTTAAGGAACCTCCATACTGTTCTCCATAGTGGCTGAACCAATTTACATAAACACCAACAATGTAGGAGGGTTCCCTTTTTTCCACACCCTATCCAAAATTTATTTCTCGTAGACTTTTTGTTGATGGTTATTGTGACCAGTGTGAGGTGATACCTCATTGCAGTTTTGACTTGCATTTCTCCAATTATTGGTGATTTGGAGCATCTTTTCATGTGCCTTTTGGCCATTTGTATGTCCTCTATGGAGAAATGTCTATTTAGGTCTTCTGCACATTTTCTGATTCAGTTGATTGTTTTTTTGATATTGAGCTGCATAAGCTGTTTGTATATTTTGGAGATTAATCCTTTGTCAGTGGCTTCATTGGCAAATAATTTTTGCCATCCTGAAGGCTGTATTTTCATCTTGTTTATGGTTTCCTTTGCTGTGTAAAAACCTTTAAGTTTAATTAGGTCCCATTTGTTTATTCTTATTTTTATTTTCATTAATCTAGGAGATGGGTCAAAAAACATCTTCCTGTGATTTATGTCAAAGAGTGTTTTTCCTATGTTTTCCTCTAAGGGTTTGATAATGTCCAGTCTTACATTTAGGTCTTTAATCCATTTTGAGTTTATTTTTGTGTATGGGATTAGGTAGTGTTCTAATTCCATTCTTTTACATGTAGCTGTCCAGTTTTCCCAGCACCAATTATTGAAGAGACTGTTTTTTCTCCATCGTATATTCTTGCCTCCTTTTTCATAGATTAGGTGACCATAGGTGTGTGGGTTTATTGCTGAGCATTCTATCTTGTTCCATTGATCTATATTTCTGTTTTTGTGCCAGTACCATACTGTCTTGGTTACCATAGCTTTGTAGTATAGTGTAAAGTCAGGAAGCCTGATTCCTCCAGCTTAATTTTTCTTTCTGAAGATTGCTTTGGCTATTCAGGGTCTTTTGTGTTCCCATACAAACTGTAAATTTTTTTTTCTAGTTCTGTGAAAAATGCCATTGGTAATTTGATAGGAATTGCATTGAATCTGTAGATTGCTTTGGGTAGTACAGTCATTTCCACAATGTTGATTCTTCCAATCCAAGAACATGGTATATCTCTCCAACTGTTTGTGTCATCTTTGATTACTTTTGCCAGTGTCTTATAGTTTTCTGCATACAGGTCTTTTGCCCCCCCTAGACAGGTTTATTCCTATGTATTTTTTCCTTTTTGTTGCAATGGTAAATGGGATAGTTTCATTAATTTCTCTTTCTGATCTTTCATCGTTAGTGTATAAGAATGCAAGAGATTTCTGTGCATTAATTTTGTATCCCACAACTTTACCAAATATATTGATTAGCTCAAGTAGTTTTCTGGTGGCATCTTTAGGATTTTCTATGTATAGTATCAAGTCATCTGCAAACTGTGACAGTTTTACTTCTTCTTTTCCAATTTGCATTCCTTTCATTTACTTTTCTTCTCTGATTACCATGGCTAGGATTTTAAAAACTATGTTGAATAATAGTGGCGATAGTGGACACCCTTGTTTGTTCCTGATCTTAGAGGAAATGCTTTCAGTTTTTCACCACTGAGAATGATGTTTGCTGTGGATTTGTCATATATGGCCTTTATTATGTTGAGGTAGGTTCCCTCTATGCCCACTTTCTGGAGAGTTTTTACATAAATGGGTTTTGAACATTGTCAAAATATTTTTATGCATCTATTGAGATGATCATACGGTTTTTATTCTTTAATTTCTTAATATGGTGCATCAAATTGATTGATTTGCATATATTGAATAATCGTTGCATTCCTGGGATAAATCTCACTTTATCATGGTGTATGATCCTTTTAATGTGTTGTTGGATTTGGTTTGCTAGTATTTAGTTGAGGATTTTTGCTTCTATGTTCATCAGTGATATTGATCTGTAATTTTCTTTTTTTGTGATATATTTGTCTGGTTCTGTTATCAGGGTGATGGTGCCCTTGTAGAACAAGTTTGGGAGTGCTCCTGCCTCTGCAATTTTTGGGGAAGATTTTGAGAAAGTTATATGTTACTTCTTCTCCAAATGTTTGATAGAATTTGCCTGTGAAGCCATCTGGTCCTGGACTTTTGTTTCTTGGAAGAATTTTAGTTACACTTTCAATTTAATTAATTATGATTCATCGGTTTATATTTTCCATTGCTTCCTGGTTCAGACTTGGAAGGTTGGACCTTTCTAAGAATTTGTCCATTTCTTCCAGGTCGTCCATTTTTTTGGCATACAGTTGCTTGTCGTAGTGTCTTATGATCCTTTGTATTTCTGCACTGTCAGTTATAACTTCTCCTTTTTCATTTTTAATTTTATTGATTTGAATCCTCTCTCTTGTTTTCTTGAGGAGTCTGGCTAAAGGTTTATCAATTTTGTGTATCTTCCCAAAGCATCACCTTTTAATTTTATTGAACTTTTCTATTGTTTTCTTCATTTCTTTTTTTTTCTTTTTTTTTCCTGCTCTGACATTTATGATTTCTTTTCTTCTACTAAGATTGGGATTTTTTTGTTCTTCTTTCTCTAGTTGCTTTAGGTATAAGGTTAGATTGTTTATTTGACATTTTTCTTGTTTCTGGATGTATGATTGAATTGCTATAAACTTCCCTCTTAGAACTGTTTTTGCTGCATCCCATAGGTTTCGGGTCATCATGTTTTCATTGTCATTTGTTTCTAAGTATTTTTTGATTTCCTTTTTGATTTCTTCAGTGGTCTCTTGGTTATTTAGTAGTGTATTGTTTAGCATTCATGTGTTTGTGTTTTTTACAGTTTTTTTCCTGTAATTGATTTCTAATCTTATTGCTTTGAGTTCGGAAAAGATGCTTTATATGATTTCAATTTTCTTAAATTTACCAAGGCTTGATTTTTTTATCCAAGATGTGATTTATCCTGGAGAATGTTCCGTGTGCACTTGAGAAGAATGTGTATTCTGACGCTTTTGTGTAGAATGTCCTATAAATGTTTATTAAGTCTCTCTGGTCTATTGTGTCATTAAAAGCTTGTGTTTCCTTATTTATGTTCTGTCTGGATGATCTGTCCATTGTTGTAACTGAGGTGTTAAAGTTCACTACTACTATTGTGTTACTGTCGATTTCCTCTTTTATGGCTGTTAGCATTTGCCTTATGTATTGAGGTGCTCTTATGTTGGGTGCTTAAATATTTACAGTTGTTATATCTACTTTGTGATTGATCACTTGATCCTTGTGTAGTGTCCTTCCATATCTCTTATAACATTCTTTATTTTAAAATCTATTTTATCTGATATGAGAAATGCTACTCCAGCTTTCTTTTGATTTCCATTTGCATGGAATACCTTTTTCCATACCCTCACTTTCAGTTTATATGTTTTCCTAGGTCTGAAGTAGGTCTCTTGTAGGCAGTATATATACAGGTCCTGTTTTTGTATCTATTCAGCCAGTCTGTGTCTTTTAGTTGGAACATTTACTCCATTTACATTCAAGATAATTATCTATATGTATGTTCCTATTGCCATTTTCTTAATTGTTTTGGGTTTGTTTTTGTGGGTCTTTTCCTTCTCTTGTGTTTCCTGCCTAGAGAAGTTCTTTTAGTGCTTGTTGTAAAGCTGGTTTGATGGTGCTGAATTAGCTTTTGCTTGTCTGTAAAGCTTTTGATTTCTCCACCAAATCTGAATGACATTGTTGCTGGGTAGAGTAATCTTGTTTGTAGGTTTTTCCCTTTCATCATTTCAAATATATCCTGCCACTCCCTTCTGGCCTGCAGAGTTTCTGCTGAAAGATCAGTTGATAACCTTATGGGGATTCCCTTGTATGTTATTTGTTGCCTTTCTATTGTTGCTTTTAATATTTCTTTGTATGTAGTTTTTGTCAGTTTGATTAATAGTGTCTCTGTGTGTTTCTCCTTGGGTTTATCCTGTATGGGCCTCACTGAGTTTCCTGGAATTGGGTGGCTATTTCCTTTCCCATGTTAGGGAAGTTTTCAACTATAATCTCTTCAAATATTTTCTCAGACCCTTCTCTTTCTCTTCTTCTTCTGGGACACCTATAAGTTGAATGTTGTTGTGTTTAATGTTACTCTAGACATCTCTGAGATCGTCCTCATTCACTCTTTTTCTTTATTCTGTTATTTCCACCGTTCTATCTTCCAGCTCACTTATTGATTCTTCTGCTTCAGTTATGCGGTTATTGGTTCCTTCTAGTGTATTTTTCATTGCAGTTATTTTGTTGTTCATCACTGTTTGCTTGTTCTTTAGTTCTTGTAGGTCCTTGTAAATATTTCTTGTATTTTCTTGATCTGTGCCTCCATTCTATTTTTGAGATTTTGGATCATCTTTACTCTCATTACTCTGAATTCTTTTTCAGGTAGGTTGCCTATTTCATCTTCACTTATTTGATCTTTTAGGTTTTTACCTTGCTCCATTGTCTGTAACAGATTTTTTTGTCATCTCATTTTTTTTTTTGATGCGTGGGACTATGTTCCTCTCTTGCTGGTTGTTTGTCCTGAAGCGTCCAGCACTGGAGTTTGCAGGCAGTTGGGTGCAGCCAGGTCTTGGTTATGAGATGACCTCCAGGGGAACTCACACCAATTAATATTCCCTGGGGTCTGGAGTTTTCTGTTAGTCCAGTGGTTTGGACTCTGCACTCCTACCACAGGAGCTCAGGCCTGACACCTGGCCTGGGAACCAAGACCCCACAAGCCACACAGTGTGGCAAAAAAAAAAGCCAACAAGCAAAAAGGAGCAGAACAATAACAAAGAATAAAATATAAAATTAGAAACATAAAAATATATTAGAAAAAATAAAAATGAAAATGAAACAACAACAATAAGGCAAAACAGAACCACAACAAAAAAAAAAAAAAGAAAGAAAGAAAGAAAAAGGAAGCCAGAATAGGTCTTGGCAGCCGGGGGGGGTGGGCAGGGGGCGGGGATCTGGAGGGTTGGGGGGGGGCTTGGGCTAAGGACCTGTGCAGTTGGAGGGAACCCTGGAGGGTGAAGTGTCAGGTCTGGGACCCCAGCATGCTTGCTGGGGCCTGAGCAGGCAGGGAAGACACTGGCCGCATTCCCCTCTGATCCCCTGATCCTCCAAAGGTCTCTCCCCATCCCTGCTGATTCCCTTGCTGTGAGTGGGTCTCTCCAAGTGTAGGAAACCCTTCCCCCCAGCAGACCCTCAGGGATGCCAGTCCCATCCTGCCACCACTTTTTCTCCCCCCTCCTTCCCCTCATGTTTTACCTGGTCATGTGGGGATTCCTCCCATCCCATTAGGTGTCCGAGGTCCCCCACCAGTGCCTGGTAGTTGCCCTAGTTGTGAGGAGATGCGAACTCCACATCCTTCTACTCCACCATCATTACTCTGTCCTGAAGCTTTATTCTTATTAGCCAAAAACTGGAAATAGCCCAAATATCTTTCAGTGAATGAATAAACAAACACTGGTACATTCATACCATGGAATATGACTGTTCAATTAAAATAAGCAAATTATTCTTTGATGTAGTAACCTGGATGAATCTCTAGAGAATTATGCTGAGTATAAGAAAAGCAAATTTTAAATGGTTACATACTGTATGATTCAAGTGACAAAATTTTAGAAGCAGAGAAAAATTAGTGGTTTCCAGAGCTAAGAATAAGTGGAGTCTTGCCTTGTAGTTATGGAATGTGCAGTTTCTTGACTGTAGTAGTGGATACATGAACTTACATTTATTATAAAATTGTATTGAAATAAATAAACACATACACACAACAAATACAAGTAAAACCACATATCTGAATAACATCCATTGATTATATAATGTCAATATCCTGATTTTTATATTGTATTATAGCTTTGCAAGGTGTTACCATTGAGGGAAACTGAATAAGTTATATATATATATGATCTCTCTGCATTATTTTTCATACCTGCATGTGAATCTAGAATTATTTCCACAAAAACTTAATTACAACCAAACCAAACAAACTAACAACAACCAAAAAGAAAAAGTCCAAGATTAATAACAACCAAGATTAGTGGCAGTAATTGGGCTTCCTTAGAAAAGAATAGAAATAATGCTTAATGCTTGAATTTTTATGTTGAATATGCAGATTAAACAGTTGACAGTATCCACTAAAAATAGAAATAAAAGAATAGCATCCAAACCAGAGAGATTAAAACAAAGAAAGAGCTTTGAAATATCTATTAATCCAACACGATTAGTGAAAAAAAAAAAAAACACAAAGTAAAAGTATGTCAAAAAGAAAGAACATATTAAGAAGGTAGAAATAACATAGATGTATTAATAATTATACTTGTAAATGGATTTTAAAATAAAATTATATTCTGTTTAAAAGACACATTTATAAGATATTTATAAAGTACATTTGATAATAAAGGAATGAAAATAGACACACCATATACTAGTCTAAAGAACTTTGGTGTAAGATTTACATTACAAAAAGTAGAATTTGAGGAGGAAATAATTATAATATAGAATAAGGCTCATCAAACTATGGTCCATGGGCCAAATCTGACTCACTGCCTGTTTTTATAAAGAAATTTTTGTTGGAATACAACTATGCTCCTTTTTAAAAACACATTACCCGTGGCTGCTTTTGTACTACAAAAGCAGAGTTGAGTAAGAGTTGAGCAGAGTTATGAAAGAGAACTTATGGCCCACAAATCCTAAAATGTTCACTAACTGGCCCTTTTTAAAAATGTACAATACAGTATTATTAACTACAGATAACTGGTCCTTTTAAGAAACTATTTGCTAACCCCTGATAGAGAGGATCTCTACATATTGCTTTAAGAAACAAATCATCTAAAAGATCTAACCACTCTGATCTTCTATGTACAAAACAAAAGAACCATAAATATATAATATGCAAAAAATAATAAAATCAAAACACTTTTAAAATCCAAAGTGATACTGGGAGATTATAGCATTCCTTTCTTTATAACTTTATGACAGCCTGAAAATAGAGTAAAAGGTCTGATGCAATTAATCTGTCAGGAGCAGGGAGGGCCAATCCCAGGCAGTGTACCTTCTCTCATTTTAAGACAATTGGGTCAAATGTTGCCAGGAATCACAAATCTGAAATGCAATCATATCTTCTGCATCAGAAACAGCATATGCTTTAACTGTTGCCATTTTCTTTATGGTGATGAATCCAGGCAACAATCATGGCATTCCAAGTAGTGCAGTCTCAATCAGTAAGCTGATTCCAGTCAATATCATCATAGAATGGGCTCTTACAATGAGCATCTACATGAAATGAACCAGATAGTTCAATCATCACTCATGATTTGTTTCCATATTTTATAGCCTCAAAAATTTATGAAATTCATCTATCATTCTGTAGTTTTACATAGCAGACAAAATAGCCAGGCTGTTGACAACAGTCCAAGAGTCAGTGAAAATATAACAAAGTTTATCAAGGTGGCTATTGGCCAAATGTATGAAATTAACCTAGAGTTCTGTCCTTTGAGCAGAGCATCCACACACATATTTGGTTCAGTATGGCTGGCACTGAGGAGGAACAGCTACAGCATACCTGGTATCATCAATAGATTCAGATTAGCTGAATCATCAATGAACCAGACTCAGGCATTTAAGAGAGCTTTGGAAAATCCAGGACCCCATCAAGCCAGCAGCTTTGCTTAAGGCGGTATAACAAGAATGAACTTTCCCTTAATAGGATAGATGTAACTTTTCAATGTAAAGCCAAGATTCCACTGGGTAGGGCTGCCAGATTTAGGAAATAAAAATACAAGACTCCCAATTAAGGTTGAATTTAAGACAATTTCAATATTGAAACTTATACTCCCCAAAATGTTTTTAATGTACTTATACCAGAAATGTTGTTTATCTGAAAATTAAATTCAATTGGATGTCCTGTATTTTATCTTGCAATGCTACATTAAGTCCAAGCTGGCTGTTTTTTTGAATATACCATTTCCATTTGACAAGTGAGCCTTATTGGGCTCTTGTAGCCTTGTTAATCACTGAGTCCGAGTTAACCCACTCCAAAATGGGAACGTCAGGTCAAAGAGTCACAATGTCTTCTTTAATCAGGTGTTCAATTGTGACCAGAGTCCAGTAGCAGGCTGATAGCTGCTTTTCAAAAGTAGTGTAACTGGTAGGTGTGTTAAGAAGGCGATGGGTCCAAAATTTCAAGGAGCACATCCTGGTAGACATTACCTCCCTTTGCCAGAGCCAACAAATGGCAAAATTATCAGTTAAAAACTTGAAGCTCAAGTGGGGTCATTAAGGTTGAGGAGATAAGAGGTAGATAGCATGCAGTAGCTTGCTGGACAGCTTCCAAATAATCCTGTTGTTTTGAGTCCCTTTCCAAGCATGCCGATTAGCAGGTTACTTAATATGAAAGATCAATTGAAAGGCGTAAGTAAGGCACCTACTGTTTCTAATACTCAAATAGTCCCATATATTGTTGAGTCTCAAGTGTAAAGCCAAAAGACAGCAATATTTCCTTGACTGCCAGAGAGATTAAACATTGTGAATCTACCCAAATAATCCCAAGAAACTGTTACTTCGTGAGTGGTTCCCTGAATTTTACTAGGTTTTATCAGCAGCCCATGCTGGTGGAGATGTAATAACATTTACAACCAGGGCTGTTGATACTGAAGCTTCTGACTCTACAACAACCACTAGGTCATCATCTATTGATATATAGTTAGGACTTTGGAACAGATGGCCAAGGCAATCATGCTAAATCTTGTGCCACCCACTGGTTGCATGAAGCAGAGTTTAGGTTCTTCTGGAAGAATACTGCATACCTATATTGGAGGCCTTGACATGTGAATACAAATTAATCTTGGTCCTAAGGTACCAGTGGAATAGAAAAGAAGGCATTTGCAATTTCCAAGTGCCATCAGTCTGTGCAGTCAATTCAGTTACAATCACAATATCTGGTACAGCTAGAGTTATAGGAGAAACAGAGTTGATGATAATCCACTCTAAGCCTCCAACTCTCATTGGTCATTTTTACTGGTTATACAGAGTTATTGTATTAGATATATCATCTCTTATTATCCCAACTTATTTTAAAACTTCAATCCAATCTGTAGTCTACATTTTTTTCTTCTAGGATTCAATATTGTTTCAGAGAGATGTGTTGGGGAACAATTTATATATTTTTTACCATTACTCTACATGTAGCATGTAATGATTGGAAGTTTGCCCTCTGTCACTTATGGGATAGAGGAATACAAGCATATAACACATAAATTCTTACTATATGTTTACATACAGTAACAATACTAACAGTATATCAAATTGGCCCAAAGCACCCCACCCACAAAGTTACATTAGCTTCCCTTCAATACCAAGAATCCTGAAAAAATGCATCAGTTTTTATTCAAGTGCTTATCCAACCCCTCTTCTGTTTTACACCTCTTTTGGACTGGGTAGGATGGTGACTTGGGCACTGGTGTACATCAGAGTCATTCAAGTTTGAGTTACTTCCTTGATTGAGGTCCCCAGCATATTCAGCTGGGTGCATAAGTTCACTGGTCCTCTTTAGGAATTGGGAGATCTCAATCTAACCCGTACTCACTTTTTGCTTTAAAGCTGCTGATGTCAAGGTAGAATGGGGAGTAAGGGATCAGGGATATGGATGGAGAGTGTGGCTTCATCCCAATAAGCAAGGCACATTTACTTTCAATTTTGAACATCAAAGAAGCTATTCATGGTTCAACCACATAAACTTCCAATGTTTTCAACCTGTCCAAAGCCCTATACTAGATGACAAGGTCATTATTACTGATAGCAACTATTTCAGCTTTGGGAATCCTTTGGTTCAACAGCCACATCCACATTGCTTTCTGAGTGTGTCCCCAGTGTCTATACTCCTTGACTAACTCAAGCATCTCTCACACAGATGTGACCATTTTAAAAGGGGTTGCCTTAATACAGGAAATCTGCTGACCCTTTGTCATTATAACATTTCTTAACTGTTTTCCTTGTTTTAACATAAAACCTAAGGGAGTTTTCTAGAGTAATGACAATAACTATTATAATTTATCCAGATTCACTAAGGGAGCCTAGACACACTTTGAAAAACTCTGAGACACTTTTATCTCCAAAACCATCTGTAGTTGGCATCACAAATTACCTTAACACAATCCCATCTGGAGAGGGGCATGTTCTTTATTACCTTGGAGGTACGCTAATCTGCTTTGTGGAGGGGAGGGAAACATCTCTATCTTTACTATCCTAGAATGTAAATAAATCTGCTCTGAGGAGGAAAACACTTCCATTTTTAGAAAGTAAGAAACAACTCTATTATTCCAGGATTATCTGCTTATAGAAATATTTTTTAAAAAATAGTCCGGAACAAATTGACTGTTGATGTCTTATGTGTAAGATGTGAGAGACTCAGTGAAAATTTTCCCCCAAGTTGGAAACATTCTATATCTTGTAGAAGTGTCTATATGCCCAGATACATTCGTTAAAAATCATCAAATTGCACATCTAAAAGAGATTTATTTTACTGAGTGAAAATTATACTTCAGTGATATCTAACAAAAATAAATTAAAACAAAACAACAACAAAAAAGGGCTATAGAATCCCACTTAAAGGTGTTCCCACTTGTCAATTTTGGCATTAAGAATAAATAATAACAAATTGAAATTGAACTAGAAACCACTAAATTGTACTAATATAAAATAATAAATTGAAATTTTGATAAGGAAAGGGATGCTCAAAATATCTCCTCATAAATGCTTTTTAAGTGCAAAAGGAAAATATGTAACTATAGTGAAGAAGCATGTCAAGTGATCAAAGTGATCAAACTGGCATCCTATGAGTTCTTATACAACACAGTAAGAATGGCATAGCATCACTTCAGTGGTATCCTTACCAAAGATGCCTGCTCTGAATATAATCACAAGGAAACATTAGACATACCCAAATATCAAGCTTGTAATCTTCATGAAAGGCAGATAAAGACTGAGGAAGGATGAAAGAGAATAGAGAAAGAGGCATGAGAAATAAATACAGCACATGATTCTGAACTGAATTATTCTGAACTGAATTCTTTCTTTACTATAAAGTACATTGTTGAGACAATTGTTGAAACTTGTATGGGGTCTGAGGATAATATGTCTACAACATATCAATGTATATTTCTTGATTGTGATGGTTTGTATTGAGGTTTTCAGAGGTAATGGGGCATCAGTTTAACAGCATACTCGTAAATATTTCAGGAAAAATTTTATTGTATGGTTCTTGCCATACTTTTCTAAGTTAGACATTGTTTCAAAGTACAAATAATATAAAAATGCAATAAAGACAAAACATCTAAAATTTTAAAATGTGAATGTATTCCAATCACAATTGTCAGTTTCCAGAAATTTAAGTAGTTCACCAGTTTCCCCAAAGTTGAATATAATCAAAAGTAATTTCTCCAAAATAAAAACATTAAATATGGAGCACTATTTTACAATTGCAAGAAAATATGTCCAACTCATGTCAATTTTTATTAATTTGCTTTCAATAGACATAATATGAAATGTTTCTCATTTCTCTACACTTTTATACAATGTATATATTTATCTTAATTATACTTTAAAATGTTTTTAAGATCATCTGAATTATCTTGTAAATGAGTACACTACTTCAAAAATTTTGCATTTATTGTGTCTTCTGCTTGAAACATCCTTCCAGGTATCTGAATGCCTCACTCCATTTGCATTATTTACCTCTCTGCTCAAAGACAATTTTTGGAGCCTTCTTTGACAATGATCACTCAAAATCTTCCTATGCTGCTTCTTTTTTCTTTATATCATTTATCATTATCTGACATTATAATTATGTATCTGCTTATTTATATATCATATACCTCTCCAGCATTTAACTTTTATGTGGACAGATGCTCTGTTTGACTGTTGTATTCTTAACACCTAGAACAGTAATCCACACACAATTGGTGCTCCATAAATACTTATGATATAAATAAATGACTGAGAAGTTTTGTGGAATTAACAATTATACTAGTACCAAAGAGAACTGCTACAAATTATCACTAGCTAATAAGATTAGAATAGAAGTAGATATCATTTGCATATCATGTATTGAATTCTCACAGCAGTCTATATGAACAAATATTTCTGGTATTTAATAGGAGAATATTAAACAAATATTCATATATAACAAATGTTCTGGCATATAATAGGAATGATGCACTTGAAATCAAATGAAATTATGTTTTAGTAGTTAGTATTATATTTTCATTTAGGACAGCAATTTAATTTTAGTAAAGTCATATTCATACACCCTATCAAATTAATTTTGAAATTTAAATTAAATTAGCTTTGTTTTTTTTTTTGTTGTTGTTCATTTGGTTTGTGAATGCTTTTCAGTCTATAAAAGCTTAAGAATTATTGATATAAGGATTTGAAATTATACCAGGCTTTACACTGAAGATATTTAAATGTCATGATAAAAATAATTTAATTCAATAATTGATCCATAATATAATTTTCCTGTGTCTTTGGACAGAACTTATCAAGCTAACTGCCCTTCAAGTTTCAAAGTAAAAATAAGATATTTTCAAGCATATAATGATTTAGGGAGTACTGTGCTCACAAGCTCTTCATGATAAATTTCGATGAGGACAAATTTCTCCTAACCAAGGTAATACTGTAGAAAATTTAGAGAAAGGATTGGTGCACATCATTAAGCATGTGCAATTGCAAAACACGGACTAAAACATAGATGGGGCAAGGGTGTAAGAAGAGGATGTATTTTGATGTTATGTGTTCTGATAATGTAAAAAGGGTGCATATTATAAAAGGAGAAGGATCAGAGAATGTGGTATCCAGAATAATCTCATTAATTGCCACATAGTAGTAAATGTAAGTAAAAAGATATCAGTTAAAGATGGCAAACTAAAGAGTAAAAGCCTGAGTAAGAAAAGAGGAGACTAAAGATACTGTAAAAATATTAAGGTAAAAATAAATATTCAAATAAAAATATAAACCTCCTAAATAAAAAACAAAATATAAAAACAAAATCCATAACAATCAAAGAAAGCAAACTCTGTGGAGAAATAATACATGATGATTACAAGAACAACACATGAAGAAAAGTGATTTAAAAGGGCCAAAATAAGAGGATCGGCAAGCATTTACAAAGAAAAGGCAAACAATAAGAAAGCAAAGGTTATGAACCTGGTACTCTGCAGGGTAGAAGTCAGAGCAAAAGCATTAAAACTGGCAAAGAAGAAATCTTTATAATGATAAAGTCCACAACACAAAATGAGGATAAAATAGGAATAGCTGCCTTGTCCAAATAAATCTGCAATGATCAAAAAAGTAGAAACTACAAAAAATCTAAGAAGAAATAAACAGAAACAAACTAATTTTAGGAGAATTTATAACACTCACACTCTAAGACAGGTTAAATGGGAACATAATAAATAGGTTAAATAGCATAGCATGTCTGATTAGTGTATACTGTTTTATATATATATATATATGTGTATATATATATATATATATATGTGTATATATATATATATATATATATATATATACACATATATATATATATCCCAATAACAGAGACTGTACAATCTTTTCAAGCACATATGGAAGATACAAATACACAATAGGGACTTGTAATAAATGATAAAGAAACCCTTAATAAGTTCAATAAAGCAGAAAGGGCAAAAATATGTTGATCACACTGCAATAAAACTAGAAACGTGTAACATCTATTAAATAGACTTCCATTTAGAAAATTTAAAACTATACTTAAAATAATGGGTTTCTGGTTCCACATGTAAGAAGCTTGGGAGTTGCCTCACTGTTTTAACTATAAGTAAAATGCTGAACAGGCTGAAAAATCAACAACTCTCCTTGGGTCCATAAGAGAGGGGAGAACACAGGATAAACTGCTGTGCCCAAGATTGGAAAGACAGCTAAGTGAATACATGGAGTCATGGCTTACTGGAACAGAGAATAATGAGTGTAAACTGCTGCAGGAAACACTGTCAGAGTAGAAATACCTGAATTGTAATTGATGACTTGCTCAATGTGGACAATTCTGAGAGTTAAAAAATCCAGGGGAACCCAGTTATAAAGGGACCCCACAATATTGAGATTTATGTCCAGGAGCTCAACTAGGTTCCCACAGTAAACATTGGAGAAAAATCTCCCAATGCTTCCAGCAGGAGGAGGGGATATGGAACCCTTTTGAAATACACAAGAGCACTGCCCTCAGCTGAAACTAGTTAACCAGAGCCTAACCTGCTGGGGTATTATAAGACCCTAACTGACCTAGCTTTCCATGAGGGAGAAGGGAAACACACAAATCCAGTCCACTGTAGCTGTTCTCTCCCACCTAAGAGGGGAGGAAAATAACTGAAAAATACTTGTGAAGATCAGTGCAGAGGCATAAGCTCACCAAAAGACTAAGATCTAATTGTAGGACTATAGAACATTTACCCTCCTACCATACCTTACTGCCACATTACTAAAAGCCTATTTACAGCAGTTCTTTTTACCCACTACATCATGTCTGGCTATCAAGAAAAAAATTACAAGGCATACTAAAAGGCAAAAACATAATTTGAACAGACAGAGCAGACATCAAAGCCAGACATAGTAGGGATGTTAGAATTAGCAGACTAGAAATTTAAAACAACTATGGTTAATAATACTAAGGGATTCAATGGATAATATAGACAGCATAAAAAATAGATGGGCAATGTAAGCAAAGATGGAAATCTTAAGAACCAAAAAGAAATTTTAGAGATCAAAAACGCTGTAACAGAAATTAAGAATGCCTTTGATATGGGCTTTTAAGTTGACTGGATGCACTGAGGAAAGAACCTCTGAGCTTGAAATTTATCAATAGAAACTTTAAAAAGTGAAAAAAGTAAAGACAACAAAGACTGAATAAAAAATGAACAGAATGTCCAAGGACTGTGGGAAGACTACAATGTAAGTGCCAAAAGGAAAATAAGGAAAGAAAGGAACAGAAGAAATATTTGAAAGAATAATGACTGAGAATTTCTCCAAATTATTGATGGATACTAAACCACAGATCCAGGAAGCTCACAGAACACCAAACAGAATAAGTGCCAAAAACACTATAACTAGGTATATCTTTTTCAAACTACAGAAAATCAAAAATAAAGAAAATATTCTGAAAGAAGTAAGAAAAAAATAACCCCTTACCTATGGTAGAACAAAGATAACAATGACATCAACTTCTCAGAAACCATGTAAGCAATAAGAGAGTGGAGTAAAATATTTGAAGTGTTGAGAGAAAAACAGCACCAACTTAGAACTCTGTACCCTGTAAAATTATCCTTACAAAGTGAAGGAGAAATAAAGACTTTCTCAGACAAACAAAAATTGAGAGAATGTGTTGTCAGTAAACGTGTCTTGCAAGGAATGTTAAAAGAAGTTATTTAGAGAGAAGAAAATGATGTATATCAGAAACTCATATAGAAGAAGGAATAAATTAAACTAACAAATTTTTATTTCTCCTATTATTAATTGAAATAAGTTAACAGTTTGTTCAAAATAATAATAAAAGCAACAATTTATTTAATTATGTATGCTTTTGTATATACATATATCTTCATATGTATATATGTTCTTATATGTAATTGAAATGAATGACAGCAATGATACAATGGATGAGAGAGGAAAATTAGAATTATTTCTAACACCATCCTAATATGGAGTTACAGTTTTCTAATTCTGGTGGTTTATTTTTTAACTTTACCTGTGTATTGTGTACTTTCATATCACTGATTAGCATCTTTTCATTTCAGCTTGAAGAACTCCTTTCTTGAAAGGCAGGTCTAATGATGGTAAACTCCCTCAGCTTTTGTTGTCTGAGAAAACCTTTATTTCTACTTCATATCTGAAGGATAACTTTGACAGACAAAGTATTTTGGGTGGGCAATTTTTACCTTTTAACACTTTAAATATGTCACTCCACTCTCTCCTGACCTGTAGGGTTTCTGCTGAGAAATGCACTTGTAGCCTAATCAAGATTCCTTTACAGATTACTCTCTTTTTTCCCTGGTTTCCTTTAAGATTTTTTTTTATCATTGATTTTTGGCAGTTTCATTATAATGTATCTTGAAGAAGGTCTTTTTTGCACTGAGATAATAGGGTGTTCTATTGACTTTTTGGATGTGTATGTTCAAGTCTTCCCCAAGTTTGGGAAGTTCTCAGCTATTATTTCTTCTTCTAAACTTTCTGCTCTCTTCTCTTTCTTTCTACTTCTGGAATACTATTCAGATTTTTTTTTTTTATTGAGTCCCATAGATCATACATGCTTTCTTCACTCATTTATAGTCTTTTCATTGTTGTTGTTGTTCTTTCATAACTATATTATTTCAAAATTCCTATCCTCTAAATCACTGATTCTATCTTCCATCTGCTGTACTATAGATGCTCTTTCTTTTATTCTTTATCTCATTCATTGAATTCTGCAGCTCCAGATTTCTGTTTGATTATATTTGATGGTTTCTATCTCTTTTGTAAAGAGCTCCTTTTGTTTATGTATCTTTTTTCTAATCTCAGTGAACTGACGTTCTGAATTTTCTTGTAGCTTGTTGAGTTTGTTCAATACAGTTCTTTTGAATTCTTTATCAGCTAAATTGCAATATTCCATGTCTTTGAGCTTAGTTGTTGGAGAAGCATAGATATATTTTGATGATGGACTAATCCCTTGATTTTTTAAGTTCCTTGTATTTTTGCTCTGCTCTTTCATATTTGAAATATTTTTACTGGCCATCTTCAGATAGGGTACCGCTCTATTGTGCTGCTTATCTGGGGTATCCTAGGCTTATTTTGAATATATCTGCTCCACTCTTCTTACTACCTCTTGTGGCAAATTTCTTAATTTTTGTATTTTCTCTTGTTCTATAATTCACCAGGCTGGCTTCAGGAAACGTCTTTTTTTGTTTTTTGGAAGTTGGCAACATAGCTCCAGTTTGTGGTGTCTCCCTTGCCCACAGACTCTGATTTGTTTGTCTGAGACCACTCCAATTACCCCACCTGCTCTCATTGCTGCACTTGGGAGTGCACATAAGAAGCTGGACACAGGGTGGGGAGAGGTGTGGGTATAGCACTTGAGGTGTTGGGGTTGCCCACTGACCCAGTGGGGAGATCCTCAAGTGAAGTATTCCCAGAAGCTTATGAGTAGACTTCCTCTTATGTCCTGAAGCTGACACAGGAACAACATTCCTTTAATGTCCCTTGGTATTCTGATCTGTTTCCTTTCTTTTCTCTTCCCTCCCCCCAGTCAAGGAGATCCCATCTCAAAGACCAGGGTGCTGCAGGTGAAAAATAGGTTTCTCCAGCTGTGATCACACCTTTTTTCACCTCTTCAACAAGAGAGGTCCTAGCTTCCCACCTTCTCTGTGAGAGAGGTTGCTCTGGTTGCTTCACGACAACTTAGCCCCATGCAGTGTCACCCGGGGGTGGGGGGCAGCTTTGGCAAAATTCCTTTATGTCCTTTTCATCCGTACTCATCTCTATCCCACTCTGATGGTGTTCTGGAATCTCCCTTCAGGTGGACTGGAATTCAACAAATTCTTTCTCACTATGACTATCTACCCAGGTCAGCACTCTCCATGTTCATTTTCCTCACCATGACAAGTATGGCAAGTACCAGTGAGAAATGTTTCCAATTCCCTTGGACCCACAGCCATTATCATTTTGTTTATTTTCAAATGCATAGGTGGGCAAGAGTCCTCCCAGATCCCTTGGAATAGGGTGTCAAGGCACTTTTGTTCATGTATGGATGTCTAGTTGTTTAAAAAAATGGGAGAGAAAGAAGGAATGACTTACACCACCAAGATGCTGACAACCTGCATGGTGATTGATGGTGGGAGCTCAAGTGAATGAATGGTGCTGTGGCCAGAACACTTACTAGTGGCCTATTTCTATAGCCGCATGGCTTCCTCACTGTATCATTGCTGGATTCCAAGAGCAAGCATAAAGATACAGGCATAAAATGTATTGCCTTTTCTTATCTAATCTCGGAAAATATACAAATCATTTCCATTGCATTCTTCTATTTATTATAAATGAATCATTAAGATTAGTCCATATTTGAGACTTCCCTGGTGGTCCAGTGGTTAAGACTCTGTGCTTCTACTGCAGGGGACATGGGTTTGATCCCTGGTTGGGGAACTAAGATCCATATGCCAATCTATGCAGCCAAAAAAAAAAAAAAGAGATTAACCCATATTCAAGGAGGAAGGCAATTCAAATGCACCTTTGAACAAGATTACTATCACAGAATTTGTGGACATATATTTAAACAATCTTATTGGCCTTCTGCCATTTATGGAGAAGATAATCCTAAAATATCTGATTTTGTTTCCTTTTTGTTTCCAGAACCAGAGGATTTTCTTTTTCTTCTTTTTGCATTCATCCATTTTATTTTCGGTGTTGTTTTTGCTTTGTTATGTTTTCTATTTTATCCAGTAATTTAAAGTATTTTAAGGTGGATAGGCCTGCAAATCAACTCAAATCATCCATGTTGGCAAAAATTCTTAAAATTTGATTTACTACATGCAAGTAAGATGCTTCTGGTTGGGGTGTACCAGTACATATTTTAATATATGAAGACTATAAAATTGGTATATTCTTTACCTGGCTCATTCATGTATCAATATCTTAATATTTACCCTGTTTTTAAACTAGAATAATCAGTACCATTAATATTTTCTTACAATTTTTACTTATGTATCTAATTTTTTTACATCTTTACCAGTGTTTATTTGTGAGCATTTTTGTTTTCAACATGCTGATGAAAAAGTAGACAATAACATTTAAAAAAAAATTATCTGCCTTGGAAAATATTCCCTTAGATTCATGTCTAGAGAAATCCTTTGCCTAGAATATACATTTTGTCATTAGCCAATTTAGACAGTCTTTTTGGTGAAACAAATCTGCGTAATATCTATAAAATTTCTTTGATTAAATATTACTCTGAATCATATGCTTTAAAATCCAAGGCAGATGTGCAGAAGAAATAAGGCAAATATGATGAATATAATATATTATGTAAATTGACAACACTGTGCCAAAAACATCTGTGGTCCAAAAAAAATGAAGAAAAAATATAATTTTTTCAGGATATTAATTCAGGAGAAAACTCCCAAACAGATCCCATGGGAAGCATAACGTTTCTATACCATTTTGGGGTCTGACTGGACCTTGTTCTTGTTATGATCTCATAAACCCTTTCCCAAAGTCTCTCTCCATCTCACCCAATAGAGGTCCAAATTTTGAAATACGAATTCTTGTCCATTAAATTATTGCACACAATTAGATGTGAGAATTGGGAGTTATATGCATTTTTAAAAAGAAAATCTTTTGATACAGTATGAAAATTTTTCATTTTTAATAGCACAATATTTTTCTCCTGTAAGTTTTAAAATTAATGCTACTTTGCTAAGCATTTCACTTTGGTGAAATCAATAAGACAAGTTTGAAAGATTGTCATCTATATTGTATCCTATAACAATTGCTAAAGGATTTAATTGCCCCTCTGTGCATTAAAAATAGGAATGTTTGTATTCCTATTCTTCCCCAAGGAGGACATATTTGCTCACTCTTGGTGTTTAGTGTATAGTCTTCTTTGTTTTCATACGTCTAGTCAGTAATTTTCTATTCTTGAATATAATCATAAGATAAATGTCCCTTTACAACTAATGATTTTGTCAATTTGTAATTTTTGTAAGTAAATTATTTTTAATATATCTTATGATATATTGTCCTTACAGCCAGAAGTTTTCTCCATTTATCTTTATAATAAAAAATAATTACTTGATGGCTGTTAGCCTTCTCATTTCTCATCAATGTAATAATGTTTATAACCTTTTAGTTTCTTATCTCATGGGCAAACTAAATATAGAGTGGATTTAATCCTACATGAATACATTATTTAGTTGAAACTATTGCAGAAGAATATACAGAGTAAACTTTTCAACCAAATGTGCTTTCCAGTTTTCCAAAACAAAGAAAATTCTTATATTGTAGTAGCCTGTGTTTTAGATGTGTACGTACCATTAATATTAATGAAAACTTACAATTTCTCATGTATCTTTATAAAGTTTCCCCCAATGCACAATATGGCTGTTTATATATGATAAATATATATTATATTGTTTATGTTGTATAGTAGCAAAGTATTGCAATGATAAAATAAATTCAAAGCACTTTTACTGTTGATTTTTACAGACAATTTAAGACTTGGTTAAATACTGATAAATTTTTAACACTGTTAACAATGGAAAACATTAAGCACAAGTATATCCTCAGGAACTCTTCTGGTTTGAAAGCCGACCTTAATATATGTTGCAGGAAGTAATAACAATCCTAGATAACCTTGATTAGCTGTTATTTCATATTATCAAGCATTAAAAAGGCATATGCAGTTTTATCAGAAAAATTCCTTTGTAGTTTATTCCCTGAAGACTATCATTGAAATTAATAAGTGCGAAGCATTGTTCCATCAGGTTAAAACATTTGTTATTATATCACTAATTTTAATCCTTGAACACACAGTACTTTCTTAAACTTCTCTAATTATTTCATGTATGCAGGTCATATTTATGCAAAGAGATTAGAAATACTTCCAGACTTGCCAGGGGCAACATCTTTAATTTTCTCTTACAATCTGAAACATATAGCACAGTGTTAGGCACCAGAATAATAGCAGCACTTATGTGTAGGTACTACAATCTTTGTTCATTCATCACTTTTAGTATAAAATTTTTCTCTAATTTAATTTTCTAACCTTTTATAAACTCCCCTTCAACCTTACTGTGATAATATCAAAATGCCACCCAATCAGGCTGTTCTTACTGGTGAATTAATTATTAAGGATTTTCACATTAATGAATGTTTCACAGTCAGACATGTTAATATTTCAGTTTAGTAAGGAGCTTATTAAAGATGGGGTACTCAGGTAGAGTTTCTCTCTCTCTCTCTCTCTCTTTATTTTCTTAGCAAGAGTGGTATTAGAAAATCCCCTTATGTAACTGAAGTACCTCCTCATAGAAGGGTAGATATGGACACTTTGGGAAGCTTCATTTAGAAGGGAAAATAATTTTTGAATTGCAAAAGATAAATGCCTTTAAAAGAGTAGGTAATGACTCCCAGATTAACAGAGGGTTGTCTTGCAAAAAGGGAAGAATAGGAATAGTAGCACCATATTCAGGAGAAAGGTACTGTTAGCAGACAAAAAAGTGTTTTGAGGATTAAAACAAAAACAAAAACATTAAGGAGAGGAGGGGTTGATTTTTGATGGTTCGTGGAACTACAGGTATACCTACTGGTCCTGATTATATGCTTCTGGGGATACTGACAGCCTTTGAGGTAGAAATGTTATGAAAAATGTACAACCTAGTGAGCTTAAGTTTGAGCACATTATAATTCTTAACTCTACAGTAGTGGCATTGCCTTCTCTCAAAGAATCACTTCATCCTGTACAAATATCAGAACCATGGCAGAATCATTTAATCATTTTATTTGTCAAATTGTAAAAAAAGAGTATGACCTATTTTCAATAATGAAACAACAAACCTGCTTGACAGAGAAAAGTAATGACAATATAAAACTCAGTGTTTTTATGACAATCCAAGTAAACAGTCCCATAGGGAAATACTTCAACTCCTCATTACAAGGTAGCACAAAAATAAATGAAAAAATAAGAGTAATGATTTTATTTGTACCTCAAATTTAAGGGATGTTTTAGTTCAATCACGCTTTGATTTAATTAATTAAAAAGTTTTCTTCCTATCCAAAGGATGAGATGGATAATGTTTTGAGGCTTATTTTTAGCGTCAAATGTTTGTAACAAGTCATCCAATTTAGCCCTCCTTAACTCATTTCCCACTCCAAATCACTCATGAAATAAAACACTCTCATTTGGACCATTTCGCAACGGATTGCAGTTATAAAACACTATGTCATTTCAAAGTACCTAAAAAAGAGCTTCCTATAATGTAGGACATTATTCAACAGCCTATCCCAATGAAAGCAAACAAACAAACAAAAAAACTTTCATGTTGTTATTTATTCCTGAAGCTTTCAGAAGTATCAAAATTTGTGATTCTGCATTTATAAGCATAGATGAAAACACATAATGTCTATGACATAGGTATGGAAGCAAAGGTAATTAAATTTAAAACACCAATGGGGGACTTCCCTGCTGGTGCAGTGGTAAAGAATTTGCCTTACAATGCAGGGGACACAGGTTTGATCCCTGGTCAGGGAAATAAGATCCCACATGCTGTGGGGCAACTAAGCCAGCGTGCCACAACTACTGAGCTTGTGCATCTCAACTAGAGCCTACGTGCTGCAAACTACAGAGCCCATGTGCCCTGGAGCCTGCGAACCACAACTAGAGAAGAGAAAACCTGCACAACACAACTAGAGAGAAGCCCGTGCACCACAACAAAAGATCCCACGTGCCGCATCTAAGAACCGACACAGTCAGAAATAAATAAAATTAAAAAATAAATAATAAATAAATCTTTAAAAAAATAAAAAAGTAAAACACCAATGGTACAGAGCAACAGTAATCAAGCGAGTGTGGGACTGGCTTAAGGATAGACATATAAATCAATAGAATAGAATTGTATTATATCTCAATAAAGCTGTTAAAAATACCAACAGTATAGTAATCCTCAATATTTACCCATTTCCCCATTTTATGATTTATATTCATACTACATTGTAATACATGTATTTAAGATATTATTTATTTCATTGCTTTGGGGTAACTTAGATGATGAGTCAAAGATATAGCTTGCCTTGTATCAGTTTAAGAAAAAAAATAAGTTAAATACTGTATCTTTTTAAGTTCATATATCTTGCACTAGATTGTTGGATGTTTATCATACTACTTTTAAATATATATAAATGGACTTAATACTATGTAATATTCACATTATAATTAACATTTTTCCTCCACATAGATGAACTTGAAATGATTAAAAAATTGTAAAATCACTTACTTTGTCCCCATGACAAAACTAGATCAATCTTTATCACATGGATTGACACAACTACCATCACACACCCTTGTAGTGTTAAAATATCAAGTAATTAATAAAGCTCAAAATGATCAATCCAATTAGTTTTTTAACCACTTTATTGAGGTATTATTGACATACAAAAATCTGTACGTATTTAATGTATACCACTTGATGAATTTGGAGGTGAGTGTATACCAATGAAACCATTACCAAAATCTATGCCATAAATATATCCATTGCCTCCAAAAGTTTCCTCTTGCTCTCTTTATTATTTTTTGCTACAAAAACATTTAAGATCTACCCTCTTAGCAAATATTTAAGTATACAATATATATTAACAATCTATATTAACTATATGTACTATGCTGTCCAGTAGATCTCTAGGACTTACTCATCTTCACTAACTGAAATTTTGTACCATTTGATCAACATCCCATTTCCCACTCTCCTCAGCCCCTGGTAAATACCATTATATGCTAGTTCCTGCATAGATATGACTAACAGACAAAATGCAGAAGCAGAGTTAAATTTGGATTTCAGATAAACAATGATCTTTTGAAACAAAAGAGTGTTTCAAATATTGCATGGGAAATTCTTAACTAAAAAGATATATTTATTGTTTATCTAAAATTCAAATTTAACTAGATATCTTGTATTTTTATTTGCTATATCTAGCAATTCTGCATGCACTAATTGAACTCTATGGCTTTTTAGTGATCATAAACTGTTCCACAATAGACTTGTATTACTTTAATTTTTGTGTACTAGTTTCTGTCAAGGAATCTTAAGTTGTATGATCTGAAACTGAGGCAAGGATTAACCAAGAAAAGGGAAATTAAAGGTAAAACACTATGATAGGCTCATTTTTTCCTCTGGAGGAAAGATTTATCTTAGAAAATTGGGTGAATATAATAGAGTTGTGATTTTATTCACAGATAAGAAATCACCAGCTACAGAAATGTTTTTATTAACCTCTTATTATGCCCCCCAAAAATTCATCTTACCTGTATTATTACTCAATTAAAGCTAGGTTATTCACTCTTTTATTATAATAGTTATTGAAGTGACTACTAAATCTATATCCACAAATCATAGTTGGTATTGGATTGGAAGCCAGAAAGTACTAGAAAAAGTATGCCATTTTTCTCCCCTTCTACCTTCTGTTAAGAAGATTCAGTTCCTATATCTCCCAAACTCCAGGAGATCCACAACTCCTACACTGGTAACATTTGCTATGAATCTTATTACTCTTGGCATATAACTAAAATATGTTTCTTAATTGATTGCACGGTAAGCAAACCTAGAAAAGAAAACTCTCACATAGGCATTCTCCTTTCACTTGCCATGGCCGAAATCGGAGCTGGCCATTGTCTTTGTAAAAGAGGTTTTCTTTCGAGCTATATATTGGATTCATCTGCACCCTTGTGATACTTCTTATTTATTGTTTGTGGAAAATAACCAAAGTATTCAATGTTCTAATTCAGTACCCTTACATTTATTTGTACTGTGGAGAGAGTCCTTGGAGAGAACTTCCAGACTTCAATAAGGAAATTGCAATTTCTGGGTACAGATAAAATGGAACTGCTGACACACTCACATAGATCGTAGTGGTTGTGATAGTCCTTGAATATAATAAACGAGATTGCAAAGAGATATGTATGTATGACCTTTGGAGGTGACCTGCTCTGTTAAGGTAGACAAGATTAGTTGCTGGAAGAAGCAATGGTCTTAAAGGGACACAAAGATTAAAAAAATAGAGTTTAACTATGTGTAGAAATAAAGTATTCTAGAAAACAGGTTGGCAGAGCGTAAGAGTGTTGCACATGATTCAGAAGAAAATATAATAATTATGTCTTTTTGTCCCCAAGAAGGCATATACTTATGTCCCTATATTTTTCTCTTAAAAATAGTTTGTGGTACTATTAACTTGACCTGTTTATATTTTCACTCTCATAACTGAGTATTAACTTATTAAAAATTGCAGGGTTTTTTTTGTAGTTTGAAAGCTATATTACGATATACTCCAATTATCTTTTTCTAAATGTATGATTGTTATGAAAAAGGTTAAAATTAGTCTCTCTAGGGCTAACTGTCCTTGGATAGTTGTTTTTCAGAGAGAAAAAGACAGGGTCAGTTTGAGGTTAAAAATGAAATGCACTTTGATTGGCTCTTTCATTTCTGTTCATTCAAAAGAAAAATTAAACAGAACCACTGTTTTCTTTCCTTCTTATTTACTTTGTTGATCATATACAAATAATTTAGTAGCATATATATACATATATATATGTATATATATATGGAAATAACAGTATTTGCAACTGAGAAAAGTCACTATAAATAAATATCACGCAAGGAACTATTATAAAGATGTAAAACATTGCACACTTGCAAAATACTATTTGGAACCAGAATAGCATAGAATTTAAGAATACAGGCTTTAAAATAAGATATATCTTATTTCAAATTCCAGGTCAACCACTCACCAACTGTGGATATTGGACAAATCACTTAATCACTCAGAGCCTCAGTTTCTCATGTATAAAATAGGAATTGTAATGTCTATTTCATAGAGGCATTGGGTGAAATAATAGGACACATACACAATGTAATATATATATACACATATATATGCAAATATTTGCTTCCTGTATTTTAATTACAATCTTTAATATGTTCATTATTTTCATTGACATTTTTGGAGGATACTATCAGAATTTAAAAACTAAAATTCTATGATAGATAAATTGCTCTTTTTAAAAAGAAATTCCTGCAAGATGATTATAAACACATCAGTTCTTCCTGTTGATAAGATATTTCAATTGAATTAAATATTGAATATTCAAATGTTGGCATAGTCATCCCTTTTTGTGAATGTCATAAAGATATATAGTATGTTCAGCATCACTCTGCAGTGTTCTATTCAGAGCTTTATCATGTCCAGTGTAATAATAGGAAAGCCTCCTCAGACTTCAGTATAATGTTTATTTAAGTGAGGCATGGTAGCATTTTATAATTTTAATTTTTAAAATTGTTTCAACATTTATTTATTTTTTAACATCTTTATTGGAGTATGATTGCTTCACAATGCTGTTAGTTTCTGCTGTATAACAAAGTGAATCAGCTATATGCATACATACATCTGCCTATCCCCTCCCTCCTGCGCCTCCCTCCCACAGTCGCTATCTCACCCCTCTAGGTGATAACAAAGCACCGAGCTGATCACCTTGTGCTATGCAGCTGCTTCACACTAGCTATATATTTTACATCTGGTAGTGTATATATGTCAATACTACTCTCTCATTTCGTCCCAGCTTACCCTTCCCCCGGCCCATGTCCTCAAGTCCATTCTCTACGTCTGTGTCTTTATTCCTGTCCTGCCCCTAGGTTCATCAGAACCATTTATTTTTAGATTCCATATATATGTGTTAGCATATAGTATTTTTTTTTCTCTTTCTGAATTAACTCACTCTATATGACAGACTCTAGGTCCATCCAACTCACTAAAAAAGCTCAATTTCGTTTCCTTTTATGGCTGAGTAATATTCCATTGTATATATGTGCCACATCTTCTTTATCCATTCATCTGTTGATGGACATTTAGGTTGCTTCCATGTCCTGGCTATTGTAAATAGTGCTGCCATGAACATTGTGGTACATGACTCTTTTTGAGTTATGGCTTCTCAGGGTATATGCCCAGTAGTGGGATTGCTGGGTCATATGGTAGTTTTATTTTTAGTTTTTTAAGGAACCTCCATACTGTTCTCCATAGTGGCTGTATCAATTTACCTTCCCACCAACAGGGCAAGAGGGTTCCCTTTGCTCCACACACTCTCCAGCATTTATTGTTTGTAGAATTTTTGATGATGGGTATTCTGACTGGTGTAAGGAGATACCTCATTGTGGTTTTGATTTTCATTTCTCTAATGATTAGTGATGTTGAGCATCCTTTCATGTGTTTGTTGGCAATCTGTATATCTTCTGTGGAGAAATGTCTATTTAGATCTTCTGCCTATTTTTGATTTGGGTTGTTTGTTTTACTGTATTTAGCTGCATGAGCTGTTTGTGTATTTTGGAGATTAATCTTTTGTCAGTTGCTTTGTTTGCAAATATTCTCTCCCATTCTGAGGGTTGTCTTGTCATCTTATTTATGGTTTCCTTTGTTGTGCAAAAGCTTCTAAGTTTCATTAGGTCCTACTTGTTAATTTTTGTTTTTATTTCCATTTCTCAAGGAGCTGGGTCAAAAAGGATCTTGCTGTGATTTATGTCATAGAGTGGTCTGCCTATGTATTCCTCTAAGAGTTTTATAGTGTCTGGCCTTATATTTAGGTCTTTAATCCACTTTGAGTTTCTTCTTGTGTATGGTGTTAGGAAG
Organism: Eschrichtius robustus; assembly: GCF_028021215.1. Lineage (NCBI taxonomy): Eukaryota > Metazoa > Chordata > Mammalia > Artiodactyla > Eschrichtiidae > Eschrichtius > Eschrichtius robustus. The sequence goes on from NC_090845.1 coordinate 77,847,365, forward strand.
TGTTGTAATTTCATTCTTTTACATGTAGTGTCCAGTTTTCCCAGCACCAGTTATTGAAGAGGCTGTCTTTTCTCCATTGTATGTTCTTGCTTCCTTTATCAAAGACAAGGTGACCATGTATGGGTGGGTTTATCCCTACACTTTTTAATCTTTTTCCATTGATCTATATTTCTGTTTTTATGCCAGTACCATACTGTCTTGATAAGTGTAGCTTTGTAGTATAGTCTGAAGTCAGGGAGCCTGATTCCTCCAGCTCCGTTTTTCTTTTTCAAGATTGCTTTGGCTATTTGGGGTCTTTTGTGTTTCCATACAAACTGTGAAATTTCTTGTTCTAGATCTGTGAAAAATGTTATTGGTAGTTTGATAGGGATTTCATTAAATCTGTAGATTGCTTTGGGTAGTATACTCTCTTTGACAATATTGATGCTTCCAATCCAAGAACATAGTATATCTCTCCATCTGTTTGTGTCATCTTTAATTTCTTTCATCAGTGTCTTATAGATTTCTGCATATAGGTCTCTTTTCTCCTTATATAGGTTTATTCCTAGGTATTTTATTCTTTTTGTAAATGGAAGTGTTTCCTTATTTTTTCTTTCAGGTTTTTCATCGTTAGTGTATATGAGTGCAAGTGATTTCTGTGCATTAATTTTATATCCTGCTACTTTACCAAATTCATTGATTAGCTCTAGTAGTTTTCTGATAGCATCTTTAGGACTCTCCATGTATAGTATCATGTCATCTGCAAACAGTGACAGTTTTATTTCTTCTTTTCCGATTTGGATTCCTTTTATTTCTTTTTCGTCTCTGATTGTTTTAGCTAATACTTCCAAATCTATGTTGAATAATAGTGGTGAGAGTGGGCACCCTTGTCTTGTTCCTGATGTTAGAGGAAATAGTTTTATTTTTTCACCAAGAATGATGTTGGCTGTGGGTTTGTCATATATGGCCTTTATTATGTTGGCATAAGTTCTCTCTATGCCTACTTTTTGGAGAGTTTTTATCATAAATCGTTGTTGAATTTTGTTGAAAGCTTTTTCTGCATGTATTGAGATTATCATATGGTTTTTGTCCTTCAGTTTTTAATATCATGTATCACATTGATTGATTAGCATATATTGAAGAAGCCTTGCATTCCCAGGGTAAACCCTACTTGATTATTTTTATGATCCTTTTAATGAGCTATTGGATTCTGTTTGCTAGTATTTTTTTGAGGATTTTTGCATCTATGTTCATCAGTGTTATTGGTCTTGTTTTTTGACATCTTTTTCTGGTTTAGGTGTCAGGGTGTTGGTGGTCTCGTAGAATGATTTTGCGAGTTTTCCTCCCTCTGTTATATTTTGGAAGAGTTTGAGAAAGAAAGGTGATAGCTCTTTTCTAAATGTTTGATAGAATTCACCTGTGAAGCCATCTGGTCCTGGGCTTTTGTTTGTTGGAAGACTTTTAATCAGTTTCAATTTCAGTGGTTTTGATTGGTCTGTTCATGTTTTCTATTTCTTCCTGGTTCAGTCTTGCAAGGTTGTACTTTTCTAACAATTTGTCCATTTCTTCCATTTTGTCCATTTTATTGGCATATTGTTGCTTGTAGTAACCTCTCATAATCGTTTGTATTTCTGCAGTGTCAGTTGTTAATTCTTCTTTTTTATTTCTAATTCTGTTGATTTGAGCCTTCTCCCTTTTTTTCTTGATGAGTCTGGCTAATTGTTTGCCAATTGTGTTTATCTTCTCAAGGAACCAGCTTTTAGTTTTATTGTTCTTTGCTATTGTTTCCTTCATTTCTTTTTCATTTATTTCTGATCTGATCTTTATGATTTCTTTACTTCTGCTAACTTTGGGTTTTGTTATTTTTGTTCTTCTTTTTCTAATTGCTTTACGTGTAATGTTTGGTTGTTTATTTGAGATTTTTCTTGTTTCTTGAGGTAGGATTCTGTTGCTCTAAACTTCCCTCTTAGAACTGCTTTTGCTGCATCCCATAGTTTTTCAGTTGTCGTGTTTCAATGTCATTTGTTTCTATGTATTTTTAAATTTCCTCTTAGATTTCTTCAGTGATCTCTTCGTTATTTAGTAGCATAATTTTTGCCTCCATATATTTGTGTTTTTTACAGTTATTTTCTTATGAATATTTTCTAATCTCATAGCTTTCTGGTAAGAAAAAATGCTTAATATCGTTTCAGTTTTGTTAGATTTACTGAGGCTTGATTTGTGACCCAAGATATGATCTATCCTGGGGAAAGTTCCATGAGCACTTGAGAAGAAAGTATTATCTTGTTTTTGGATTGAATGCCCTATAAATATCAATTAAGTTCATCTGATCTAATGTGTCATTTAAAGCTAGTGTTCCCTTATTTATTTGCATTTTTGATGATCTGTCCATTGGGGAAAGTGTGGTGTTAAAATCCCCTACTCTTATTGTGTTACTGTTGATTTCCCCTTTTATGGCTGTTAAGTTTTTTTTTTTTTAAGTTATATGTTCCTGTTAGGGAATGTAAATCTTTTTTTTTTAATTAATTAATTTATTTATTTATTTTTGACTTCTTGGGTCTTCGTTTCTGTGCGAGGGCTTTCTCTAGTTGCGGCAAGCAGGGGCCACTCTTCATCGTGGTGAGCGTGCCTCTCACTATCGTGGTCTCTCTTGTTGCGGAGCACAGGCTCCAGACGTGCAGGCTCAGTAGTTGTGGCTCATGGGCCTAGTTGCTCTGCGGTATGTGGGATCTTCCCAGACCAGGGCTCGAACCCGTGTCCCCTGCATTGGCAGGCAGATTCTCAACCACTGTGCCACCAGGGAAGCCTGACATTTTTTTGTGTATTGAGGGGTTCCTATATTGGTTGAATAAATATTTACAATTGTTATACTTTCTTCTTGGATTGATCCCTTGCTCATTATGTAGTGTCCTTCTTTTTCTCTTCTGATAGTCTCTATTTTAACGTCTATTTTGTCTGATATGAGGATTGTTACTCCAGCTTTCTTTTGATTTCCATTTGCATGGAATATCTTTTTCCATTCCCTCACTTTCAGTCTGTATGTGTCCCTAGGTCTGAAGTGGCTCTCTCATAGACAGCATATATACAGGTCTTGTTTTTGTATCCATTCAGCCAGTCTGTGTCTTTTGGTTGGAACATGTAATTCATTTACATTTAAGATCATTATGAATATGTATGCTCCTATTATCATTTTCTTAATTTTTTTGCATTTGTTTTTGTAGGACTTTTCCTTTTATTGTTTTACCTGCTTAGAGAAGTTCCTTTAGTATTTGTTGTAATGCTGGTTTGGTGGTGCTGAATTGTCTTAACTTTTGCTTATCTGTAAACTTTTAATTTCTCTGTCGAATCTGAATGAGATCCTTGCTCTTTAGAGTAATGTTGGTTGTAGGTTTTTCCCTTTCATCACTTTAAATATGTCCTGCCACTACCTTCCAACTTGCAGAGTTTCTCCTGAAAGATCAGCCATTGACCTTATGGGAATTCCCTTGTATGTTATTTATTGCTTTTCCCTTGCTGCTTTTAATATTTTTTCCTTGTATTTAATTTTTGATAGTTTGACTAATATGTGTTTTGGTGTGTTTCACTGTGGATTTATCCTGTATGGGACTCTCTGTGCCTCCTGGACTTATTTCCTTTCGCATGTTTTGGAAGTTTTCAACTATAATCTCTTCAAATATTTTCTCACACCCTTTCTTTTTCTCTTCTTTTTCTGGGACTCCTGTAATTTGAATCTTGGTGTGTTTAATGTTGTCCCAGAGGTCTCTGAGACTGTCCTCAATTCTTTTCATTCTTTTTTCTTTATTCTGGTCTGTAGTAGTTATTTCCACTATTTCATATTCCAGGTCACTTATCCGTTTTTCTGCCTCAGTTATTCTGCTATTGATTCCTTCTAGAGGATTTTTAATTTCATTTATTGTGTTGTTCTTTTGTGTTTGTTTGCTCTTTAGTTCTTCTAGGTCCTTGTTAAACATTTCTTGTATTTTCTCCATTCTATTTCCGAGATTTTGGATCATGTTTACTATCATTACTCTGGATTCTTTTTCAGGTAGACTGCCTATTTCCTCTTCATTTGTTTAATGTGGTTGATTTTCACCTTGCTCCTTCATCTGCTGCATATTTCTAATTTTGCTTAACCTACTGTGTTTGGCGTGTCCTTTTCACAGGCTGCAGGTTAGTATTTCCTGTTATTTTTGGTGTCTGCCCCCAGTGGGTTAGTTTGGTTCAGTGGCTTGTGTAGGCTTCGTGTTGGATGGGACTGGTTCCTGTGTTCTGGTGGGTGGGGCTGGCTTTTGTACTTCTGGTAGGCAGAGCTGCATTGGGTGGTGTGTCTTGTGGTGTTTGTGAACTTAGTATTACTTTTTGCAGCCTCTCTGCTAATGGGTGGGGCTGTGTTCCTGTCTTGCTTGTTGCTTGGCTTGGGGCGTCCAGGACTGATGCTTGCTGGCCATTTGGTAGAGTTGGGTCTTAATGTTGGGAAGCAGATCTCTGGGGGAGCTCTCGCTGATTTACATTTCGTTGGGCCGTGAATTTTCTGGCATTCCAATGTGCTGGACTTGAATCTCCCACCTTTGAGTCTCAGGCCCGACACCCGGCCAGAGCACCAAGGTTCTGCCATCTGCATAGCTCAGAAGGAAGTGAAGAAAAAATAAATAAATAAACAGATAGATCTCCAAACCAAATGCTAAAAGCAAAAGTAAACAGAAAAAAATCACACACAGAAACATACACACACACACATAATAAGAAAAGCAAACAAAGAACAACAAAATGAACGAACTGACAGAACGCTAGGACAAATGGTTAAAGCAAACCTAAACAGAGAAAATCACACAAAGAAATATACACACACACACTCACAAAAAGTGAAAAAAGGAAAGAAAATTTTAAAAATTAATAATAATAATAAAAGAAAGGAAGAGAGCAACCCAACCAATAAACAAATCCACCAATGAAAACAAGCACTAAAAACTAAACTAAGATAAACATAAAACCAAAACCAAATTAGATGCAAAAAGCAAACCCCAAGTCTACAGTTGCTCCTAAAGTCCACCACCTTAATTTTGGGAACTTTCGTTGTTTATTCAGGTATTCCACATTTGCAGCATTTATCAAGTTGATTGCGGGGATTTAATCCACTGCTCATGAGACTACATGGAGAAATTTCCCTTTCTCTTCTTTGTTTGCAGAGCTCCTGGGGTTCAGCTTTGGTTTTGGCCTCGCCTCTGTGTGTAGGCCACCCTCAGGTGTCTTTTTCCTGCCCAGACAGTAGGTTGTTAAAGCAGCAGCTGATTAGGGCTCTCTTGCTCACTCAGGCCAGGGAGAGGGAGAGGTATGGTAGTCATAATTGGAATGCGGGGCCGCCTGGGGTGGCAGAGGCCAGCATGACTTTGCAACTGCCTGACGTTGTCCGTGTGTTCTCCTGGGGAAGTTGTCCTTGGATCATGGGATCCTGGCAGTGGCGTGTTGCATAGGCTCCCAGGGAAGTTTGTTGAGTGACCTGGGTTTGCACACAGGATTCTTGGTGGCAGTGGTGGCATTTTTAGCCACCGATGCCCATCTCTGGTGTCTGAGCTGATAGCCATGGCTCATACCCATCTCTAGAGCTCGCTTAAGTGGTATTCTGCTGTCTCTGGGCACACAGACCAGGAAGCACCTTCTCCTCGTGCACCTCGAAACAATGGTCTCTTGCCTCTCCCACCAGTCCAGACTTTTTTCTGGACTCCCTCCCAGGTAGCTGTGGTGCACTAGTCCTCTTCAGGCTGTCTTCATGCAGCCAACCCCAGGCCTCTCTCTGGGGTCTGACCTCCAAAGCCCGAGCCTCAGTTCCCAGCCCCCACCTGCCAGGTGTGCAGACAGGTGTCTCAGGCTTGTGAGTGCTGTTTGGCACTGATCCTCTGTGCAGGAATCTCTCTGCTTGCCCTCTGCATCCCTGTTGCTACACTCTCCTCCATGGCTCTGAAGCTTCCCCCATGTTCACCCCCTGTCCCTGCCAGTGAAAGGGCTTCTTAGTGTGTGGAAACTTTTCCTAATTCACAGCTCCCTCGCAGAGGTGCAGGTCTTGTCTTTATTCTTTTGTCTCTTTTTTTTTTTTTTTCTTTTGTGCTACCCAGGTACACGGGGATTTCCTTGCCTTTTGGGAAGTCTGAGGTCTTCTGCCAGCATTCAGTAAGTGTTCTGTAGGAGTTGTTCTACATGTAGATGTACTTTTGATGTATTTGTGGGGTGGAAGGTGATCTCCACACCTCACTCCTCTGCCATCTTGAAGGTCTGATGGTAGCATTTTAATAACATTATTATCTTATTCATAGTCATCTGGGAGGCATTTTTCCATTCATCTATTTTTACCTTTTTTTTCCAGTTTTTACTCTTTTCCCACTCAGATCTGGAATATTTTCTATGTGTCCTTTTGTGTTTTAAACACTTTAAAAAAAACTGTATTGTGGTATAATTGATATAATGTTTTGTTAGTTTCAGGTGTTCAGCAAAGTGAATCTGATATACATATACATATACCCCTTCTTTTATAGATTCCTTTCCCATATAGGCCATTACAGAGTAATGAATAGAGTTTCTTGTGCTATACAGTAAGTCCTTATTAGTTATCTATTTTATGTATAGTAGTGTGTGTGTATCAATCTCAGTCTTCCAATTTATCCATCCCCCTCTTACCCCCAGGTAACCATAAGTTTGATTTTGATTTTTATATCTGTAACTCTATTCCTGTTTTGTAGGCAAGTTCATTTGCAGCCTTTTTCTTAGATTTCACTTATAGGAAATATCATGTGCTATTTATCTTTCTCTATCTGACTTACTTCACTCACTATGAGAATCTCTAGGTCCATCCATGTTGCTGCAAATGGCATGATTTTTTTTTCTTTTTTATGGCTGTGTAATATTACTTTGTATATATGAACCACATCTTCTTTATCCATTCCTTTGTTGAGGGACATTTAGGTTGCTTCCATGTCCTGGCTATTGCAAGTAGTGCTGCAGTGAATATTGTGGTGCATGTAGCTTTTTGAGTTGTGGTTTTCTCCAGATATATGCCCAGGAGTGGGATTGATGGATCATATGGTAATTCTAGTTTCAGTTTCTTTAAGGCACATTCATAATGTTCTGCATAGTGTCTGTACCAGTTTGCATTCCCACCAACAGTGTAGGAAGGTTCCCTTTTCTACACACCCTCTCCACACTCTTATCAAATTACCTGGTAAGATCTTTTAAAATTTACCCTCAAATTTAGTAACCTGTCATCTTTGCTTTATCTCTTAACTTATTTATCTTTTTTCTCTATCATTCAATATATTTTAAAGAAAAAAAATGTTTCCATGTGACATCGTCTTATCTGCCTGACTGATTAAGGCTACACAGAATCATTCTATTCTATGTATTCAAGGACTATGTATGTTAGTATATCATGTAATATGTCTTTGCTCAATTATTTTACCCAGAATTTTACTCAGTGGTAAATATGTACATATATATATATAGTTGGAAAACACTCTTAAATTAGAGTAATCACTTTGCTTTTGATGTAGAATCAGTTTATTAGCTAGAATTCTTTATGACAATATTTATGTTCAGTAGTGTTAATACTCTAGATTACCAGAAAGGTAAGGATGTGTAGGGTCTTTCTCTGTGTGTGTGTGTGTGTGTGTGTGTGTGTGTATACATGCATGCATGTATGTATGTTGTTTGGGTAAAAATTTAGTTTGGAAAGTGACATAACTACAAAATGAATAAGATAGGAAGAAATGGAAGTTTGCAAAAATCTTTGTGCAAGACTGAATTTTCAAGATCTAAAGTTCATATCATAGCTTTTATTTATGCTAGTGATGTTTTTACTATTTTTTTACCTTTTCATCTTACTCATCTGCCCTTACCATTTTTATGTTTAATCTCCAATTTGAAATACGTTTTGTTTCTCATCTTCCCTCACCTTAAACTATTAGAGCATGTGGAATTCTGAAGTTGACAGATGGAGCTGTGCATATCCTCTTGGTGTAAGTGATAAACTGAAGCATTTTGGTCCTTATAAGTGTTGACTGGGATTAGTTAGGAAACTGCAAATTTCCCTAACTCCTACAACCCATTAATTTGAGTCAATCATGTTTGTACATGTCCGTTATTTGTGCATTCAATATGTCCTTATTAACAGACAACAAATTTTCTAATGAAGACAAGATCACATATTCAAACTACATCCTTGTTTCTGATCTAAACTGAGGTTTTTCAAGAGGTTTACTTAGGACCATTAGATTCATTGCTTATGTCATTCCAACATTTTTTTCTAATCTCCATAAAAAATAGTCCATCCACATAATCACTTACAGTGCTTCCCAAACTAAATCACCAGATATGTAAGATATCACTTCACAAAAAAGGCTCCATGATCAAATAAGATTGCAAATTCTGCATTACCAAGTTAAAGAAGTTCCTTTACTGCAGGACTCCTCAAAGCTCCATTTATGCCAATGTATATTGTGAATAAGGAAGAGAGATAACTTGTCACATTTCCAAAGATCATTTACCAAAGAATCATTGTATCTTTTAATTAAAAAGCATCTCACAGAATCTCTTTGAAAATTGTTGTTGTACCTCCACTGATACTTCCTATAAAATGCATTTATCTTAATAATTCCCAACATAAGAACATAAATAATTAATTTTGCCTAAATATTTTAGTAAAATTTAGAAGCCTTGATGCAGTTGCAATATGAACAAAGCTCTCATGAAAATGTTTATAAAGTGATTAAGATTTTAAGCATCGTGAAAACCTTATCAAACTTCAAAATAGATAATATTTTATGCTTTAGCACCTACAAAATATACCCTGAATAATTCCTTTGGTGTAAAATTGTGAATATACTTCATGTTTAGATATGTATTTGTCCTTTACATTTAAGAAATTCATGCCTGAAGTCTGTTTTTTTCTTCCCTGTTACCCTGTTGGTCCAATGTATCCTTTTGTATTTGTTGCAAACCAAGACTGTTATCAGAAAATATAATCTACTTCTCTCCACCAAGAAGTAATTGCAAAGATTTTATTTGTTTCATACAGTTGGAAATATTCTACACTATGATATTAAACAAAAAATAATAGCAAGAATTTTTGTTTTGTATTGTTGTCAGGGAATTCTCAAAAAGAACATGAAAAACGTCAAGTCTGTGGAATGCCTAGGAAATCCAACTCAGTAAAACCCAGGTCACCCTAGCTGACAAAAATATGAAAAGACCTAATATAGAAAGAAAGACTATGGTGGCCCAGAAAATAAATTTGAAGTGTACTCAAGACACAGTATTTTCTTAACTTTCTCTTAATGCCAAATCTGGGGCAAAATTTCCTACTATAAAGCAAAATGGATTATACTTACAGGATAAGTGTACTACTTTGGAGTTTTTCTTTTGAGTAAGGTTGATTATTTTCCATCATTTCAAAAACATATTTTAGTTCTACAATTGAAATTCTTTGTTGATTTTTCTGTGTGCATTGAAGCCCAGAAGAATAAATTGCTGTGCTCTGTGCCTTATGCAGTAATAACTTAGAAGGTTTTTTTTTTAGTGTTTGTCAAGATCTAAAAATCATGCGGCATACTCAGCTGTAGACATTATATTCACATAGGAAATTTGACATTGTGTCACAATCTAAGAAGATAGTGCCATTTTGCTTGATTTGTAAAAATATCTTTATGCTTATAATATAAATAATAGGTACTTTGAATAGAAAAATCACATTAACATTGAATGAGAAAATGCCAAATTCCATTCTGGCCACAAAGTAGGTCAAAAATAAGTGTTTGTTGAATGAATTCACAACTGAGATAATAAATGAGGTTATGGGAAATATCAGCATAAAACACCTTTTTTGCACTACTAAAAGTAACTTATTATTTTCATTTGGATAATGATATTTTGGATAAATAATAGTATTCTCGAATAATTCAGTTTACTTTAAAGTGGATATAAATTTAACTCATCATTTCTTATCATCAGTTTGCTCTGGATTCAGAATATTGGGTTCAAATTCTGTCTTTACCACTTATTTACAGTGGTCTTAAGCTCTCTTTACCTTAGTTGCCTCATGTGCAAAATAGATATAATAATAGTTTTGTGTGGATCATATGACATAATATGTGCAAAGCAGGGGTCTGGGCAAGATGGCGGAAGAGTAAGATGCGGAGATCACCTTCCTTCCCACAGATACATTAGAAATACATCTACACGTGGAACTGCTCCTACAGAACACCCACTGAACGCTGGCAGAAGACGTCAGACCTCCCAAAAGGCAAGAAACTCCCCACGTACTTGGGTAGGGCAAAAGAAAAAAGAAATAACAGAGACAAAAGAATAGGGATGGGACCTGCACCAGTGTGAGGGAACTGTGAAGAAGGAAAGGTTTCCACACACTAGGAAGCCCCTTCGCGGGCAGAGACTGCGGGAGGCAGAGGGAGGAATCTTTGGAGCCACGGAGGAAAGCGCAGCCACAGGGGTGCAGAGGGCAAAGCGGAGAGATTCCCGCACAGAGGATCGGTGCCAAGCAGCACTCACCAGCCCAAGAGGCTTGTCTGTTCACCCGCCAGGGTGGGCAAGGGCTGGGAGCTGAGGCTCGGGCTTCAGTCGGATCGCAGGGAGAGGACTGGGGTTGGCTGCGTGAACACAGCCTGAAGGGGTTAGCTCACCACAGCTAGCCAGGAGGGAGTCCGGGGAAAAGTCTGCAGCTGCTGAAGAGGCAAGAGACTTTTTCTTGCCTCTTGTTTCGCGGTGCGCAACAAGAGGGGATTCAGAGTGCAGCCTAAACGAGCTCCAGAGATGGGCGCGAGCCGTGGCTATCAGTGCAGACCCCAGAGATGGGCATGAGATGCTAAGGCTGCTGCTGCCGCCACCAAGAAGCCTGCGTGCGAGCACAGGTCACTATCCACACTGCCCCTCCCGGGAGCCTGTGCAGCCCGCCACTGCCAGTGTCCTGTGATCCAGAGACAACTTCCCCAGGAGAACACACGGTGTGCCTCAGGCTGCTGCAACGTCACGCCGGCCTCTGCTGCCACAGGCTCGCCCCGCATCCGTACCCTTCCCTCCCACCAGCCTGAGTGAGCCAGAGCCCCCGAAGCAGCTGCTCCTTTAACCCCATCCTGTGTGAGCAAAGAACAGACGCCCTCAGGTGACCTACACACAGAGGTGGGTCCAAATCCAAAGCTGAACCCTGGGAGCTGTACGAACAAAGAAGAGAAAGGGAAATTTATCCCAGCAGCCTCAGAAGCAGTGGATTAAAGCTCCACAAACAACTTGATGTACCTGCATCTGTTGAATACCTGAATAGACAACGAATCATCCCAAATTCAGGAGATGGACTTTGGGAGCAGGATATATTAATTTTTCCCCTTTTCCTTTTTTTGTGAGTGCATATGTGTATGCTTCTGGGTGAGATTTTTTCTGTATAGCTTTGCTATCACCATTTGTCCTAGGGTTCGGTCTGCCCGTTTTGTTTTTTTTTGTTTGTTTTTGTTTTTCTTTACTTAAAAACTTTTTTTTCTTAATAAAGTTTTTCCTTAATAATTTCTTCCATATTTTTATTTTAAAAAATTTAAAAAAATTTCTTCTTAATTTTTTTCTTAATTCTTATTTTAAAAAAAAATTTTTTTCTGAAGAAATTTTTTAAAATAATTTTTTTCTTAATTTTATTATAAAAAATTAATAAATTTATTTTAAAAAATTAAAAAAAATTCTTAATAAATATTTTTTTCTTATTATTTATTATAATAGATTTATTTTATTTTATTTTATCCTCTTCCTTTCTTTATTTCTCTCTTTCTATTTTTTCTCCCTTTTATTCTGAGCCATGTGGATGAAAGGCTCTTGGTGCTCCAGCCAGGCATCAGGGCTGTGCCTCTGAGGTGGGAGAGCCAGCTTCAGGAAACTGGTCCACAAGAGACCTCCCAGCTCCAAGCAATACAAAATGGCGAAAATCTCTCAGTGATCTCCATCTCAACATCAAGACTCAGCTTCACTCAAAAACCAGCAAGCTACAGTGCTGGACACCCTATGCCAAACAACTAGCAAGACAGGAACACAGCCCCATCCATTAGCAGAGAGGTTGCCTAAAATCATAATAAGGCCATAGACACCCCAAAACACACGACCAGACGTGGACCTGCCCACCAGAAAGACAAGATCCAGCCCCATCCACCAAAAAACAGGCACTAGTCCCTTCCACCAGGAAGCCTACACAACCCACTGAAACAACCTTAGCTACTGGGGACAGATACCAAAAACAACGGGAACTAGGAACCTGCAGCCTGCGAAAAGGAGACCCCAAACACAGTAAGATAAGCAAAATGAGAAGACAGAAAAACACACAGCAGATGAAGGAGCAAGGTAAAAACACACCAGACCTAACAAATGAAGAGGAAATAGGCAGTCTACCTGAAAAAGAGTTCAGAATAATGATAGTAAAGATGATCCAAAATCTTGGAAATAGAATAGACAAAATGCAAGAAACATTTAACAAGGATGTAGAAGAACTAAAGAGGAACCAAGCGACGATGAACAACACAATAAATGAAATTAAAAATACTCTAGAAGGGATCAATATCACAATATCTGAGGCAGAAAAACAAGTAAGTGACCTGAAAGATAAAATAGTGGAAATAACCACTGCAGAGCAGAATAAAGAAAAAAGAATGAAAAGAATTGAGGACAGTCTCAGAGACATCTGGGACAACATTAAATGCACCAATATTCGAATTATTGGGGTCCCAGAAGAAGAAGAGAAAAAGAAAGGGACTGAGAAAATATCTGAAGAGATTATAGTTGAAAACTTCCCTAATATGGGAAAGGAAATAGTTAATCAAGTCCTGGAAACACAGAGAGTCTGATACAGGATAAATCCAAGGGGAAACACGCCAAGACTCATATTAATCAAACTATCAAAAATTAAATATAAAGAAAACCTATTAAAAGCAACAAGGGAAAAACAACAAATAACACACAAGGGAATCCCCTTAAGGCTAACAGCTGATCTTTCAGCAGAAACTCTGCAAGCCAGAATGGAGTGGCAGGATATACTTAAAGTGATGAAGGAGAAAAACCTACAACCAAGAATAATCTACCCAGCAAGGATCTCATTCAGATTAGATGGAGAAATTAAAACCTTTACACACAAGCAAAAGCTGAGAGAGTTCAGCACTACCAAACCAGCTTTACAACAAATGCTAAAGGAACTTCTCTAGCCAAGAAACACAAGAGAAGGAAAACACCTACAAGAACAAACCCAAAATATTTAAGAAATTGGGAATAGGGATATACATATTGATAATTACCTTAAATGTAAATGGATTAAATGCTCCCACCAAAAGACACAGACTGGCTGAATGGATACAAAAACAAGACCCATATATATGCTGTCTACAAGAGACCCACTTCAGACCTAGAGACACATACAGACTGAAAGTGAGGGGATGGAAAAAGACATTCCATGCAAATGGAAATCAAAAGAAAGCTGGAGTAGCAATTCTCATATCAGACAAAATAGACTTTAAAATAAAGACTATTACAAGAGACAAAGAAGGACACTATATAATGATCGAGGGATCGATCCAAGAGGAAGGTATAACAATTGTAAATATTTATGCACCCAACATATGAGAACCTCAATACATAAGGCAAATACTAACAGCCATAAAAGGGGAAATCGACAGTAACACAGTAATAGTAGGGGACTTTAACACCCCACTTTCACCAATGGACAGATCATCCAAAATGAAAATAAATAAGGAAACACAAGCTTTAAATGATACATCAAACAACATGGACTTAATTGATATTTATAGGACATTCCACCCAAAAACAACAGAATACACATTTTTGGCAAGTGCTCATGGAACATTCTCCAGGACAGATCATATCTTGGGTCACAAAACAAGCCTTGGTAAATTACAGAAAATTGAAATCATATCAAGTATCTTTTCCAACCACAATGCTATGAGACAAGATGTCAAATACAGGAAAAGATCTGTCAAAAATCAAACAAATGGAGGCTACACAATACACTAATTAATAACGAAGTGATCACTGAAGAAATCAAAGGGGAAATCAAAAAATTCCTAGAAACAAATGACAATGGAGACACGACGACCCAAAACCTATGGGATGCAGCAAAAGCAGTTCTAAGAGGGAAGTTTATAGCAATACAATCCTACCTTAAGAAACAAGAAACATCTCAAATAAACAAACTAACCTTGCACTTAAAGCAATTAGAGAAAGAAGAACAAAAAAACCCCAAAGCTAGCAGAAGGAAAGAAATCATAAAGATCAGATCAGAAATAAATGAAAAAGAAATAAAAGAGACAATAGCAAAATCAATAAAATCAAAAGCTGGTTCTTTGAGAAGATAAACAAAATTGATAAACCATTAGCCAGACTCATCAAGAGAAAAAGGGAGAAGACTCAAATCAACAGAATTAGAAATGAAAAAGGAGAAGTAACAACTGACACTGCAGAAATACAAACGATCGTGAGAGATTACTACAAGCAACTCTATGCCAATAAAATGGACAACCTGGAAGAAATGGATAAATTCTTAGAAATGCACAACCTGCCGAGACTGAACCAGGAAGAAAGAGAAAATATGAACAGACCAATCACAAGCACTGAAATTGAAACTGTGATTAAAAATCTTCCAACAAACAAAAGCCCAGGACCAGATGGCTTCACAGGTGAATTCTACCACCCATTTAGAGAAGAGCTAACACCTATCCTTCTCAAACTCTTCCAAAATATTGCAGACGAACGAACACTCCCCAACTCACTCTAGAAGGCCACCATCACTCTGATACCAAAACCAGACAAAGATGCCACAAAGAAAGAAAACTACAGGCCAATATCACTGATGAACATAGATGCAAAAATCCTCAACAAAATACTAGCAAAGAGAATCCAACAGCACATTAAAAGGATCATACACCATGATCAAGTGGGGTTTATCCCAGGAATGCAAGGATTCTTCAATATATGCAAATCAATCAACGTGATACATCATATTAACAAATTGAAGGAGAAAAACCATATGATCATCTCAATAGATGCAGAGAAAGCTTTCGACAAAATTCATCATCCATTTATGATAAAAGCCCTGCAGAAAGTAGGCATAGAGGGAACTTTCCTCAACATAATAAAGGCCATATATGACAAACCCACAGCCAACATAGTCCTCAATGGTGAAAAACTGAAACCATTTCCACTAAGATCAGGAACAAGACAAGGTTGCCCACTCTCACCACTATTATTCTACACAGTTTTGGAAGTGTTAGCCACAGCAATCAGAGAAGAAAAAGAAATAAAAGGAATCCAAATCGGAAAAGAAGAAGTAAAGCTGTCACCGTTTGCAGATGACATGATACTATACATAGAGAACCCTAAAGATGCTACCAGAAAATTACTAGAGCTAATCAATGAATCTGGTAAAGTAGCAGGATACAAAATTAATGCACATAAAGCTCTTGCATTCCTATACACTAATGATGAAAAATCTGAAAGTGAAATTAAGAAAACACTTCTGTTTACCATTGCAACAAAAGGAATAAAATATCTAGGAATAAACCTACCTAAGGAGAGAAAAGACCTGTATGCAGAAAATTATAGGACACTTAGAAAGAAATTAAAGATGTTACAAATAGATGGAGAGATATACCATGTTCTTTGATTTGAAGAATCAGGATTGTGAAAATGACTTTACTACCCAAAGCAATCTACAGATTCAGTGCAATCCCTATCAAACTACCACTGGCATTTTTCACAGAACTAGAAGAAAAAATTTCAAAATGTGTATGGAAACACAAAAGACCCTGAATAGCCTAAGCACACTTGAGAACGAAAAATGAAGTTGGAGGAATCAGGCTCATTGACCTCAGACTATATTACAAAGGTACAGTAATCAAGACAATTTGGTACTGGCACAAAAACAGAAACATAGATCAATGGAACAGGATAGAAAGCCCAGAAATAAACCCACGCACATATGGTCACCTTATCTTTGATAAAAGAGGCAAGAATACACAGTGGAGAAAAGACAGCCTCTTCAATAAGTGGTGCTGGAAAAACTGGCCAGGTACATGTAAAAGTATGAAATTAGAACACTCCCTAACACCATACACAAAAATAAACTCAAAATGAATTAAAGACCTAAATGTAAGGCCAGACACTATCAAACTCTTAGAGGAAAACTTAGGCAGAACACTCTATGACATAAATCACAGCAAGATCCTTTTTGACCCAGCTCCTAGAGAAATGGAAATAAAAACAAAATAAATAAAAACAAAAATAAACAAATGGGACCTAATGAAACTTAAAAGCTTTTGCACAGCAAAGGAAACCATAAACAAGACCAAAAGACAACCCTCAGAATGGGAGAAAACATTTGCAAATGAAGCAACTGACAAAGCATTAATCTCCAAGATTTCAAGCAGCTCATGCAGCTAAATAACAAAAAAACGAACAACACAATCCAAAAATGGGCAGAAGACCTAAATAGACATTTCTCCAAAGAAGATATACAGATTGCCAACAGACACATGAAAGAATGCTCAACATCATTAATCATTAGAGAAATGCAAATCAAAACTACAATGAGATATCATCTCACACCGGTCAGAATGGCCATCATCAAAAAATCTAGAAACAGTAAACGCTGGAGCGGGTGTGGAGAAAAGGGAACACTCTTGCACTGCTGGTGGGAATGTAAATTGATACAGCCACTATTGAGAACAGTATGGAGATTCCTTAAAAAACTAAAAATAGAACTACCATACGACCCAGCAATCCCACTACTGGGCATATACCCTGAGAAAACCATAATTCAAAAAGGGTCATGTACCAAAATATTCATTGCAGCTCTATTTACAATAGCCAGGACATGGAAGCAACCTAAGTGTCCATCATCGGATGAATGGATAAAGAAGATGTGGCACATATATACAATGGAATATTACTCAGCCATAAAAAGAAACAAAATGGAGGTATTTGTAGTGAGGTGAATGGAGTTAGAGTCTGTCATACAGAGTGAAGTAAGTCACAAAGAGAAAAACAAATACAGTATGCTAACACATATATATGGAATCTATGGGGAGAAAAAAAACGTCATGAAGAACCTAATGGCAAGACGGGAATAAAGACACAGACCTACTAGAGAATGGACTTGAGGATATGGAGAGGGGGAGGGGTAAGATGTGACAGGGTGAGAGAGTGGCATGGACATATATACACTACCAAATGTAAAATAGATAGCTAGTGGAAAGCAGCTGCATAGCACAGGGAGATCAGCTTGGTGGTTTGTGACCACCTAGAGGGGTGGGATAGGGTATGTGGGAGGGAGGGAGATGCAAGAGGGAAGAGATATGGGAACATATGTATAACTGATTCACTTTGTTATAAAGCAGAAACTAACACACCATTGTAAAGCAACTATACTCCAATGAAGATGTTAAAAAAAAATGGTAGGAGTATCGCGACTTCCCTGGTGGTCCAGTGGTTGGGACTCCACGCTTCCACTGCGGGGGGTGCAGGTTTGGTCCCTGGTCAGGGAACTAAGATCCCACATGCCATGCGGTGCAGCCAGAAAACCCAAAATCTAAATAACTAAATAAATTAATTAAATAGTAGGAGTGTTACAGAGCCCAAGCTCACTCTGCTCACTGTAGGACAGGCCAGTAAAATGGGAGACAAATTGTTCTGGCAAGGAATAACGACTTTAATTGGAAAGCTAGCAGACCAAGAAGATGGCAGACTAGAGTCTCAAAAAACCATCCTCCCTCAGTCCGAATTCGGTCTCCTTTTATACAGAGGAGGGGTAGGGGAGAGGCCCACTGCAGTGCTGACCAATGGTTGAGCAGGACTGCTATAGGTCGTGCCTGCACCTCCCCTACTACAGGAGGGGAGTGAAATTTTAGATACGGTAGCCAAGAAAGGCCTCCAAATTGACCTCTGCATAAAGATCTGAAAGAAATGAGGGACCTAATAATGCACCTGTCCAAAAAAAAAAACTATTCCAGGCAGAGGGAACAGCAAATGTAAAGACCCTAAAATAGAGAGTATGCATGGAATGTTGGAGACCAACAAGGAAGGGGTACTATCTATTGCCAAAAAACAAACTACCCCAAAAATTTACTGACTTAAACCAACAATAAACACTGTCTCACATATTGACTATGGGTCAGGTTGGAAGCGCCATTGGAGCTGCACTCCCCCTTACTGCGGCTTCTTTCCCCTTGCCCTGCCCTTTCCCAAATCTTTGTCCACCCAGAGCCTCTTTCCCAACCCCATCAAGCCAGAGCCCAAGTGCCTTTTGCACTTATTGGAAGGTACCCCCTTGCCATGGCTCTTTGGTTTCCCTACCCAGAAGCAGAATGTAAGATGCCTGGCACCTCCTCCAAAATGGTGGCGCCCAGGATGCCCTACCTTAACGCTAATAAAAACTGGTTGCAGGGTGCTGCCATCTTTCTTATGACCGACAACAGGTGATTAAGAGGAGACGCTGGCTGTTGTATTGCTGCAGAAGTGGCAGCGCCAGAGCTGGAGTCCCTGAAGAAAGGATGGGAGCAGGTCAGTATCAGTTGCCTATCCTACCTACAAGCAAAAACTGGGTCAGAAAAAGATTAGGGAATTGCCAGAAATATCCTTGATAAAGGTTGCCCCCAGGGAGCCAATGGGCACAGCTACCTGCTTCACCACCATAGACCCACCTGCAAAGACTGTACACAAATGTCTATAGCAGCTTTTTTTGTTATAGCCCAAAACAGGAAATAATCCAGTGTCCATCAATAGATGAATGAATAAACAAAGTATGGTATACAATGGAATGCTACTCAGCAATAAAAAGGAATAACTATGCATACATACAACAATATGGATGTCTCAAACTAATTATGCTGAGTGAAAGAAGCCAGATTTTTTTTTTCCTCCGCAGGGCACAGTTTGCAGGATCTTGGTTCCCTGGCTAGGGATCGAACCTGTGCCCCCGGCGGTGGAGGCGCTGAGTCTTGACCACTGGATGGCCAGGGAAGTCCCAAAAAGCGTACATTCTGTATGATTCCGTTTATATGAAACTCCATATAGAAAGCAGATCAGTGGTTGTTTGGGGGATGGAGTTTTGCCCGGTGTGGGAGGGAGAGTTACAAAGTAGCACAAGTAACCTTTTAGGGTGATGGGTATGATCAAATATTGGTTGTGATGGTTTTACGTGTGTATGTATATGTTAAAACTTATTACACTGTACACTTTAAATATGTGCAGTTTATTGTATGTCAATAACATCTCAATAAGTAACTAACAGGGCAAGAAATAAATCTTTAAAACAATTTTTTTAGAATGAAATAAACAATTGTTATTTTAATATTTTATTTTAATTTTTAATATCTATATATTGAATATTCGAAAGTATTCATGTATTTTACATACCTTAATTTGTGTAATAAACCTGATCTGATCTTCCAAAAAAAAAATGTGTAAAGCATTTAACACAGTGCATCAATGCATTATTATTGTTATGATCATCAGCCATTAATCCATTTCATACTGATGGCAAGCAACTATGTTAGTCGCAGGAGATACTTACTGAGTGATCGATGCTTCTTGAGCTCCTACTGTGTACTAAGCACTTGGGATAAAAAGTTAAATACAGTCCAATTTTCAGTTTGGTACAGATTCTTGGTGCTCTGCCTTTAAGGAAAATGTACTTGAAAGATAGCAAACAATGAAAATATGTAAGTAAAAAACACTGGTTAAATGCTAAGAGAGCAATTCGTTTACGATTTCAGAATAAAACACCTTTTGCAATATTCAGTTAAGACTTTTAAGGAGGAATGGGGATAGATTGATACTCAGGGTACATAGAGTCTCAGCATAGGAAGGAATCTGAAAGATTATCTAGTACAAGTCCCTCATTGCACAGTGGAGAAAGTAAAAAGTAGAAAGGAGCATGATTTGCTCAAGAGCGCAAAAAAAGTAATTTTATGCACAGTTCTGCTTTCTAGGCTAATGCTCTAACCGACCACATTGTGTCCTTACTGAAAGTATGGTGCTATTGCTACCATTTTTGAAGCACAACTATTTGGAAAAATAATTAGCCTAGAAATCTAAGACTGTGATCTAAACCAACTATTTTTACTAAGTTACTTCCACTTACTTCAAGTAATGTGTGTTAAATGAAAGGTAAAATTTTACTCAATTTAATCCGTGATATTTGATAATACAGTAATTCCATGACCAGTCATCTTTCACTATGGTAAATTGAAACCTCACCTTTACATTGGTCATTTATAGTGACATTTTCCTGACAGTTAAGAAACAGTAATTTTGATATAGTGACATTTTATTGTGCCTCTTCAAAAATTAAGGTATACTTTGTCCTCTTATAATTAAACCATAACCAAATAAGTAATATGTTAGCATGAATAATGATTTCTAACATTTTACTGTAAGGGGAATATTACAGTAACTATAAGATTTTCTCATTCAGTTTATTCAGAAATGATTGCATAGATAACAGACGCTCCACAAATCCATCAATATCTATGCCAGTTGTGTGTGGCTCAGTAATCTCAAAAAAGACAATAGTCAACATCCCCACTGTATTTTCATGAATTACTGAATCCATTTTTGAAGAATAAAGAGAAACCTAACTTTGTGATTATGAAAAAGGTAGGAGGTGTAAACATGGTTATATTATGTCAGTGAATTCTTTAAGGATAAAAATAAAGACAGCAACATTTCTGGATGCATAAGTATTAAAAGAAAGTAGATAAAATTTGCCCACACAATAAATTAAAGGGCAAAATTTTCATTATTTCTTGAAACCTTATTTTAGCTACCTGGTATTAGAATAATATTGTACTTCCCCTTAGTACTTAATTAAAAACAATGTTTTTTCTTAATCCTCTATTAATTATTTTGTGATATATTATAGAGAAACCATTTATCAGTAACATCTTTAATCTCGTGTTTGAGGGATTCTGATATATTGGTAGAACTAAGCTTATCTTAAAGATGTGACCTTGGGAAAATTTCTCAATCTTTTCAAGTTAAGTTTTCTCATCTATTGAATGAAGCAAATTTTGCCTAAATCAGAATATGATTATAACTATCAAATGAGATAAATTATGTAAAATATCTAGGCTAGTACCTGACAGGTAGAAATAAAAAAGAAATGCTGTGTTCTCCATTTCCTACTCCTTGTGGATATCACCTTGATTTGCACATATTTAACAGTGTCAAATTTCTGAAAAGGTAAAAGAGAATGAGTTGTGAGGTCAGCAGGGAGCTGGCTAGTCTAGGATGGCCTTGCTCTCATGCCTGGCAGCTGTCTATTGGTTGGGGCAGCAGGGGTGACTGGACCATGTGTCTCTCATCATTTAGCAGCATATCACTGGATTGTTCTCATGATTGCTGGACAGTGTAGCAAGATAGAAAGTGAAAGTCACAGTCTTTGGAGGTATACCCTCAAAATGGGAACTCAGTTACTTCTGTGGCATTATTTTTGCCAAATCAAATCATAAGACCAACTCAAACCCAAGGAGTGAGTAAATAGACTCCACCTCATGGAGCCATTTTTTAACAATCAAACATAGGTTAAAGAAACTGCCTGTTGACAAAGAGATATAAACAATAGAAGGATATTTATGGTTGATATTCTCAGAGTTAGATGGAAAAATAACTTAATCCTAGAAATTAAAACAGGTCTCAGTGATTCATTTTCACATTCATTCATCATGTACTTATTGAGTGCTTTCTATATCTCAAACCTTGTATAACTCAATCAGACCTAGAGCTATAAATAAGATACACTCTCCTGAAGTGCCTCATAGTCTAGTGAAAAAGACAAGAGGGAAGATATAAACTGCTTCAGCAACAGACAGCAAACGGAAACTAATATACATTGAGCAGAAAAAAGAACAGAAAACTATTTTTTATAATTACCTATTATATTTTAAGCTCTTATATTATATTGTCTCACTTAATACTCACGTTACTCCTATGAAACAAGTATTAATGTTTTTCTATTTTACTATCCTTATATGAGAACAGTCATAGATCATACCTAAGTCTGTTGGATTCCAAATTCCATATAGTTTCAAGAACACTAATGGAGTGGGATCAGTCACTGAAGAAACTCATGATCTGTGTATTGAAAGAAGACAAAGATGATAAGTTTCAAAGAACTTTCAAAGTGGCAAGAGAGTACAATAAGACATATTTTACAAATATCTAAAACAGAGTCATCTGCTAATAGTGAAGGGACAAGTACTGTGAGTAAAAATTTGAGGGATATGGGAAATATTTGGCACAGCAAGAGTAGGGAAAGGGTAAGAGACATAAGAAATATATAGAAATATGCTAAGCAGAAAAGAAGGCTGGAATATATAACCTCTCAAGTGGACCCATACAGCATGCCTTTGTGACTTACTCTAGTGATGTCCAACATTCGAGAATTCAAAGCAAGGATTACCAGTGGTGGTGAGTATTCAGTTTTGGAGCTTGGTTTGTTGGATGTGGCAAGAGTTGTAGATGGTTCCAGCAAAAACATCTTAATCTCTATTGACCATAGAAATTCATGTTGGCTAGTCTACTAAAGTGTATATTACTGCTCCCTTTTGCTTGTTATCATTATTCATCTGAGGGATATACATCACTGCTTTGAACCTCTCTAAGGAGAGAGTATATAAATTGTTGCCTCATGGATGATAGGTTTTACATGTGACTTACTTTGACCAATGAAATTGAAATTAAAACTTCTTGGCATAAGCTTTTTAAGAACAATTATGTGGTTCTACCATTGCTTTTTTTCCTAAACCATGAGAACTTTGTGTTACAGATAAAGGTTTCTCCTTCAGCTTAGATCCTAGAATGAAGATGACATATTGAGAAAATATTCAGCCAACCCAAAACCAACAGTTAATGTGACAAAGAAATAAACATTTGTCTTTGTGACCCACTCATTTGTTACCCACTCTTATGCCAGTGAAAGTAGAATAAAACTGTTAGTAAATCAAGAGAAAACAGAATGAAATACATAAACTTTTAAGTATATAGAGAGTTAAGGGGATAGAAGTAACAGTGAAGGCAAATAGTAATTACTACAAATGTGAATAGGTGAGAGAAGATGAAGGTAAAGAACTGTAATTAGAAAAGGACCAAGAAGAAAAAGTTATTAAAAATATATTTGTGGTTACACCAGTGGTTGTAAAAATACTTTGGGGATCAATTTAATTAGATTTGAGATACAAATTTGTGAGTTTGGTATCTTTAAAAAACTACCAATGTAGAAGTCATCTTGGGCAATAACAGTGGACTGAGAAAAGAGGAATCTCTGATCCAGGTGGCAAATACTTTGAGGAATATGTTTGTCTTGAAATTGAGTAAAATAAAAGTGTTGAGTTTGGAAGAGTAGGAAAGTGCAAATCAATAACATGGATGTCACAGAAGGAGAGTTTTATGAGTGATATTTTAGATAGTTGAACACAGATAGCCTACAAGTGGCACTAGGGAAGAAGCACTGAGCCAACTATGTCCCTTATAATGTTTCATGTTGATTAGGAAAAGGCATAGTTGATTTGGGGTAAGAGATGTTATCTTGTAAGGGATCTGGTTTAGGTAAGGATATTAAAGAACCCATGGAAAAAATAAGTATATAGTGAAGTTTATGCACAACAAAATAAAGTTTCGATAGTGTATAGAGTTAACAAAAGCATGAACAAGGGTAAAATAGACAAGAGATGATAAGACTAAGCTGAGTAGTAATGAGAATGTTGAAGATGGTGAGGAGAAAGTTATTTACTAACGTAATTGAGATTATGGGTCAGAGTTGATGAAAGGATAAAGAAATTCCTGATTAGAATGAGGAAGTTTATTGCACTGTTCCAATTGGAATGTTGGTGTAGAATTTCTTCTGAAAATCTGAAACCTGAAATATAATTCTGTGAGTTATATTCTTGAAATACTAAACCTTTGGCAATTATGACATTATAATCCTGGTTCTCATCCTTTCTTTTTTTTTTTTTTCCTTTTTTCCACTTTCTTTTGTATAGCGATTTTCTGTCTTCTTCATTGGTTTCTATTCTTCTTCTTTTTTTAAACATCTTTATTAGAGTATAATTTCTTTACAATAGTGTGTTAGTTTCTGCTTTATAACAAACTGAATAAATTATATATATGTTCCCATATCTCTTCCCTCTTGCATCTCCCTCTCTCCCACCCTTCCTATCTAGGTGGTCACAAAGCACAGAGCTAATTTCCCTGTGCTATGCGGTTGCTTCCCACTAGCTATCTATTTTACATTTGGTAGTGTATATATGTCCACGCCACACTTTCACGTTGTCACATCTTACCATTCCCCCTCCCCCTATCCTCAAGTCCATTCTCTAGTAGGTCTGTGTCTTTATTCCCATCTTGCCACTAGGTTCTTCATGACCTTTTTTTTTTTTTCATAGATTCCATATATATGTGTTAGCATACTGTATTTGTTTTTCTCTTTCTGACTTACTTCACTCTGAATGACAGACTCTAACTCCAACCACCTCATTACAAGTAACTCAATTTCGTTTCTTTTTATGGCTGAGTAATATTCCATTGTATATATGTGCCACATCTTCTTTATCCATTCATCCGATGATGGACACTTAGGTTGCTTCCATGTCCTGGCTATTGTAAATAGAGCTGCAATGAATATTTTGGTACATGACTCTTTTTGAATTATGGTTTTCTCAAGGTATATGCCCAGTAGTGGGATTGCTGGGTCATATGGTAGTTCTATTTTTAGTTTTTTAAGGAATCTCCATACTGTTCTCAATAGTGGCTGTATCAATTTACATTCCCACCAGCAGTGCAAGAGTGTTCCCTTTTCTCCACACCCTCTCCAGCATTTACTGTTTCTAGATTTTTTCATGATGGCCATTCTGACCCGTGTGAGATGATATCTCATTGTAGTTTTGATTTGCATTTCTCTAATGATTAATGATGTTGGGCATTTTTTCATGTGTTTGTTGGCAATCTGTATATCTTCTTTGGGGAAATGTCTATTTAGGTCTTCTGCCCATTTTTGGATTGGGTTGTTTGTTTTTTTGTTATTGAGCTGCATGAGCTGCTTGTAAATCGTGGAGAATAATACTTTGTCAGTTGCTTCATTTGCAAATATTTTCTCCCATTCTGAGGTTGTCTTTTGGTCTTGTTTATGGTTTCCTTTGCTGTGCAAAAGCTTTAAAGTTTCATTAGGTCCCATTTGTTTATTTTTGTTTTTATTTCCATTTCTCTAGGAGCTGGGTCAAAAAGGATCTTGCTGTGATTTATGTCATAGAGTGTTCTGCCTATGTTTTCCTCTAAGAGTTTGATAGTGTCTGGGCTTACATTTAGGTCTTTAATCCATTTTGAGTTTATTTTTGTGTATGGTGTTAGGGAGTGTCCTAATTTCATACTTTTACATGTACCTGTCCAGTTTACCCAGCACCACTTATTGAAGAGGCTGTCTTTTCTCCACTGTATATGCTTGCCTCCTTTATCAAATATAAGGTGACCATATGTGCGTGGGTTTATCTCTGGGCCTTCTATCCTGTTCCATTGATCTATGTTTCTGGTTTGGTGCCAGTACCATACTGTCTTGATTACTGTAGCTTTGTAGTACAGTCTGAAGTCAAGGACCCTGATTCCTCCAGCTCCATTTTTCATGCTCAAGACTGCTTTGGCTATTCAGGGTCTCTTGTGTTTCCATACAAATTGTGAAATTTTTTGTTCTAATTCTATGAGAAATGCCAGTGGTAGTTTGATAAGGATTGCATTGAATCTGTAGATTGCTTTGGGTTGTAGAGTCATTTTCACAGTGTTGATTCTTCCAATCCAAGGACATGGTATATCTCTCCATCTATTTGTATCATCTTTAATTTCTTTCATCAGTGTCTTATAATTTTCTGCATACAGATCTTTTGTCTCCTTAGGTAGGTTTATTCCTAGATATTTTATTCTTTTTGTTGCAATGGTAAATGGGAGTGTTTTCTTAATTTCACTTTCAGATTTTTCATCATTAGTGTATAGGAATGCAAGAGATTTATGTGCATTAATTTTGTATCCTGCTACTTTACCGAATTCATTGATTAGTTCTAGTCATTTTCTGGTAGCATCTTTAGGATTCTCTATGTATAGTATCATGTCATCTGCAAACAGTGACACCTTTACTTCTTTTCCGAGTTGGATTCCTTTTATTTCTTTTTCTTTTCTTATTGCTGTGGCTAAAACTTCCAAAACTATGTTGAATAATAGTGGTGACAGTGTGCAACCTTGTCTTGTTCCTGATCTTAGTGGAAATGGTTTCTGTTTTTCACCATTGAGGACTATGTTGGCTGTGGGTTTGTCATGTATTGCCTTTATTATGTTGAGTAAAGTTCCCTCTATGCCTACTTTCTGCAGGGCTTTTATCATAAATGGGTGTTGAATTTTGTCGAAAGCTTTCTCTGCATCTATTGAGATGATCATATGGTTTTTCTCCTTCAATTTGTTAATATGGTGTATCACGTTGATTGATTTGCATATATTGAAGAATCCTTGCATTCCTGGAATAAACCCCACTTGATCATGGTGTATGATCCTTTTAATGTGCTGTTGGAATCTGTTGGCTAGTATTTTGTTGAGGATTTTTGCATCTATGTTCATCAGTGATATTGGCCTGTAGTTTTCTTTCTTTGTGACATCTTTGTCTGGTTTTGGTATCAGGGTGATGGTGCCCTCATAGAATGAGTTGGGAAGTGTTCCTCCCTCTGCAATATTTTCGAAGAGTTTGAGAAGGATAAGTGTTAGCTCTTCTCTAAATGTGTGATAGAATTCGCCTGTGAAGCCATCTGGTCCTGGGCTTTTGTTTGTTGGAAGATTTTTAATCACAGTTTCAGTGCTTGTGATTGGTCTGTTCATATTTTCTCTTTCTTCCTGGTTCAGTCTCGGCTGGTTGTGCATTTCTAAGAATTTGTCCTTTTCTTCCAGGTTGTCCATTTTATTGGCATAGAGTTGCGTGTAGTAATTTCTCATGATCCTTTGTATTTCTGCAGTGTCAGTTGTTACTTCTCCTTTTTCATTTCTAATTATATTGATTTGAGTCTTCTCCCTTTTTCTCTTGATGGGTCTGGCTAATGGTTTTCAATTTTGTTTATCTTCTCAAAGAACCAGCTTTTAGTTTTATTAATCTTTGATATTATTTCCTTCATTTCTTTTTCATTTATTTCTCATCTGATCCTTATGATTTCTTTCCTTCTGCTAACTTTGAAGTTTTTTGTTCTTCTTTCTCCAATTGCTTTAGGTGCAAGGTTAGGTTGTTTATGTGAGATGTTTCTTGTTTCTTAAGGTAGGATTGTATTGCTATAAACTTCCCTCTTAGAACTGCTTTTGCTGCATCCCATAGGTTTTGGGTCGTCATGTCTCCATTTTCATTTGTTTCTAGGAATTTTTTGATTTCCCCTTTGATTTCTTCAGTGATCACTTGGTTATTAAGTAGTGTATTGTTTAGCCTCCATGTGTTTGTATTTTTTACAGATCTTTTCCTGTAATTGATATCTAGTCTCATAGCGTTGTGGTCGGAAAAGATACTTGATATGATTTCAATTTTCTTAAATTTACCAAGGCTTGATTTCTGACCCAAGATATTATCTATCTTGGAGAACGTTCCATGAGCACTTGAGAAAAATGTGTATTCTGATGTGTTTGGGTGGAATGTCCTATAAATATCAATTAAGTTCATTTTGTTTAATGTATCACTTAAAGCTTAGGTTTCCTTATTTATTTTCATTTTGGATGGTCTGTCCATTGGTGAAAGTGAGGTGTTAAAGTCCCCTACTATGATTGTGTTACTGTCGAGTTCCCCGTTTATGGCTGTTAGCATTTGCCTTATGTATTGAGGTGCTCCTATGTTGGGTGCATAAATATTTACAGTTGTTATACCTTCTTCTTTGATCGATCCCTCGATTATTATATAGTGTCTTTCTTTGTCTCTTGTAATAGTCTTTATTTTAAAGTCTATTTTGTCTGATATGAGAATTGCTACTCCAGCTTTCTTTTGATTTCCATTTGCATGGAATATCTTTTTCCATCCCCTCACTTTCAGTCTGTATGTGTCCCTAGGTCTGAAGTGGGTCTCTTGTAGACAGCATACATATGGGTCTTGTATTTGTATCCTTTCAACCAGTCTGTGTCTTTTGGTGGGAGTGTTTAATCCATTTACATTTAAGGTAATTATCGATATGTATGTTCCTATTCCCATTTTCTTAAATGTTTTGGCTTTGTTATTGTAGGTGTTTTCCTTCTCTTGTGTTTCTTGCTTAGAGAATTTCCTTTAGCATTTGTCGTAAAGCTGGTTTGGTGGTGCTGAACTCTCTCAGCTTTTGCTTGTCTGTAAAGATTTTAATTTCTCCATCATATCTGAATGACATCCCTGCTGGGTAGAGTAATCTTGGTTGTAGGTTTTTCTCCTTCATCACTTTAAATATGTCCTGCCACTCCCTTCTGGCTTGCAGAGTTTCTGCTGAAAGATCAGCTGTTAACCTTATGGGGATTCCCTTGTGTTTTATTTGTTGTTTTTCCCTTGCTGCTTTTAATATGTTTTCTTTATATTTAATTTTGGATAGTTTGATTCATATGTGTCTTGGTGTGTTTCTCCTTCGATTTATCCTGTATGAGACTCTCTGTGCTTCCAGGACTTGATTAACTATTTCCTTTCCAATATTAGGGAAGTTTTCAACTATAATCTCTTCAAATATTTTCTGAGTCCCTTTCTTTATCTCTTCTTCTTCTGGGACCCCTATAATTCGAATGTTGGTGCATTTAACGTTGTCCCAGATGTCTCTGAGACTGTCCTCAGTTCTTTTCATTCTTTTTTCTTTATTCTGCTCTGCGGTAGTTATTTCCACTATTTTATCTTCCAGGTCACTTACCCGTTCTTCTGCCTCAGTTATTCTGCTATTGATCCCTTCTAGAGTATTTTTAATTTCATTTATTGTGTTGTTCATTGTTGCTTGGTTCCTCTTTAGTTCTTCTACGTCCTTGTTAAATGTTTGTTGCATTTTGTCTATTCTATTTCCAAGATTTTGGATCATCTTTACTATCATTATTCTGAACTCTTTTTCAGGTAGACTGCCTATTTCCTCTTCATTTGTTAGGTCTGGTGTGTTTTTACCTTGCTCCTTCATCTGCTGTGTGTTTTTCTGTCTTCTCATTTTGCTTATCTTACTGTGTTTGGGGTCTCCTTTTCGCAGGCTGCAGGTTCCTAGTTCCCGTTGTTTTTGGTATCTGTCCCCAGTTGCTAAGGTTGGTTCAGTGGGTTGTGTAGGCTTACTAGTGGAGGCGACTAGTGCCTGTGTTCTGGTGGATGAGGCTGGATCTTGTCTTTCTGGTGGGCAGGTCCACATATTGTGGTGTGTTTTCGGGTGTCTGTGGCCTTATTATGATTTTAGGCAGCCTCTCTGCTAATGGATGGGGCTGTGTTCCTGTCTTTCTAGTTGTTTGGCATAAGGTGTCCAGCACTGTAGCTTGCTGGTCGTTGAGTGAAGCTGGGTCTTTGTGTTGAGATGGAGATCTCTTGGAGATTTTCGTCATTTGGTATTACATGGAGCTGGGAGGTCTCTTGTGGACCAGTGTCCTGAAGTTGGCTCTCCCACCTCAGAGGCACAGCCCTGATGCCTGGCTGGAGCACCAAGAGCCTTTCATCCACACAGCTCAGAATGAAAGGGAGAAAAAATAGAAAGAAAGAAAGAAAGAGGATAAAGTAAAATAAAATAAAGTAAGATAAAATAAAATAAAATAAAGTTATTAAAATAAAAAATAAAAAATATAAATAAATAAAAAATTAAAAAAATAAAAAATAATAAAAAATAATTATTAAGAAATAAAATTTTTAAAGTTAAAAAAAAGAAAAACAGACAGACACAACCCTAGGACAAATGGTGAAAGCAAAGCTATACAGACAAAATCTCACACAGAAGCTTACACATACACAATCACAAAAAGAGGAAAAGGGGAAAAATTAATATATCTTGCTCCCAAAGTCCACCTCCTCAATTTGGGTTGATTCATTGTCTATTCACATATTCCACAGATGCAGGTACATTAACTTGTGTGTGGAGCTTTATTCCACTGCTTCTGAGGTTGCTGGGAGAAATTTCCCTTTCTCTTCTTTGTTCACACAGCTGTTGGTGTTCTGCTTTGGATTTGGACCCACCTCTGCGTGTAGGTCGCCTGAGGGCATGTGTTCTTTGCTCACACAGGACGGGGTTAAAGGAGCAGCTGATTCGGGTGCTCTGGCTCACTCTGGCCGGGGGGAGGGAAGGGTATTGATGCTGTGCGAGCTTGAAGCGGCAGAGGCCAGCATGACGTTGCAGCAGCCTGAGGCGTGCCGTGTGTTCTCCTGGGGAAGTTGTCCCTGGGTCACGGGACCCTGGTGGTGGTGGGTTGCACAGGCTCTCAGGAGGGGCGGTGTGGAGAGTGACCTGTGCTCACACATGCTTCTTGGTGGCAGCAGCAGCAGCCTTAGCGTCTCGTGCCTGTCTCTGTGGTCCGCACTGATAGATGTGGCTCACTCCCATCTCTGGAGCTCGTTTAGGTGGCTCTCTGAATTCCATCTCCTCTCGCACCAGGAAACAAAGAGGCAAGAAAAAGTCTCTTGCCTGTTTGGCAGCTCCAGACCTTTTCCCAGACTTCCTCCTGGCTAGCCTTGGTGCACTAACCCCTTCAGGCTATTTTCACGCAGCTGACCCCAGTCCTCTCCCTGCAATCCGACCGAAGCCCGAGCCTAAGCTCCCAGCCCCGGCCTGCCCCGGCGGGTGAGCAGACAAGCCTCTCGGGCTGGTGAGTGCTGGTCGGCACCGATCCTCCATGCGGGAATCTCTCCGCTTTGCCCTCTGCACCCCTGTGGCTGCGCTTTCCTCCATGGCTCCAAAGATTCCTCCCTCTGCCTCCCACAGTCTCTGCCCGCGAAGGGGCTTCCTAGTGTGTGGAAACCTTTCCTTCTTCACAGTTCCCTCACACTGGTGCAGGTCCCATCCCTATTCTTTTGTCTCTGTTATTTCCTTTTTCTTTTGCCCTACCCAAGTACGTGGGGGAGTTTCTTGCCTTTTGGGAGGTCTGACGTCTTCTGCCAGCGTTCAGTAGGTGTTCTATAGGAGCAGTTCCACGTGTAGATGTGTTTCTGATGTATCTGTGGGGAGGAATGTGGTCTCCACGTCTTACTCTTCCGCCATCGGCTCTTCTTCGGCTCCTCTATTCTTCTTGTTCCTAAATCTAGGCTTTCAGTAAAGATCAGTTTTTCTTTCTATGCTTTCCTCAGATGCCTTTTTTCCTTATTACTTTATCTGTTTAAGAGCTTATATATTAATCATTTATTCAACAAATATTTATTGAGAATCTATTATGTACCAGATTATGTGCCCGAATTTTGTACTTAGTTGTCTTTGGCAAATAAGACGAAGAACAATTCGACAGGGTCTTTGCTCTCAGACAGTTTGTACTCTAAACTAGCCTCTGCCTTTAACATCTCTATCAGGCTCCTATCATATACCTTAAATTGTCCATTGGATATTTCTCTTTGAGTCTATATTCTTAAATTCAATTTGACAAAATGACAAAAAGTGAAGTAGCTATCTTCCATTCAAAAACTAGTTCCCTCCTGTCTCACCCAACTTAATCAATTGTAATATAATTTTCTGAAATTCAAGGCTCATAAATTACAGGTGTATCTGACTTTTGTTCTTCTTTCCCCCATCTTCCACACATATATAATAAATCAACAAAGTCTGCTGCTCATCCTTCAAAAAGTTTCTTTATTTTTAATCTCTCCCATTGAAGTTCTATTGCTACAACTGCAGTTCATACCTAGTGTCTACCTATCTACAACGGTGTCCAACATGATACATTTCTCTCCTTGTTAAACTTTTTGTTTGAGATGATATCTGTGGGAGATAATTTTGTCGGTGAGAAGGGGAATGATTTTATATTGAATAATTTCTATTCTATTTGGATATTTTAAAAACTTCTCTGCTGCACTCTCTGTGTCTGCCTTCTAAAATACTGGTTTTCTCTAACAGACTCATAAAACCTTATAGCTATAAGGGATCTTAGAATGTACGTAGTCTAACATCTTGTGTTTTACAGATAAGAGGTCTAGAAAGATTAATTGACTGGTGTGAAATCTTTCAGCTTGGGCATAATTGTCTAAATTATGTCTAATTGCTTTTCCTTTCCATAGAGTTCTTGCAGTTTGGCCTCATTTGCAAGCTATTTGCAATGTGTGTGTATTTATGTGCATGTGTGTGTGTGTATGTCTTCATATTCTGGTTTTTCATACACCTCAAAACTACTAATTATGACATCATAAAATCATTGGTTCTGAATCAAATTTATGCCTTATATTACAATTGTCATTTTGTTCATTCTATGTGCTTGTCTCTGAATTAACCTTCCTAGATAAAGATAGATTTCTATAACTTCTCCTTAATATCCCAAGCTTAACTCAAACATAATGTATGAATATATGAAACTTTGCTAGAAAACTCATGGTTTTCTAATGGTTTGAAAAATTAATTATCATGCTTTTCTAAGTTAAAAAAATTAAACTTAGAAATGTGTAATTTCTAGACTTTGAACTTATCCAATTTTCCTCTTCTGATATTCATGAATCTCTCCCACTCATTTACAAGTTGTTAGAACCAGTAAATAATTACCCTACAATGACCTCACTCACTTTCAGCACCCTAGGTAGCAAGTTATTAGATCTTATAGATTTGAATACATCAAGAATATTCAAATTAACTTTTACTAGGTCTTCTCATAGACTGCTGTACTGGTACATTTTATAAATCAGATTAAATAACTGGATACAATAGCTAAAAATTGTAGGAGAAGAAATACAATAATACTTTATTAATTTGTTCTTCATCTCTTAACTTGCCATCTTGACATTATTATTTTTAATTTTTTCAGCATATAGTCTTCCCTCTTTCATGAACGACTATATATTAATAGTGGGAAATCTGTATTCCTTTAATTAAAGAAATCATTCTCTCTTTTTTCATCTACATTTATTAAATGCTATTCAGGAGTATTTTACTAGTCTTTTCTTAAAATTTTTCCTTAAAAAGGCATAAAATATCACCAAGAAAGATAAAAAGTAAGAAAAAAATACAATTTCTCTGTAATGTTTATTGAAAGATGTGAGTGGGGTTTCATGGTTTGAATGTTTATTAGTGAAAGGTAAAAAGGGAGTAGCATAATAAATTTATCACTATTGGTCTTTGATATTTCATAGGCCATCATTTAATAATCAAAACTACTTTATCTTTTACTTTCTGAGTTCCTGATTCTCCAATTTCCATTAAATAGCTTAAGTTTTTTTTTAATAGCATCTTCAACTAGAAAAAAATAACTATTTTTTGCTTCAGAGTGGTACATTAAAAATTGATAATATCAATGTCAATATTACTTCACCATATTTTAATATCTGTGGTGTGTATTTATATATACTTTATATAGTTTATTCATCTTAACTTCTCTATAGTTCACAATTATTTTTCATTTTATCAAAGATTTTAGTAAGCACAGAGGTTTACTTTATCTAGTTGCCACTTATGAACCATGATTCCATATTGATATGTTACATACTGAACTTGGCATAGAATGTAACTTTATTTGTTATGATTTATTTATTCAGTCACTTGGTACATTGAGACGTTCATTCTGTCCTTTCTGATGTTCACTGAAGTCCACATTTCCAAATTCCTAATAGCAAATATACTAAATTGATTTTACTGAAAGCTTTCTTGGGCCCAATGTTATTGCAGAATGCACAGGAAATTTGGTATTTTCTGCTTACATTACTCTTCACTCTCCCACTTTTTTATATAGGAAAAGGCATGACTTTTTATCTTTTAATAAAACAAAAGGAATTAAAGCCAAACTAGAGAAGGAGTTTTTAATATGCCCGATTAAGACCACAGATAGGGAATGGCCTAAGTAGATTGCTGCTATCATCACTTTTATTTTAGTAAGCAATGAGTTTCTCCTAACACTAATAGAAGGGTTGACATGTTAAAAATAAGAAGATACGCTGGTGGAACCAAGATGGCAGAGTAGAAGGACGTGCTCTCACTCCCTCTTGCAACAACACCAGAATCACAACTAGCTTCTGGACAATCATCGACAGGAAAACACTGGAACTCACCAAAAATGATACCCCACATCCAAAGACAAACGAGAAGCCACAATGAGACGGTAGGAGGGGCACAATCAGAGTAAAATCAAATCCCATAACCGGTGGGTGGGTGACTCACAGACTGGCGAACACTTATACGACAGAAGTCCACCTACTGGATTGAAGGTTCTGAGCCCCACGTCAGGCTTCCAAACCTGGGGGTCCGGCAACGGGAGGAGGAATTCATAGAGAATCAGACTTTGAAGCCTAGTGGGAATTGATTGCAGGACTTCGACAGGACTGGGGGAAAGAGAGATGCCACTCTTGGAGGGCACACACAAAATAGTGTGCACATCGGGGTCCAGGGGAAGGAGCAGTGACCCCGGGGGAGACTGAACCAGACCTGCCTGCTAGTGTTGGAAGGTCTCCTGAAGAGGCAGGGGGTGGCTCTGTTTCACCATGGGGACAAGGACACTGGTAGCAGAAGTTCTGGGATGTACTCCTTGGAGTGAGCCCTCCCAGAGTCTGTCATTAGCCCCACCAAAGAACCCAGGTAGGCGCCAGTGTTGGGTTGCCACAGGCAAAACAACCAACAGGTAGGGAACCCAGCCCCACCCATCAACAGTCAAGTGGATTAAGGTTTTACTGAGCTCTGACCGCCACAGCAACAGTCAGCTCTACCCACCACCAGAGCCTCCCATCAAGCCTCTTAGATAGCCTCAACCAACAGAGGGCAGACAGCAGAAGCAAGAAAAACTACAATCCTGCAGCCTGTGGACCAAAAACCACAGTTACAGAAAGATAGACAAGATGAAAAGGCAGAGGGCTATATACCAGATGAAGGAACAAGATAAAAACCTGGAAAAACAACTAAATGAAGTGGAGATAGGCAACCTTCCAAAAAATTAATTTGGAATAATGATAGTGAAGATGATCCAGGACCTTGGAGAAAGAATGGAGGCAAATATCGAGAAGATGCAAGAAATGTTTGACAAAGACCTAGAAGAATTAAAGAACAAACAAACAGAGATGAAAAATACAATAACTGAAATGAAAACTACACAAGAAGGAATCAATAGCAGAATAACTGAGGCAGAAAAACGGACAAGTGACCTGGAAGACAGAATGGTGGAATTCACTGCTGCAGAACAGACAAAAGAAAAAAGAATGAAAAGAAATGAAGACAGCCTAAGAGACCTCTGGGACAACATTTAACGCAACAACATTCGCATTATAGAGGTCCCAGAAGGAGGGGAGAGAGAGAAAGGACCAGAGAAAATATTTGAAGAGATTATAGTCGAAAACTTCCCTAACATGGAAAAGGAAATAGCCAACCAAGTCCAGGAAGTGCAGAGAGTCCCATACAGGATAAACCCAAGGAGAAACACGCCGAGACACATAGGAATCAAACTATCAAAAATTAAATATAAAGAAAACATATTAAAAGCAGCAAGGGAAAAATGACAAATAACATACAAGGGAACTCCCATAAGGTTAACAGCTGATTTCTCAGCAGAAACTCTACAAGACAGAAGGGAGTGGCATGATATACTTAAAGTGATGAAAGGGAAGAACCTACAACCAAGATTACTCTACCCGGCAAGGATCTCACTTAGATTTGATGGAGAAATCAAAAGCTTTAGAGGCAAGCAAAAGCTAAGAGAATTCAACACCACCAAACCAGCTTTACAACAAATGCTAAAGGAACTTCTCTAAGTGGGAAGCACAAGAGAAGAAAAGGACCTACAAAAACAAACCCAAAACAATTAAGAAAATGGTCATAGGAACATACATATCGATAATTACCTTAAACGTGTATGGATTAAATGCTCCAACCAAAAGACACAGGCTTGCTGAATGGATACAAAAACAAGACCCATATATATGCTGTCTACAGGAGATCCACTTCAGACCTAGGAACACATACAGACTGAAAGTGAGGGGATGGAAAAACATATTCCATGCAAATGGAAATCATAAGAAAGCTGGAGTAGCTATACTCATATCAGATAAAATAGACTTTAAAATAAAGAATGTTACAAGTGACAAGGAAGGACACTACATAATGATCAAGGAATCAATCCAAGAAGAAGATATAACAATTACAAATATATATGCACCCAACATAGGAGCACCTCAATACATAAGGCAACTGCTAACAGCTATAAAAGAGAAAAACGACAGTAACACAATAATAGTGGGGGACTTTAGCACCTCACTTACACCAATGGACAGATCATCCAGAATGAAAATAAATAAGGAAACAGAAGCTTTAAATGACACAATAGACCTGATAGATTTAATTGATATTTATAGGACATTCCATCCAAAAACAGCAGATTACACTTTCTTCTCAAGTGCGCATGGAACATTCTCCAGGATAGATCACATCTTGGGTCACAAATCAAGCCTCAGTAAATTTAAGAAAATTAAAATCATATCAAGCATCTTTTCTGACCACAACACTATGAGATTAGAAATGAATTATAGGGAAAAAAAACGTGAAAAGCACAAACACATGGAGGCTAAAAAATACGATACTAAATAACCAAGAGATCACTGAAGAAATCAAAGGGGAAATCAAAAAATACCTAGAGACAAATGACAATGAAAACACGACGATCCAAAACCTATGGGATGCAGCAAAAGCAGTTCTAAGAGGGAAGTGTATAGCTATACAAGCCTACCTAAAGAAACAAGAAAAATCTCAAGTAAACAATTTAACCTTACACCTAAAGGAACTAGAGAAAGAAGAACAAAACCCAAAGTTAGCAGAAGGAAAGAAATCATAAAGATCGGAGTGGAAATAAATGAAATAGAAACAAAGAAAACAATAGCAAAGATCAATAAAACTAAAAGCTGGTTCTTTGAGAAGTTAAAGAAAATTGATAAGCCATTAGCCAGACTCATCAAGAAAAAGAGGGAGAGGACTCAAATCAATAAAATTAGAAATGAAAAAGGAGAAGTTACCACAGTCACTGCAGAAATACAAAGCATCCTAAGAGACTACTACAAGCAACTCTATGCCAATAAAATGGACAACCTGGAAGAAATGGACAAATTCTTAGAAAGGTATAACCTTCCAAGACTGAACCAGGAAGAAACAGAAAATATGAACAGACCAATCACAAGTAATGAAAATGAAACTGTGATTAAAAATCTTCCAACAAACAAAAGCCCAGGACCAGAGGGCTTCACAGGCAAATTCTATCAAACATTTAGAGAAGAGCTAACACCCATCCTTCTCAAACTCTTCCAAAAAATTGCAGAGGAAGGAACACTCCCAAACTCATTCTATGAGGCCACCATCACCCTGATACCAAAACCAGACAAAGATACTACAAAAAAAGAAAATTACAGACCAATCTCACTGATGAATATAGATGCAAAAATCCTCAACAAAATACTAGCAAACAGAATCCAACAACACATTAAAAGGATCATACACCACGATCAAGTGGAATTTATCCCAGTGATGCAAGGATTCTTCAATATACGCAAATCAATCATTGTGACACACCATATTAACAAATTGAAGAATAAAAACCATATGATCATCTCAATAGATGCAGAAAAAGCTTTTGACAAAATTCAACACCATTTATGAGAAAAACTCTCCAGAAAGTGGGCATAGAGGGAACCTACCTCAATATAATAAAGGCCATATATGACAAACCCACAGCAAACATCATTCTCAATGGGAAAAAACTGAAAGTATTTCCTCTAAGATCAGGAATGAGACAAGGATGTCCACTCTCATCACTATTATTCAAAATAGTTTTTGAAGTCCTAGCTATGGCAATCAGAGAAAAAAAAGAAATAAAAGGATTCAAATTGATAAAGAAGAAGTAAAGCTGTCACTGTTTGCAGATGACATGATACTATACATAGAGAATAGTAAAAATGCCACCAGAAAACTACTAGAGCTAATCAATGAATTTGGTAAAGTTGCAGGATACAAAATTAATGCACAGAAATCTCTTGCATTCATATACACTAATAATGAAAATTCTGAAAGAGAAATTATGGAAAACTCCCATTTACCATTGCAACAAAATGAATAAAATACCTAGGAATAAACCTACCTAGGGAGACAAAAGACCTGTATGCAGAAAACTATAAGACACTGATGAAAGAAATTAAAGATGATACCAACAGATGGAGAGATATACCATGTTCTTGGATTGGAAGAATCAATAATGTGAAAATGAGTATACTACCCAAAGCAATCTACAGATTCAATGTAATCCCTATCAAATTACCAATGGCATTTTTTACAGAGCTAGAACAAATCATCTTAAAATTTGTATGGAGACAGAAAAGACCCCGAATAGCCAAAGCAGTCTTGAGGGAAAAAAACGGAGCTGGAGGAATCAGACTCCCTGACTTCAGACTATACTACAAAGCTACAGTAATCAAGACAATATGGTACTGTCACAAAAACAGAAACATAGATCAATGGAACAAATAGAAAGCCCAGAGATAAACCCATGCACCTATGGTCAACTAATCTATGACAAAGGAGGCAAAGATATACAATGCAGAAAAGACATTCTCTTCAATAAGTGGTGCTGGGAACACTGGACAGCTACATGTAAAAGAATGAAACTAGAATACTCCCTAACACCATACACAAAAATAAACTCAAAATGGATTCAAGACCTGAATGCAAGACTGGACACTATAAAACTCTTAGAGGAAAACATAGGAAGAACACTCTTTGACATAAATCACAGCAAGATATTTTTTGATCCACCTCCTAGAGTAATGGAAAGAAAAACAAAAATAAACAAATGGGACCTAATGAAACTTCAAAGCTTTTGTACAGCAAAGGAAACCATAAACAAGACCAAAAGACAACCCTCAGAATGGGAGAAAATATTTGCCAACGAATCAACGGACAAAGGATTAATTTCCAAAATATATAAACATCTCATTCAGCTCAATATTAAAGAAACAAACAACCCAATCCAAAAATGGGCAGAAGACCTAAATAGACATTTCTCCAAAGAAGACATACAGATGGCCAAGAAGCACATGAAAAGATGCTCAACATCACTAATTATTAGAGAAATGCAAATCAAAACTACAATGAGGTATCACCTCACACCAGTTAGAATGGTCATCCTCAGAAAATCTACAAACAACAAATGCTGGAGAGGGTGTGGAGAAAAGGGAACCCTCTTGCACTGTTGGTGGGAATGTAAATTGATACAGACACTATGGAGAACAATACGGAGGTTCCTTAAAAAACTAAAAATAGAATTACCATATGATCCAGCAATCCCACTACTGGGCATATACCCAGAGAAAACCATAATTCAAAAAGACACATGCACCCGAATGTTCATTGCAGCACTATTTACAATAGCCAGGTCATGGAAGCAACCTAAATGCCCATCGACAGACAAATGGATAAAGAAGATGTGGTACATATATACAATGGAATATTACTCAGCCATAAAAAGGAATGAAATTGAGTCATTTGTTGAGACATGGATGGATCTAGAGACTGTCATACAGAGTGAAGTAAGTCAGAAAGAGAAAAGCAAATATCGTATATTAACGCATGTATGTGGAACCTAGAAAAATGGTACAGATGAACCAGTTTGCAGGGCAGTAGTTGAGACACAGATGTAGAGAACAAACGTATGGACACCAAGGGTGGAAAACCGCGGTGGGGTGGGGATGATGGTGTGCTGAATTGGGCGATTGGGATTGACATATATACACTGATGTGTATAAAATTGATGGCTGATTAAAAAAAAAAAAAGAAAAAGATACTTGTAAATATTTCTTGAATTACACCCCAAGTAAGGAGAAAACCAGCTCTTCCAGAAAGGAAGAAAAAATGTAATAGAATAACTTTATGGAAATTGATGTTAAGTGAAAAAAAAAAAGGATGCATTGTTGAGAGAATGTGCTGCATTTATATTCTTAGGGAAAAATAATAACATACAACAGAAAAGGGAAAAGCTAAATCAGTATGCAAAAGCTAGGTGTGTGATTGCATTTTAGATTTTACTTAGTATTAAAAGTTATGTCTCACGTAATCTTTAAAAGCAAGAAACCGACATATAGAGAGACTTACTTTGCAGAGACTAAATCCTTTTGCATTACAAGGTTTTTATAGCAGTGTCACAACCTTGCCTTGAACATCTGAAGAATGCATTATAATATACAACATCCAATCATATAGGAGAATGTGAGTAATAAAACCTAGGGCTCATAAACTCTCTCAGACTATGTACCTGTACTGCATTTTAATATGATCTCTCTCCATTTTCTGTATCATTAAATCTGACACACCAAATTTTATTCTCTTAGCTATCTTGTTGGGATGACTGCCCACTAAATATGAACTTTAAGTGAAGTTGACTTCACCTTGATACTCTACTTTCTTTGCTTCAATTAACTTTAGTGCTTGCCTTGTTTCAATTAACTGTGTAACATCTGTTAGTTAAGTCCTATTATTAATGTAGGACAATTTTCTAAGGTAGGAAAACATATTTTGAAATATGTAGTGTAAAGCATGTATATTACCATACTCTGGTATTACAGGTAGATGGGGAGAGCAAGAATTGGAGGGTATAATAAACTATTCTAATGGTAGAAATCACTGTTAGTTGTCTTCCCAATATTCACCACCACTGCTTCCCTACTTCCTTACTATCTGAAACCAGATTTTTCATGGAACAACATTTTAGCAGTCTTCAGCAATAGGTCATAACTTATCTAACCCAATCAGGGTAATATGTTACCCAATTTCATAGCCTGCATTATAAATATTATGGGCCATTTGACCCAGTTCTGGATAATAAGGCACAAGAGGAAGTCTGCCAGAATCACCCTTGGAAAAACTTTTAATTTTCCAATTAAAAAGAAAAAAAAAGATGTTATCCATTTGTTTTCTCATATTCTTCTGTATTGAATGCTGATGTCATATCTGGAATTATAGCAGCCATCTTCAGACCAATGACGGAAACCACAGAGACACCAAGAGCTACTGTTAAGCCACAGTAATAATGTAAAAATGTAATGAATATTAGCAGGAACTTTTTACTGTCTTGGCTTTCCTTGTCTGTGACAAAAGTAAAATTACATTGACTGTTGAAACAATAATAAATGTTTACATTATTATGCATAATATTATAACATAAACGTATTCCAAATTGACACATCAAATATATGTTTTCTAAACATTAAAGATTAGCCAGATTTTGTCAAAGTAATGAGTAACCTATGAAACTAAAGACTACAAAATTATTTCTCATTTCTGATTCTTCAGTTTAGCTAAGATTCGTTTAGCTCTTCTCATCTTCACTTGGCCTGGACTCAGGCTAAAGGTAGATCTAAGGCTTGAATGATGTGATTTCCCACTTGGGGACTCAGAATGAATTAGTATCCATCATATAGGGCATTTTACTCTCGAGGCAGCTGTCAGAAGCTCATGAGAAATGGCAGTAATTAGAATTTATTGGACATTTGTACATCACATCTGTTCACATGCCATTGATCAAATAAGTCACACACCCTAGATCAACATCAATGGGGCAGGGAAATATATTCTTCCCACAGTAAGGGGGAAGAAGGGAGAGTGAACGTATTCTGAACAATTACACAGTTTACAACAAATACTTTGGGCTATGGAATTATTATATTATATAATTATTTATTTATCTTTATTTTTATAACTACCATATCTAATATTCCTAAATGACATCAGATATTTTACAGAAAATCTTAGTGAATTTAATGCTATAACAAGAAATAATTTTAATCAACACGTAAATAATTGATGTCTAAATTTGAGGATTAGACAGTTAATCAACAAGAATCACTATGCATATGTTTAGGTGTGTATAAGTGTGGTTGTGTATTTCCAAAGAGGTGGAAGAGATTGAAGTTTCCAGTTTAAATATTCAATTTGGAAAACAAAACCAAAATGTCCCTATTTCTTATTTTCAAAATTATAGATAGCTTACATCAGGAAAATTTGGCCCATCTGTAGAATTTTGAGACACACAGAGCTCTTTTATATCACTGATGCTGCTGTTTATTATCAAATAATTAGGGTTACTATAAATTCCTAGACAAGTGGAAGTTTATTATAAATAATTAAAATCTTGCCAAATAGTGCTTACTCACTCTCTGTTTATTTCTCTCTTTCTCCAGATAGATAGATAAGGATGTATAAATATAGATATACACCTATATAAACAACAAAAAATAATTCAAATATGCTAATATTTGATCACTAGCTTTACTTATACTTATTAACATGTGTAAAAACCGTGAAGACAGTTGATTATTTCCAAAAATGTTTTAGAAAACAGCATTTTGATGTTCAAATATTCAATAATCAGTAATGTGTGGACACTGACCAATCCAAAAACACCTAAACCAGTAAGGGGATAATTGATAGTACAATTTATCATTGAATACCAGATGGATATCAGCCCTTATGATTATCATAGAACATATTTTCTCATAATTCATTATCATGTACTAAGTGAAACAGATACATCAGAAATGTGGATGGTTTAAAATATGTTCTAATTTTATATTTATATCAAAGATTTTAAGAATAATAATTAGGATAGGTAGTAAAAATGAGTTATAGAGAGTACTTTGTTTTTACTTAATTGTTGAAGAAATTATTCCATAATCAAATATTAAAAATAAAGCTTTAGTGATAAAATTGTGTTAGTTTTTGAATTGTTCATTTCAAGATTTTGTAATGTTGGAAGTAAAGGTGAGTTGGTGAGTAGTAGAAAAGTATTTTACCTTCAAATAAGTAAAGATAAACATCAAATCATACAGGTAGTGCAAGAACATAATAATTAAGAATATCATAATTTTAGCTGACAAAAATATTTCCCACACACTGTAGAAAGTGGAATTAAGGCTCATATACAATCCTAATGTAGTCTCAGTTTATTTGACTTATAACATGAGAATCTAGACTATTATCCTGACATGTCGCCTTAAGCCATGCTGAAGCCACGGAGAAGCAGCAGTAAGGAAAAATAAACAAAGAACAAATAGAGCTGAGGTTGGTCATGTGGGACAGATCTTGTTATGGGGAGGCTAGACTTCACTATGATGGATAGTAAGGAAAATCACAGTACAGAGGAATTATGGTAATCTGAGTATGTAATTGTGAGGTGGATGGTGTCCTTAGAGTTTTAGGAGATACAATCTAAATTAAAGCATGTTATTTTCCAACAGCTCTAGCACAATGATTTGAGGATGCAACATCCAGAGAGAAGATTATGATGAAGAACTGGTAAATAGATAAAGGCCTTCAGATCTAGGGCACATCTCTACCTCCAGCAGAGAATACTGAATACCATACAGAAAAACACAGTAGGAATGGACACATCTAGGGAAAGTTTGTAGGGGAAGAATATAGTTTGTTGGGCATGCATGAACAAAAATCACACTAGGCAGCAAACTTAGGGTAGTGCAATAATAATAAATTATCACACTCAATAGTAGGGATTGACTACTTAATATATGGCTAGTTTTGGTCAAGGTTTTATTTTGCTGAGATTAGCAGACAAGTAAAAGTTGTCTAGTACCTGTGGCTGAGCAAAATTAAGGTAGAGAGGAACTTACTATGAGAAGGTTCAGAATTCATATGTTGAAAATTATTCCATATGTAAGAGAAGGGGTAATGCAAGTTAAAAATTATTTTTCTAATAAAAGATCTTTAATAAGATAATTATGTGTCAGGTCACAATCTAGGTGTTTATTAGTTCCTACTAACAAGAAGTTCATAAGTATAAATGGATAGATAAGAAATGGAGTGTAAAAGTGATATGAAATAAATAAGCAGAAAAAAAGAGTCACATAACTAACCTATTAAACTATTTTTTAAAAAACGTATAGGAGGTTACTTCATCAAGATAGAAGAATAGAAAGAAGAAGCAGAAGAGAA
The DNA here is from genome assembly GCF_028021215.1 of Eschrichtius robustus. Classification (NCBI taxonomy): domain Eukaryota; kingdom Metazoa; phylum Chordata; class Mammalia; order Artiodactyla; family Eschrichtiidae; genus Eschrichtius; species Eschrichtius robustus. Next base: position 77,891,479 of record NC_090845.1, read on the forward strand.
ATGTGTTAGGAGGAAAGTCAGAGAGATTGTAAATGTGACAAAGGTTTGATGTTCTGTTGCTGGCTATGAGACATAGGGACCCTGAGTGAGGCCTCTAGGAGCTAAGGGCAGTAGCCAGCTGTCAGCCAACCAGGAAACCCAACCTCAGTCCTTCCACTCCAAAGAACTTTACTCAGCCAACAACCTGAATGAACTTGGAAGCAGATTCTTCCCAGATCCTCCCAATTATAGTCCAAGCCAGATGACACTTTGGTTCTGGCTTAGTACCTACAGGAGAGAAACCAGTCAAGCTAATCTGAACTCTTCACCTACAGAACGTCTAAGGGAATTGACCAAGATGTCAGAGTAGAAAGACCCTGAGCTCACCTCCTTTCACAAGCACACCAAAATCACAACTATTTGCAGAACAATCATCAATAAAAAAGACTGGAGCATGCCAGAAAAGGTCTTCTACAGCTAAAGACATAAAGAAGGAACCACAATGAGACAAGTAGGAGGTACAGACTTGCTATTTAATCAAGTTCCATACCCCTGGGCAGGCAATCAAGAAACTGTAGAATAATTATATTGTAGAGGTTCTCCCACAGGAGTGAGAGTTCTGAACCCCATGTCAGGCTACCCAGCCTGGGGGTTATGTACCAGAAAGCATTTGGCTTTTAAGGTCAGTAGGGCTTATTCTTATGAGTTCCAAAGGATTAGTGGAAATAGAGACTTCACTCTTAAAGGGAGCACACAAAATCTCATGTGCACTGGGACCCAAGGCAGAAGCAGTAATTTTATAGGAGCCTGGGACAGACCTACCTGCTGGTCTTGAGGAGTCTCCCAGAGAGGCAGGTGGTGGCCATGGCTCAACCCCTAGGGGTGACATAACATTAGCAACAGCCATTCTTGGGAGCTCCTTCTACCATAAAAAAAAGAAAATTACAGGCCTATATCACTGATGAACATAGATACAAAAATTCTCAACAATATACTAGCAAACCAAATCCAACAGTACATTAAAAGGATCATACACCATGATCAAGTGAGATTTATCCCACAGATGCAAGGACTTTTAAATATCATAAATAAATCAATGTGAAACACCACATTAGCAAAGTGAAGAATAAAAACCATATGATCATTTCAATAGATGCAGAAAAAGCTTTGACAAAACTCAACGTTCATTTATGATAAAAATTTGTTGCCCTGGGTGATAAAAATTCTCCAGAAAGTGAGCATAGAAGCAACATACCTCAACATAATAAAGGTCATATATGACAAACCTACAACTTACATCATACTCAGTGGTGAAAAGCTGATAGCATTTCCTCTAAGATCAGGAGCTAGACAAGGATGCTCACTCACACCACTTTTATTCAACATAGTATTGGAAGTCCTAGCCACAGAAATCAGACAAGAAAAAGAAATAAAGAGAATCCAAATTGAAAAGGAAGAATTAAAACTTTCACTGTTTGCACATGACATGGTACTATATATAGAGAATCCTAAAGACATCTCCAGAAGACTACTAGAGCTCATCAATGAATTCAGTAAAGTTGCAATATACAAAATTAATATGCAGAAATCTGTTGCATTTCTATACACTAACAATGAAAGATCAGAAAGAGAAATTAAGAAAACAATCCCATTTACCATTGCATCAAAAAGAATAAAATACCTAGGAATAAACCTATATAAGGAGGTAAAAGACCTGTACTCAGAAAACTATAAGACACTGATGAAAGAAATTGAAGTTGATACAAACAGATGGAAAGATATACTATGTTCTTGTATTGGAAGAATTAATATAGTTGAAATGAACCTACTACCCAAGGCAACCTATCAAAATAGAAATGGCATTTTTCACAGAACTAGAACAGATAATTTTAATATTTGTAAGAGACACAAAGCATCCCGAATAACCAAAACAATCTTGAGAAAGAAGAACAGAGCTGGAGAAATCACATTCTCTGACTTCAGACTACACTAAAAATTTACAGTAATCAAAACAGTATAGTACTGACACAAAAACAGACACATAGACCAGTGGAACAGAAGAGAGAGCCCAGAAATAAACTCACTTAGTTATGGTCAATTAATCTAGGACAAAGGAGGCAAGGATATACAATGGAGAAAAGGCAGTCTTTTCAATATCTGGTGCTGGGAAAAGTGAACAGCTACATGTAAAAGAATGAAATTAAAACATTCTTCAACACCATGTACAAAAATAAACTCAGAATGGATTAAGGACCCAAATGTAAGACTGGATACTATAAAACTCTTAGAGGAAACCATGGGCAGAACACTATCTGACATAAGTCGTAGCAATATTTTTTTGGATCTGTCTCCTAAAGCAAAGGAAATAAAAGCAGAAATAAACAAATGGGACCTAATTAAACTTAAAAGCTTTTGCACAGCTAAGGAAACCATAAACAAAAAAAGACATCTTACTAAATAGGAGAAAATGTTTGCAAATTATATGACCAATAAGGTGTCTGTATCCAAAATATATAAAATGTTCACACAACTCAACATTAAAAAAAAAAACTGATTAAAAAATGGGCAGAAGACCTGAATAGACATTTTTCCAAAGAGGATATGCAGATGGCCAACAGTCACATGAAAAGATGCTGAACATCACTAATTATCAGGGAAATGTAAATGAAAACCACAATGAGATACCATCTCATCCCTGTCAGAATGAGTATCATCAAAAAAAAAACAAAACAAATACAAACATTGGGGAGGTTGTGGATAAAAGGGAATTCTCATTCACTGTTTTTGGGAATGTAAACTGGTGCAGCTACTGTGGAAAACAGCTGGAAGTTTTCTCAAAATAACTAAAGGTAGAACTACTATATCATACAGCAATTACACTCCTTGGTATATATCAGAAAAAACAAAAACAAAAACACAAAACAAAAAACACTAATTCAAAAAGATATGTGCACCCCAATGTTCATAGCAGCATCATTTACAATTACCAAGCTATAGAAGAAATATAGTGTCCATTAATGGATGAATGGATAAAGAAGACATTATATATATATAATATATGTATATACACATACATATACATATTTATACAACGGAATACATCTCAGCCATAAAAAGAATGAAATTTTGCCATTTGCAACAACATGGATGAACTTCCACTCCTAATGAATTAGGCTTTTGGAGGTTGAAGACCACGCAATCTGAATTTTAAACAACACTCTCTAAGACATTCTTATGTACATTAAGTTGAGAACAATGGGTGTGAGCAATAGCAACCTACTTAGTTTTATGTAAGATATTTAAATTATCATATTTTAGCTTTAGAAAAATCACTCAAATATCAGTGTAGGGAAAAGATTGGAGGAGAGCAAGACTGGACACTGGGAGATCAGTTAGGAGAACTTAGCAATATTTTAAGCATGAGATAATGATGAACTGAAGTTAACAAAGAAGACATAAAGAAGTGAAAGATTTAGAAAATGTCATAGGACTAACCTGTAGAGAATTAGATGCTTAGTTAAATATTGGAGGCAAGAGAAATGGAGAAACCCAATTTCCAATTTGGGTTACTACATGGATAAATGTAACATTTACCAATATACTGAATATAAGAGGAAGAACATATGTGGTTGAAAGATGACTAATTCAACCTAGTATTTGTTAAATCTGAAGTCTCTATAGACTACTCAGCTTGAACTATGTAGGAAGGAGGTGGATTATGGGTTAGAAAAGAGATCACAGCTGGAGATAGAGATTTGGGGATTACCAGCATTTGAAGCAATGGTGGCCCATAGGACTATTAAGAGAATGTGTATAGAATGAGAAGAACACATTGTATATCAAAACATACCTTAAAAGATTACCAATATTGAATGTGGAGGTAGAGAAAATGGAGTACATGAAGAAAGAAAAACAGGAATGTTCATAGATGTAGAAGAGAATCATGAAAGAATGACGCCCCTGAATCCAAGGATGGAAAGAATTTCAAAAAGGAGTATCAACAATATCAAATGCCATAAAAGGGTAAGGTAAGGAAAGGAACAGGATGTTGCTACTAGGAAATAATTTATAATTGGAGATAAAAAGAGAATAAGATTTATTTGAGATATATTCTTCCATTTCACCACCAACGTCAGGACACTATTCAGTAAATAGTGGGGTTGTGTAAAATAATTTGTCTTAAACTAAATTCCAAGGACTCCTTTAGTTTGACCAAAATTCCCTTATAGTAATTATGGTCTCGACTGACAATGCTAGAGTACTATCTGGTTATGGATACCTGATGTAACTCTGCATTTGTCTAAAAGGACAGGAAGATGATTCACATTGTATATGGTTAAGCTTTATGTAGAATACTACAAATGTGAACATTATTCAAGCTCTGGCTTCTCACTCTACATCTTAAATTACTTTCTAACCTTAAATGTAATAGCTTGTACTATGGTGGGATTTTGATTTCTTTCTTCTTGGAAGTCTCAGAATAAATGTTCTCAATTTAAATGTAACCCATTTCATGTAAGATATAATTTTCTGCCTTGGTTTGGCATTATATGAGATGGAAATGTGAAAGAAGGTCACTGGGTTTCAAATAATTAATTAGATGCCTTTATATTGTACAGAAATATTTTTATATTTCTGGACCCTTGATATCAAAATATTACATATTTTCTGGATGTCCTACATAATTTTTATATATTTTAATTAGTTAAGACTACTTAGGAAAACATGAATAGAAAATAAACATAGGCATTAAAATCACCATCTTGGAACCTGAGGATTTTTTTCTACTTGACTGTTTTCCCACTTTACTTAATATTTCACTATTAGTGAAGATATATTAAATGTATGCTGCATGAAATCTGGGAAGAATATTAATAAGATGAAATTGAATAACAATGTAAAATAATGTGTGTAGTCTAAAATAATCTAAGTAAGGATGTTGGTGATATATTGTTCATTACAGCACATATAAATATATCTATGATTTCATTGAACATTATACTTAATAGGAATAAAAAATGATGATATACTTTAAAAAAATTGTGACCTTGAGCTTCATATCATCCAAGAGTATGTAAACTGAGGTGTCACTGCACTTTATTCAGTGTTGTGAAAACTATAAATAAAGTATATTTATTTGTTCATACTATGAGTTTAGAGCAAATGCTAGAACATTTTCACATGACACACATATATCAGAAAAATCTGAAATGTCATAGAATGTGTGCCATGACTTTATTTCATAGAGATATAATAGTAAATATAGCATGGAAGGCATTTAAAGTAGCCAGTAGAGTCAGATAATGTTGGGAGCTATTACTCTGTGTAACTTTGTGCAACCACCTCAAATTCAGGGGTTACAATACCTCAACCCCATATTATTTCTCCTAATAAAGCTAACCTCCCTGGTTACTCTTTCCTTAGGTCTCCTATAATTTGATTTCACACTGACATCTCTAAGATCTTATCATATTTCTCATTATCAAATTCTGGTGTAGCTATGGAGGAAAAGGATAAGAAAAATCTTCCAAGAGAGCATAACCAGTGGCTATGGAAGACAATAGAAGAAAGAATCTTTTAGAAAATACAGGAAAAGACTCCACTCTTCAAGAAGGTATTCATCATTATTCTTGTCCAGTAAAATATGTGTCATGGACCAGTGATTACGTTCTGTTTCCCTTCCTCCACTTTCCAGAATGAGAGCTTCGTTAGTAGTTAAACTGTAACATATTGACAATTGTAAGTACTAGATTATTAGGAGAAGATAATTTGTCTTTTGGCTACAGTACAGCAGGTCAAAAATATCAATACCTGGATCTTTGGGAAGGACCTTTATATTACACAGAAATCCCGAATATTGAGCTGAATGCATTAATCGACTCCAACCTTGGGTTAGGCAAGTGGGTGAGAGTTTATATATATACACTGGCATATACATATATACCAATTGGAGAAGTGTATGTATAGTAAAAGTAATGAGTTTAAATATTGAGTATCAAAATGGTGGAATGTGGCTGATACTGTTACCAACATACCTTTCATTTGCTCCTTCTTTGTAAAAGAGTATCCCAATTTATTTTTCAGTTGGCATTGGTCAATCTCAAAATTCGAAGTGTGATTGCTCTAAAAGAAAAATTATATAAGAATTTAATAAATAATGAATGTGGCTTTCCAATAAAAGGAATTAGTCAATATATTCTGCTAAGGCAATTGAAAGATGAGATTATGTCTTGTTCATCAAAGAATAATGAAAATACAAAATAACGAAATAAAATATGTAGTTTAAGAAAGGTGCATTTAAATTGCAGTTCTCCTACCTACAATTTTGTTTTCTTGTGACCTTTTGGGACCTTAGTTTATTCATGTATAAAAGTTGGATAATAGTATCACCTACAACATGAGTTGCCATGTGAATTAAAGAGAAAAGATAAAAATCCAACACATTACCTGGCATATAGACTATGCTCAATATATATTAGATCCAGACTTGAGATGTCCATGCAGCACTTCTGCATGCAGTTCATTAAGCTCAAATGTTGGGAGCAATGATTTTACAGTGAGAACGCTAATCTGATGTGGTCGATGCCAGACCTCCATACACAGCACCCTACAGGCATTAAAAGTAAAGAGAAGAGAGATAGCTTCAAGACTGCAGAGGAGTAAGACATGGAGATCACCACAAATACATCAAAAATACATCTACATGAAGAACAGCACCTACAGAACACCTACTGAATACTGGCAGAAGACCTCAGACTTCCCAAAAGGAAAGAAACTCCCCATGTACCTGGGTAGGGCAAAAGAAAAAAGAAAAAACAGAGACAAAAGAATAAGGATTGGACCTGCAATTCTGGGAGGGAGCTGTGAAGGAGGAAAAGTTTCCACACACTAGGAAGCCACTTCACTGGCAGCGATCTTGGGTGGGTGTGGGGGAAGCTTCAGAGACACAGAGGAGAGCACAGCAACAGGGGTGCAGAGGGCAAAACAGAGAGATTCCCGCACAGAGGATCACTGCTGATCAGCACTCACCAGCCTGAGAGGCTTGTCTACTCACCCACTGGGGTGGGTGGGGATAGGGAGCTGAGACTCTGGCTTTGGAGTTCAGATCCCAGAGAGAGGACTGGGCTTGGCTTCTTGAACACAGCCTGAAGGGGGCTAGGGCGCAACAGCTAGCTGGAAGGGAGTCCGGGAAAAAGTCTGGACCCGCCTAAGAGGCAAGAGACCATTGTTTGGAGGTGTGTGAGGAGAGGGGATCCAGAGAACTGCCTAAGTGAGTTCCAGAGATGGGCGCAAGCTGTGGCTATCAGCACGGACACCAGAGAGGGGCATGAAATGCTAAAGCTGCTGCAGCCATCAAGAAGCCTGTGTGCAAGCACAGTTCACTATCCATAGCTCCCTTCCTGGGAGGCTGTGAAGCCAGCCACTGCCAGGGTCCCGTGATCCAGGGACAACTTCCCTGGGAGAACACACATTGTGCCTCAGGCAGGTGCAAAGTCACACCGGCCTCTGCCACTGCAGGCTCACCCTGCATTCCGAACCCCTCCCTCCTCCCTGCCTGAGTGAGCCAGAGTGCCCTAATCAGCTGCTACTTTAACCCCATCCTGTCTGTGTGGGGAACAGACACCCTCAGGTGACCTACATGCAGAAGCGGGGCCAAATCCAAAGCTGAACACCAGGAGCTGTGCGAACAAAGAAAGAGAAAGGGAAATCTTTCCATGCAACCTCAGGTGCAGCGGATTAAATCTCCACAATCAACTTGATGTACCCTGCATCTGAGGAATGCTTGAATAGACAACAAATCATCCCAAAATTGAGGTGCTGGACTTTGGGAGAAACTGTAGACAAGGAGTTTGCTTTCTGCAACTAATTTGTTTCTGGTTTTATGTTTTTCTTAGTTTAGTATTTAGAATATTTTTTTTAATTTTTTATTTTAATAACTTTATTTTATTTTATCTTTCTTTCTTTCTTACTTTTTCTCACTTTTCTTCTGAGCCGTGTGGCTGCCAAGGTCTTGGTGCTCCAGCAGGTGTCAGGACTGAGCTTCTGAGATGGGAGAGCTGAGGGCAGGACATTGGTCCACCAGAGAACTCCTGGCACCACATAATATCAATCCAAGAAAGCTCTCTCAGAGATCTCCATTTCAACGTGAAGACCCAGCTCCACTCAATGACCAGCAATCTACAGTGCTGAACACCCTATGCCAAACAACTAGCAAGACAGGAACACAACCCTACCCATTAGCAGAGAAGCTGCCTAATATCATAATAATTTCACAGACACCCAAAATCGCACCACTGGACACGGTGCTGCCCACCAGAGAGACAGCATCCAGCCTCTACCACCAGAACACAGGAACCAGTCACCTCCACCAGGAAGCCTACACAACCAAACTGAACAAAACTTACCCACTGGGGGCAGACACCAGAAACAATGTAAACTACGAACCTGCCGCCTGCCAAAAGGAGACCCCAAACACAGTAAGTTAAACAAAATGAGAAGACAGAGAAATACAGAGCAGGTGAAGGAGTAAGGTAAAAACCAACCAGACCAAACAAATGAAGAGGAAATAGGCAGTCTGCCTGAAAAAGAATTCAGAGTTATGATAGTAAAGATGATCCCAAATCTTGGAAATAGAAAGGAGAAAATAAAAGAAACCTTTAACAAAGACTTAGAAGAACTAAAGAGCAAACAAACAATGATGAACAACAAAATAAATGAAATTTAAAATTCTCTAGAAGGAATCAATAACAGAATAACTGAGGCAAAGAACAGATAAGTGACCAGGAAGATAAAATATTGGAAAAAACTACCACAGAGCAGAATAAAGAAAAAAGAATTGGAAGAATTGAGGACAGTCTCAGAGACAACTGGGAAAACATTAAACACACCAACATTCGAATTATAGGGGTCCCAGAAGAAGAAGAGAAAAAGAAAGGGACTGATAAAGTATTTGAAGGGATTATAGTTGAAAACTTCCCTAACATGGGAAAGGATAGTCAATCAAGTCCAGGAAGCACAGAGAGTCCCATACAAGATAAATCCAAGGAGAAACATGCCAAGACACATATTAATCAAACTTTCAAAAATTAAATACAAAGAAAAAATATTAAAAGCAGCTAGGGAAAAGCAACAAATAATATACAAGGGACTCCCCATAAGGTTAACAGCTGAACTTTCGGCAGAAACTCTGCAAGCCAGAAGGGAGTGGCAGGTATAGTTAAAGTGCTGAAGGTGAAAAACCTACAACCAAGATTACTCTACCAAGCAAGAATCTAAGTCTCATTCGACAGAGAAATTAAAACCTTTACAGACAAGCAAAAGCTAACAGAATTCAGCACCAGCAAACTGGCTTTACAACTAATGCTAAAGCAACTTCTCTAGGCAGGAAACAATAAAGAAAGAAAAGACTTACAGTAACAAACCCAAAACAATTAAGAAAATGGTAATAGGAACACACATATTGAAAACTGCCTTAAATGTAAATGGATTAAATGCTCCAACCAAAAACATACACTGGCTGAATGGATACAAAAACAAGACCTGTATATATGCTGTCTACAAGAGACCAACTTCAGACCGAAGGACACATACAGACTGAAAGTGGGGGGATAGAAAAAGATATTCCATGCAAATGGAAAGCAAAAGAAAGCTGGAGTAACAATTCACAAATCAGAAAAAATAGGCTTTAAAATAAAGACTATAAGAAGACAAAAGAAGGACACTACATAATGATCAAGGGATCAATCCAAGAAGAAGATATAAAAATTGTAAATATTTATGCACCCAACATAGGAGAACCTCAATACATAAGGCAAATGCTAACAGCCATAAAAAGGGAAATCGACAGTAACACAATAATACTACAGGACTTTAACATCCCCTTTCACCAATGGACAGATCATCCAAAATGAAAATAAATAAGGAAACACAAGCTTTAAATGATACATTAAAAAAGATGGACTTACTTGATATTTATAGGACATTCCATTCAAAAACAGCAGAATACACTTTCTTCTCAAGTGCTCATGGAACATTCTCCAGGATAGATCATAATTTGGGTCACAAATTAAGCCTTGGTAAATTTAAGAATATTGAAATTGTATCAGGTATCTTTTCTGATCACAACGCTATGAGACTAGATATCAATTACAGGAAAAAATCTGTAAAAAATACAAACACATGGAGGCTAAACAATACACTACTAAATAACCAAGAGATCACTGAAGAAATCAAAGAGGAAATCAAAAAAAAAAACTAGAAAAAAATGACAATGAAAACACGTTGACCCAAAACCTATGGGATGCAACAAAGGCAGTTCTAAGAGGGAAGTTAATAGCAATACAATCCTACCTCAAGAAACAAGAAACATCTCAAATAAACAACCTAACCTTACACCTAAAGCAATTAGAGAAAGAAGAACAAAAGACCCCAAAGTTAGCAAAGGAAAGAAGTCATAAAGATCAGATCAGAAATTAATTTTAAAAAATGAAGGAAACAAGAGCTAAGATCAATAAAACTAAAAGCTGGTTGTTTGAGAATATAAAGAAAATTGATCAACCTTTACACAGACTCATCAAGAAAAAAAGGGAGAAGACTCAAATCGATATAATTAGAAATGAAAAAGGAGAAGTAACAAATGACACTGTAGAAAAACAAAGGATCATGAGAGATTACTGCAAGCAACTATATGCCAATAAAATGGACATCCTGGAAGAAATGGACAAATTCTTAGAAAAACACAGCCTCCCGAGATTGAACCAGGAGGAAATAGAAAATATAAACAGACCAATCACAAGCACTGAAATTGAAACTGTGATTAAAAACCTTCCAACAAACAAAAGCCCAGGACTAGATAGCTTCACAGGTGAATTCTGTCAAACATTTAGAGAAGAGCTAACACCTATCTTTCTCAAACTCTTCCAAAATACAGCAGATGCAAGAACACTCCCAAACCCATTCTATGAGGCCACCATCACCTTGAAACCAAAACCAGACAAAGATGTCTGAAAAAGAGAATACTACAGACTAATATCACTGACGAACATCGATGCAAAAATCCTCAACAAAGTACTAGCAAACAGAATCCAACAACACATTAAAAGGATCATACACCAGGATCAAGAGAGCTTTATCTCAGGAATGCAAGGATTCTTCAATACACACAAGTCAATCAATGTGATAAACCATATTAACAAATTGAAGGAGAAAAACCATATGATCCTCTCAATAGATGCAGAAAAAGCTTTGGCAAAATTCAACACTCATTTATGATAAAAACCCTCCAGAAAGGAGGCATAGAGGGAACTTACCTCAACATAATAAAGGTCATATGTGACAAACCCACAGCTAACATCATTCTCAAGTGTGAAACACTGAAAACTTTTCCACTAAGATCAAGAACAAGACAAGGTTGCCCACTCTCACCACTGTTATTCAACATATCTTTGCAAGTTTTAGCCACAGCAATCAGAGAAGAAAAAGAAATAAAAGGAATCCAAATCTGAAAAGAAGAAGTAAAACTGTAACTCTCTGCAGATGACATGATACTATATATAGAGAATCCCAAAGATGCTACCAGAATACTACTAGAGCTATTCAATGAATTTGGTAAAGTAGCAGGATATAAAATTAATGCGCAGAAATCTCTTGCATTCCTATACACTAATAGTGAAAAATCTGAAAGAGAAATTAAGGAAACACTTCCTTTTACCATTGCAACAAAAAGAAAAAATATCAAGAATAAACCTACTTAAGGAGACAAAAGACCTGTACACAGAAAACTATAAGAGACTGATGAAAGAAATTAAAGACGATACAAACAGATGGAGAGATATATCATGTTCTTGGATTGGAAGAGTCAACATTGCAAAAATGACTATACTACACAAAGCTATCTACAGATTCAATGCAATCCCTATCAAACTACCAATGTCATTTTTCACACAATTAGAACAAAAAGTTTCATAATTTGTATGGAAAAACATGAGACTCCTAATAGCCAAAGCAATATTGAGAAAGAAAAACGGAACTGGAGGAGTCAGGCTCACAGACTTCAGATTATACTACAAACTGCAGTAATCAAGACAGTATGGTACTGGCACAATAACAGAAATATAGATCACTGGAACAGGAGAGAAAGCACAGAGATAAATCCAGACACATATGGTCACCTTATCTTTGATAAAGGAGGCAAAAATATAAAATGGAGGAAAGACAGCCTCTTCAATAAGTGGTGCTGGGAAAACTGGACAGCTACATGTAAAAGAATGAAATTAGAACACTGCCTAACATCATACACAAGAATAAACTCAAAATGGGTTAAAGACCTAAAAGTAAGCCCAGACACTATAAAACTCTTAGAGGAAAACATAGGCAGAACACTCTGTGACATACGTCACAGCAAGATCCTTTCTGACCCACCTCTTGGAGAAATGGAAATTAAGAAACAATAAACAAATGGGACCTAATGAAACTTAAAAGCTTTTGCAAAGGAAATCATAAACAAGACGAAAAGGCAACCCCTCAGAATAGGAGGAAATATTTGCAAACGAAGCAACTGAGAAAGGTTTAATCTCCAACATATACAAGCAGCACATGCAGCTCAATATCAAAAAACATCCCAATCCAAAAATCAGCAGAAGACCTAACTAGACACTTCTCCAAAGAAGATATCCCGATTGCCAACAAACACATGAAAGGATGCTCAACATCACTAATCATTAGAGAAATGCAAATCAAAACTACAATGAGGTATCACCTCACACCAGTCAGAATGGCCATCATCAAAAAATCTACAAACAATAAATGCTGGAGATCGTGTGGAGAAAAGGGAACCCTCTTGCACTGCTTTTGGGAAGGTAAATTGATACAGCCACTATGGAGAACAGTATGGAGCTGCCTTAAAATCTAAAAATAGAACTACCATATGACCAAGCAATCCCACTACCTGGCATATACCCTTAGAAAACCATAATTCAAATAGTCATGTACCACAATATTCAGTGCAGCTCTATTTACAATAGCCAGTACATGGAAGCAACCTAAGTGTCCATCGAGAGCTGAATGGATAAAAAAGATATGACACATATATACAATGGAATATTACTCAGCCATAAAAAGAAACAAAATTAAGTTATTTTTAGTGAGGTGGATGGACCTAGAGACTGTCATACAGAGTGAAGTAAGTCTGAAAGAGAAAAACGAATACCGTATGCTAACACATACATATGGAATCTAAAATAAATAAATAAATAAATAAAAGGTCATGAAGAACCTAGGGGAAGGACAGGAATAAAGATGCAGACATAGAGAATGGACTTGAGGACTCAGGGAAGGGGAAGGGGAAGCTAGGACGAAATGAGAGAGTGGCATGTACGTATATACACTATGCAATGTAAAATAGATAGCTAGTGGGAAGCAGCCACATAGCACAGGGAGATCAGCTCTATTCTTTGGGTCCACCTAGAGGGGTGGATTAGGGATGGTGGGAAGGAGATGCAAGAGGGATCAGATATGGGGATATATGTTTATGTGTAGCTGATTCAGTTTGTTATACAGCAGAAACTAACACACCATTGTAAAGCAATTATACTCCAATAAAGATGATATATATCTATATCTATATATCTATATCTATATCTATATCTATATCTATCTATCTATCTATCTATCTATCTATCTATCTATCTATCTATCTATCTATCTATCTATCTATATATATATGTTAGATCCTTCCCCCTTTAATCAATAGTTTTGAATACAGAAGTGACTTGATGTAAGTCACTTGATTTAAAAAAATTTCTCCTGTTTCTCTAATGAGAAATGACTGAAGTGGGACAAGGGTAGAAATAAGGGATGAAAACTGATACTAACGTATTCTCTTATCCTTGCACTTAAAAATTCTGAGAGGAAGTTTATATTTCTTTTTCGTGTTAAACAATACAAAATTGGGCAAAATGTGTTAGCTACTTTCTCCAGGAAATACTTACTACTTGGAGATCAATCTGTGGTCTAAGAAAGCAGCTTATGTAACAGCATACTCAGTAATACTCACTGCAAGTTCCTCTCTTTGCTGACCCCACAAATAAAATGCTTATAAGTCATAAACTTTGGCCAATACCAACCAATTCTCCACCTAGGAAGCACTACCTTAATACCACTAAGCCTAGGCTCTAAAACTGAATTAGCATCCTCTCAGACTTCCCTATTCTGAGACACAATCTCAAAACTGTCAATGTGGTGTTCTCTTATTGTGATAAATCTAATAAACATATTGTGTTTGATAAATAGGCTTTTCTGTAGTCTTTTTGGGGAATTAACAGCTGATGGGAAACTAGTTAATAGGTTATTGCATTAATAAAAGTAAGAGATAAAACATTGATTTTTGTGATAATGTTAGTTGTGAAGGCTCTGCAAAGTGTTTGGATTCTAAAACTATTTTTTAATAATAGCTAAGAGGATTTTCAGACAGATTGGATGAGGAATGGGAGGACAAGATAGGAGCCAAGGATAGTTTCAAAGTTTCTGGACTAAGTAGCAGGAAATAATATTTCCACTTATTACATTTAAAGCCATGGAACTCAATGAGATCTCCAAGGGAGTGAGTGTGGACAGAACAGAGAGCGGTACAAGAATAAATTCCAGGGTACAACAGTACTTTCCCCCCTTGTCTAAATACTACTTACTTATTTTACCTAACTTCTAGTATCTTTCCAGACTCAGCTCAGACATCACTTCCTCTGAAGAGCTGTCTTTGATCTTTGGCCTTCTTATGCCCAGGGAACCATGAATATACCTCTGTTATTGTGTTTATAGCATGCAATTTTAATAACACAAATAGATAGACATAAATACTTTTTTCTTCTTCCATCAGATAATGAATTCCTTCAAGTCAGACATCATATATTTATCTTTACATCAACAAGCACCTACCATAAAACCTAAGACATGGTGTTCAGTAAATTAGTGATGGTTGCTATAGGAAGTGAATGCATCTGAATTTTATAATCCCAAGAGTTGTAGGACTTAGAACAAGAAAGAACACTTGGCCTCTCACCCCTTCTAAACATTTTTATATAGGTGATATTTGATTGAAAGAAATTTCTAAAAGAGTAAATTGAAGTTTATAGTGTGTACAGAAATACAGGCATGCTTTGGCAGTGAGTAATTAAATAGATTAAAGGTATGGATATGAGTTTTTGACCTTTTTGAACTTCTGCTAGTGAGATAACCTACCCTTACATACGTTGGTCATTTCACAGTTCAATTACCAGTATTGAATGGCAACAAAAGTTGTGAGAGCCTTGAGGATAGCTGCCAGAATACACTGCCCTTCAACAAATTTTAAAACTTGTTATGTTTTTCCCATTATATCTATCACCTATGCATTTTTAATGTGTGAGAAAACAAGTACTTGTTCTGATTATGAAGTCCTAAAATCTCTAATAGGAACAAGTTTTAGATCACACAGTTTGAAGTCAAACAAAAGGGTTTGCATATAAGAAGACTGATTAGTAAAGGAAAGGAAAGGAAAAGATAACAAAGATTGTTTGATTATTTCAGTGTGTTCATTTTTCTATGGTGAAATATCCCAGGTGGCTCCCTTCCTTAGCCTACTTCCCTAATCTTTACAGAAGACTAGAATCCTCTGTCAGAAACCAGAAAGAAATGTTGGTTACGAGGCAGAGAAGCAGACTTTTGCTAATAAGTCATGAGGATACACAATAATAAGATTGAATTGCCAAATAAGTGTTTCAGAAGTGTTTTAGGTTTGATACAAAGGAACAAAGGCTTTTATACTTTATTATATATTCTCCTGACACTTCTTTCTCAGAATGATTATGTACATGAGCAGGCTTAAACTGTTTAGTGTCTTAAATGGAGTGATATTTGTGCATTACCTTGAACTAAATACATGTGTTTCATGAACATAGTGAAAACTATACTGAATATTTATATTATATTATATATTTTATATTATATTATATTATATTATATTATATTATATTATATTATATTATATTATATTATTATATTATATTATATTATATTAATTTGGTTAGGTTAAATCTTCAGTAGTAATCTTAGCAACATATTAGTTTTCCTCATCATAACTGATAATAGTTTTGATTTGTGTGTCTCAGGCTCTGTGAGAGTAAGTTAAAGTTCCCATCTCCCAAGAAGTCTTACACAGTGAAAATTTATCAAGTGGGAATTTAGTGGGTTTACTTGCAAAATATAGACCCTATAGTAGTGTATATGTATTAAACTCTTACTTTGTACTAGGTTCCCTTTTAATCCACTTGTACATTTTATTTCAATTAATTTTTACAAAAACACTATTTTTATACACATTTGTTAAATGAGGAGCTTAAAAATCATCTTTGTTATTAACCTAAAAACTGTTCACCTGCGATTTTTAGTTTAATTTTGAAAAGTTTTGGCAGCTCTGTTAAGATTTAACTCACATACCATATAGCCATTCACTCATATAAACTGTAAAATTAAGTGGTTTTTAGCATATTTGCAGAGCTGTGCACAATCAATTTTAGAATATTTTCATCACTACAAGAGAAATCCATACCCATTAGCAATCACTCTCCATCCTCTCTCCCTCCTTCATAGCCCCAGAGTATCACTAATCTACTTTCTGTTCCATGGATTTGTCTGTATTGACATTTCACATAAATGCCATTGTTATAGAGATTAAGAATGCATTTTGCCCTGTCTCTGTTCCTTTTAGTTCAAGTTGGTAGTGTTTCTGCTAATATAGTATTCTCACAAGCATTCATAGTTCTCCCAGGTATGACATGGTGTTCCTTGCCATAAGATGAGAAGGTCTTTCAGAGAACTTTGCAGGATAACTCCATATCTATTCCCGACTTCTACCAAGATGGTTGATTGGATCCATGTTTAACACACTTAATCTATTCAGCAAAAGGTTTCTTGTAACACCCTTGGCCTTCTCTCCTAAACATGATTTTACAACAGCGAGTTTCCTAATTTTGCCATCTTTTTCAATCTGGATAGGCTAAAAGTCTTCCATTTCATTAATTTTTGGTTCCTTGTAGCTTAACAGTTCTTTCCTCAATTTATCTCTTTCTCCCACATTTTCTAGAAGCATCAAGAAGAAACCAGGCTGCACCTTCAATTCTAAGCTTGGAAATCTCTTCAGCTGAATATTCATAATTATTGTTTACAAGTTCTATCTTCCACTCAATAGCAGAACACAGTTCAGATAAGTTTTCTACTACTTTATAACAAGAATTGCCTTCCTGCACTTTCCAGTAACATCTTACGTCCTTCCCAGCTCTCATCAGAAATACCTTTAATGTTCATATTTCTGTTAGATTTTGTGATATGACTTTCTCTACTAAGCTCTTTGCTTTCTTATGAGCCCTCACCAGCAGTGCTTTTAATATCTGTATTTTTACCAACAGTTTCCTTAAGGCAATATATTCTTCTTCTACCATACTTCTGAAAACTCTTCCAGATCTACCCATTACCCAATTCCCAAGACACTTCAATGTTTTTAGGTATTTGTTACAGCAGCAGCTCTCTTCCCAGTATCAAAATCTCTGTTAGTTTCCTAGGTCTACTGTAATAAATTACCACAAACTGGGTGGCTTAAAATAACAGATATTTTCTCCCAAATTTATGGAAGACTTAAGTCTGAAATCAAGGTATTGGCAGGGTATGTCCCTCCAAAGTCTTTAGAGAAGAATCCTTCATTGCCTCTTCCAGCTTCTGATGGCTCCAGACACTCCTTAGCTTGTGGCTGTGTAACTCCAATTTCTATTTCCATCTTCACATGGCTTTCTCATATTTTTCTGTTGTGTCTCTCTGGGTGTCTCTTATGATTCTTGTCATTGATTTTATGACCTACCCTTAAAATCTAAGTTGATCTCATCTCTTGGTCCTTAATTTAGTCAGATTTGCAAAGACCCTTTTCCTAAATAATGTAACATTCATATATTCCGATGGCTAGCAGGTAGAGATATGGCTATGGCTAGCAGGGGGAGGGCATCATACATGATACTACACCAGCTATTCTATCTGAAGTCTTCTTACAAGTGCCCTACTGTATCTACTCAAGGGGCACATATGTTCGCCTCTTCACTTTTCCAGCAGATAGTATATTTTATTAGATGTAATCCCAATTGTTTACTCTGCAACCGCAAATAGTTAATGTGTTTTTCAAAAAAAAAGCTATTCTGACTAGTTTTTATTGTAAAGGACGGAGCCATATCTTCCCTGGACCTCTATATTCCATCCCAGAAGCCAAAAGCTTGATAAGTAATTTTAATAATAATGTGTAGCTTCATGGAATTTTATTTAACGATGAGTTACCACAGTTACTTAATTTCTCTAGAATGGAATTGTCTTATGTATAGAACAATATGAGATACTTAGGTAGGAGTTGCATAAGAATTTGGAAGTAGCTTTGATCATACTGAGGTCCTACAGAACACATTTGCACAACTTAATGTATTGTTAATGATCCCAGTGTAATTCAACTTGGAAATTACCAGATTAACAAAATGACCTTTGACTCATGTCATGGAGCAAAACATTGTCTTAATCTTCTCTCTTGCTAATCATTTTGATTTGCATTTTTATCAGTTTAAAATTTGAGTTATTTTTGTACAGCAGCTATCATAACTGGGAACGTTTATCACTCATGGTAATTCATAAATAAATACATGATTTCATTTGATGATTAGAATGTGGTATTGTGGGTAAATAAATGAATATAGGTGGTCAGAATATAGCTTAATCATGATTTAAGCTTATGTACATTACATGGAAAAATAATCTCAATCTCAATATGATTACTATTCTTAATAGAATTTTGGGGACCCAAATTATCTTTTTATCTTCTTGGTAATGGCCACATGCCAGTTGTAGAGGCAATTCTTATACATAAGTTCATGAAACAAAATAATGCACAACTTAAAATTGCAATCTATTTATTCCCAGTAGAGCTTGTAGTCAAAGATAAGTCATTTAACCAGCTTATGCTTTAGTTACAGTAATTTTTATTGCATTTCAGTGAGTTTTATTAAATTCATTTATTAACTCTTGAGAGCTGGGCTCTTGGATTTTGTTTTTCCAAATTGAATGTTTTCATTAAACAGCAAAACAAAATTTACTCCTCACATACAAGGCTTACATAAAGCATCTTTGTATTGCAAATCTATTAAAATTTTGTTATGGCATATAAACAACAATTGCTGGAACAATCTTGTATTTTTCTCTATTGATAACACCCAAAGAATTGGAATGGATCACAAATACACACTATTAAAAATTATCATTTGTACATAATGAATGATGATTGAAGACATCAATCATCGTGCTTCTAAAAGGAAAGACTCTAAACTGGTTCTTATGACTAGACACTAAAATTGTAATCTATTCAGTCCACAGATTTCTCATAAAATATGCAGTTAGTGAGGTTACCAATAACCCAGATACACTGTAGATATTTTTTCTGGTAAAATCCTTGCTCTTCCTTCTTTTAAATCTGACCTATTTTCTCTTGGGAATTATATTCCTTCATATGTACATTAAAAGAAGATATCTTTCAAACATGACATGCTTCCTTTGCATCTAAAATGAAACACCTCCTTCTGTGTTAACTGTATTCTTTCAGTAAGTAGGTGGATAGCTCATGAGCTATGTAGCAAAGGGACATAGTAACGGACACATCATACATATTTCCTTTCAGTACTCAAATAGATCAGAAATACAATTAATGAGCTCTGCATTTAAATAGCTCCCTACTCATCTCAGGAAAGTTGTTCCACAATGTATGTATCATTGGTTTTAGTGTTAATAAGTTTTGATCACAAATTGTCAAAGCTATCCAGTGGCCCAGCCAATAAACTTAGGATGATCAATTTCTTTTTTAATGCCTTATTTCATATAGAATGAAACCTTGCACAGCATACACCTCCACTTACTGTAAACACTTGACAGACAAAAATTATTTTATTATTCAGGGAAGTCTTTACCCACCCCACCCTCGTGTTAATAATTAATAATTTTGTAAAATTTTTTTCTCAAATACAGAGCAATTTAAAGTCCCTCATAAAGTCAAAGCTGAGTTAGAGTTGTTTTGTTAATTTACAATTTCCACTGGATTGATATAAGTGAGGAAATATCAAGTAAGAAAATTCAACCAATTGTTTAAAATATTTAAAAAAAATATCATCACTTACATATTTCATAACTCATAGCCATTCATAATCATGACAACATGTCCTGGTAACTGTGCACATCACCAAATTTGTATAAACTTTAGACTTAAAAAAAAGTAATGTGTAATTTCATTTAATCTTGTGAAAATGCTAAAATGGGGGCCATTATTATCTTCATTTTACAGTTGAAAAAATTGAGTCTCAGATTGGTGGGAAAACCTGCCACATTCACATGGTGCTACATGTTTGTTAGAGTTGTGATTGGACTCCTGAGATTCCTGATGATACGTATTCTGCATTCTCTGAACTTAGGATTCATCAAATTCTTACTTCAGTCTTGTGAGGGAAACATTTTTCTTCTCTTTGCTCTTGATGCCTTACAGAAAAACTGAGGTTCAAAGAGCTTTCATTGTGTGCCTAAGTGTCACGGCTCCAATAACTGGAAAAACTGAGACTAGAATGCAGGTTGGTCTGACTCCAAGGTCTTTGTTGAGTAAATGAATGAATGAATGATTGCTTTACTCATTAAGAATGACAATAGTTGTTTAGAAACAAACATGATTCTGATACTCTAAGGAATATCTTCACAAAATCAATGCAATCAATTAAAAAAAGTAAAATATTTATGTCCATCTAGTTCTTGTTCGACTTTACATTACCAACTAATAATATATTTGACAAACCTTTTCTCCAATAATAGACTACCTAAATTAAGTGCATTTTATATCATTTCAACATAGCCTAAGTATAGAGTTTTTTTTTAATTAGCCAATCTATACACTTTACATATTCATTGCGTGTAAGCTGATGTCTTCAATCATCATTCATTATGTACAAATGATAATTTTCTTATTGTGAAAATTTAGGTTCCACTTTAGGAGAATATTCATTCAAAAGACTAAATCCATTTTTACATCTCTAAGGTTTTTAAGAGTATAAAAATTTCATTCACACAGGTAGATCAATGTATTATTGTACAATGTTAAGCCATCATTTTTAATTGTGTAATCTGATCTTTTATAGTTACATAGAATTTTCAGTTTACCAAAAAGTTTTAAAAGTATATGTAAACACTTATAGAAGGAGAGGAGTTTGTGGCCTACTTAACACAGAATTATGTTAAACTCTCCTTATCCTTTAAGGTTATATACACATATATCTAGTTCAAATACTATGATGACCAGGTGGAAAATCAGTCAAAATAAATTTGTATTTGAATATTTTTCCAATATAAATTCTGGAACAGTTAAATATTTTAAAGGTAATTTTAAAAATGCATCATTATTCTGTAAATATGTGTTGTAAATTCCTAGTTTCATGTTCCCATATCTCAATCTGGTATCTATACACTAAGGTTATATCCCCTAATGGTGCAATTTATATCTGTAATATCAACATTAAGCACTGAATGATACCTTCAGGGTATGATCCCACTCTCTTCTCATTTGTTACATGATCAGATACTTAAATAATGCTTTATCTACTCTCCTACATCCCCGTAACAACCTCCCTCCATCTTCTTCTGCTGTAGACACTAAGCCTCTTCATCAAACTCCATTCCTGATAAACTATCACCATCTATTTTTACTCAATGATGCATAACTCTGCTACAGAAAACCTTATACTGAGCAGATTTGTACCACTAAATTTCATGTTCTAACTTATAATCCCAACTATGTTTTCTCCATTGACTTAATTTGTTAGCTTTCCCAAACCATTTCTCATCCCCTAATCAATTAGTTCTCCACTAAGAAGAACGCTTCTTTAGTTACACACACCATATATACAAAAATAAACTCACTCACAATATGTGATATCAAAACTTTATAAAGCTCAGAATTATTCAGCAAGAGTTCTTCTCTTCAGAATATACCTATCTCCATATCTATCATTCTATCATTCTAGATTTAGGGGAAGGTGTGTCCTTTCTAAAATAGTTCTTCCCGACACATCTATGTAAATCTCCTTTGAGACAACCGTATAATCCTCCTGCCTTTTTTATGCACTGAACCTTGAAAAACTCTTAAGGATGGGGGTAAACAAAATAATATCCCCTCAAAGATGTCCACATCTTAACCCCCCAAACCTGTGCATGTAGTTCCTTAAATGGCAAAGGGTCTTTGCAGATGTAATTAAGTTAAGGATCTTGAGATGGGGAGATTATTCTAGAGTGTCTGAATGAGTCCAACATAATCACAGGGTCCTTATAAATGAAATATGAAGACAAAATGAGCTACTAATAATTAGACAGAGGAAGTGTAATTTTTTCCTAGTAAAACAAGTTTGTATGGTCATTCTAGCCTAAGGATGAGGAAATGGAGTGCCCTTAGATAGGAGCAAGACTATATATTTCATTTTAACAAGAGGGAAGGTTTAGTAGAGTTGACACTTGAACAATGCAAGGGTTAGGTATGCCGACCCTCATACAGTCAAAAATCTGTGTATAACTTGAAAGTCAGACCTACATATCCAGAGTTCTGTATCCAAAGATTCAATCAACCATGGAGTATGTAATACTATAGTATGTATTCATTGTAAAACTATGTGTATAAGTGGACCCACTCAGTTCAAACTCATGTTGTTTATGGATCAATTGTAATTGTAAAGAAATATAGTACATTGGTGGATACAATGGTGAGATATAGCAGTGCACATCTGATTACTTCAATTTTCCCGATGAATAATGAGGTGAAATCATAAACTAAAGTTTGAGTAGAAAAGAGAAAATGAGGAGTCATCATCTTGCAGACTAAGAATAAACCCATTTGATAATTTTATTAATGAATGTGAAGAGAAACTTGTCAGCATCATAGTGATTTTTCTTCAGCAAAAATCAGCTGCTCAGAATTATATAACAAGGAGTAAATTGACCCTACCTTCAGGCCCTAAGCAAAGTGGAGAGAGAAAGGAAAAAAAGCCCCCACTTGAGAAGTCTGCTGAGGGAGAGAGGAGTTTCTTCAAGTAACAAGACTCAACTAGATCAGAAAAGGGAGAAGAACATTTAAAGACGAGATTGTGGGTTAATAAGGGAGATGTTGATCAAAAAGTGTTTCAGAGGGCATAATATAAAAGCCCAGAAGGATGTGAGTTTGAGTCAATTTAGGGGATACACAGAGAGAGCAGTATGGGGATAGTTTGGGAGCAGTACAGAAAGTCTGTGGTTCTGATTGTGACTGAGATAAAAAGGATATGTGGCATGATAGGATCAGTCCTTGTATGTCTTAAGGAAGATGAGTAAACAGTTCAAGTTATGACCCACACTTTTTTCACTGGAAGAAATGGGACCACTGGAAAACTATTCATTTTATAGTTCCAGGTGGCATGGTAGCCTAGGATATAGGAAAGGCTTCATCGAGTGATGAGTATCTTTAGAAATTGGCCAAGCAATGACAATCAAGGGAAGGGATTATCAAAGAGCAAGCAGAAAGTGCGAAGACTTTTTGGGCTTCAACCTACTCTAGCATGAGTTATTTGTGAAGTCTTCAAGGTCAGTTGGTTTCTTCTATGGGAGAAGCACTATCTCACTTAAATATTGTCTTTATGAATGTATTCGGTTTGTGTGAGGGACTTATTTTTTAAATTAAGATGAAATTTGAGAGGTCAAAAAATGTACCAAATAATTATCCATAGCTAAATATAGATTTAGTTATGAGAAACAAAAGGTTCTAGAAGAATTTTTTCCTGGTACAATGAGAATGAAAGTCACTACATAGTGGGATACTATTTATTATTACTTTATTTTTTAAATTATCATACAGTAATTTTTTTTTTCTGATGGTGTACAGTCCTATGAATTTTAACAAATACATAGATTTGTATACCACCACCATAATCAGTATAGACAGTTCCATCACCCCAAAAACTACCTCATCCTATCCCTTTATAATGACACCATCCTCTCTATTACTAATCCCTGGTAACCACTAATCTGCTCTCCATCACCATAATTTTGTTGTTTTGAGAATGTCATTTAATAGAATCATACAGTATGCAACCTTTTGGGACTGGCTTCTTTCACTCAGCATATGGCCTTCGAGATTCATCCACATTGTTTCATGTATCTGTTGTTCATTACTTCATATTGCCGTATAGTATTTTATTGTATGGATGTACCAGTTTACCCATTAACCCACTGAATGACATTTGGGCTGTTTACAGATTTTGGCAACCATGAAAGAGCTGCTGTAGGGATTCATATGTGGGTTTTTGTGTGAACATAAGTTTTCATTTTAGTAGAGTATATAGAAAGGATGGGGTTACTGGGTCACATGGCAAGTATACACTTAATTAAATAAGAAACTGCCAAATTTTCTCCTGCACGGCTGTACCATTTGGTATTCCTACTAGTGATGAATGAGTTTTCTTGTTGTTCAGCATCCTCAACAGTTTATGGTTTTATCAATTTTGTTTTTGACATTCCAATAGGTATAGAGTGGTGTCTCATTAAAGTTTTGTGTTTCCTCAATGGCTAATAATGTTTAACATATTTTCATGTACTTCAGAGTGGGGATTTGATGAGATAATTTTCAAATATAAAATGGAAGTTATGGGTGGTGTACAACAATGAGTATTTCTGTATGGCAAGCATAACACTAGCCAGTGACCAGGGTTTAAAAGAGTGTGGTTCTAGGAACTTGATGAAAGATCAGAGTGAAGACAGTGAAGGGTATCATTTAGAGTAGTTATATGTGGATTTCTCTATAACTCTCACTTACTGCCAAGGAATAAAATTTAGTAAATTTATGACTGCCCGTTTACATTTTCCTTTCTTTCTTCTGAATTTACTATTTCTATTATTTCCAAGTCTTATACTGTTGGTTGGTAGAAATAATATCATGATCTACTTAATGTTTTACTACCATTAATAGAAAGCGTGTGTTATCTTTTAAATCTATGACTTCTAGGACAAAAATAGAGAAGTTCCAAGAGAAATTGAGAGCAACTTGAAAATGAAGAGTTAGTTAATCATACAATGAGTACAACTTTTAGCTAGAAACATTGTCAAATGTTTCTCTGACAGTATATGTAATCCTCTCTTTATTAAAAATATATTTTTGACATTGTAGAAAAATGAACCTTAGTACTAGAAATCAGATGCAAAGAATGAATCAAATGTTTTCCAGGGTTTTAGAATTATCATAGAATTTCAATAACCAAGATTTTACTGAAGTACTGTCCTTTGAATACAAAGACAATGAAGACACATTATCAGGACAGAATGTTTTTAATAGCAGAATTGGAGTTTTGCTGATTTATCCATGATCCTTCTTGCTGGTATCTAGAGTGTCACATAATTAGCAGTATCCATCTGCAATGCAGCTTTACTGAAGCTTGCAGAGTGTTATGTAGCTAGGGGATCATGCACACCTAATTGGATCATACAGAAATTAAACAAAACCAAAACATTATAAGGGCTAATTTTAATTAAGCAAGCACTATGTTGTAGGGAAAGTTCTAAGTGGAATCAGACAACTCATTTAATTTTTGCAAAAACCCTATATTTCTATTATTTTTGTCACCCCATTTTACAAATAAAAAAGAAAGAAAGATAAGGATAACAAGTAACCCGAGTTGACTCATTTGGTAAATGGTATAGTCAGATTTTAAATCCAGATGAGCTTCTACCAGTTTGAGCTCTTAAAACACTATGCTATTCGGCTTTCTGCATAATTCATTATGTAATGACAGAAAACTCAAAAACATTGCCAAATTGCAAAACCAAGTGTTTGCAAGTCTTCCTGCTTTGCTTCAATCTACTAATTAACATTTCTTTCCATTTATTTTTCTCCTAGATTAGAGAAATTGAATAAAGTATGTAAAGTGTTAAAGCAGTCAATATATGTTACTTATTATTATATTTTATTAAGGAATATGTAGACTTAATAAGAAAGTATGAGTAAGCAGCAAGAAGAAAGCATAAGATCACAGATAAAATTAAAGTAGAAAAATGTGTATAAGCATTTTCCTGAATTTGTAGTAATAATAAACCTCCAAACTTCTTGATTTCTTTTTTTTTTTTTCTCTCTCTACATCAAAGTAAATAAGTGCTTTGGGAAACATTGGACTAAAACTTTAGGGAAATGATTTACAAATGGGATTCCACTTCAAAGTATACTCCTGATCATCTCTGCTTGGGTTTTTCTCATTGCAGGGGTAAGAAAACTGCTGTGGTAAGTGGGAACACAGCTTGGATTCACTTGAGTAAATTCTTATTTGTTTCCAATTCTCTGAGCCAATATTACTCATCATTTATACATTGACTCAAGAGATGACCAGATGTCAGTTTTACATTTTGTCTTCTGAGGTTTGGACACGGAAATTGTCACTGAAGACTGCAAACAGGTGTATACTATGTTCAAACAGTGGTTACAGAGCCACGACAATAGAAATTACAGGAAAAAGCTCCTGTTTGTTTTTCCTGTCGGTGAGTTTACTGCTTAATTTCCTGTCTAGGTCTGATGGCTATAAACATCCTGTAAAACAAATATGCATTTTCTTCTAACACCTTCAATTGTATATCAAAGTCAGGTTCAAAGTGGAGAGCTTCTTAAGGGACTCTTCTACCTTTTCTTAAAAATAGGCAAATAAAAATTAATTGAGGGAAGTTTACTGAAAAATATCCAATTACATGTGTCTTAACATTAGGTGCAATCATTAAAAATGATTTTATTTAAGACATTGTGGTTATTAAGGTGTGTTGCTTTAAAAGATCCCACCCTTTTTTCCCCAAAATAATAGTGTGAATATGGGAGTTTGTCCAAGTTTGTCTTCAAACAGGGTCATACAATTTTAAAGAGGTAGTTTTAATTTAGAAACCGAGTTCCAGTATTCTGAATGAAGTAATTATTTTGACTATACTAATATAGAGGTACTTTCCCATCTATAGACTTTCTCGATAAAGGGTGTTTAATAAAAACTTGCTTTCAGGCAAAGCAGAAATTCTAGGATAAGATTTAATGGTGAAGAATTTAGAAGGAATATAAAATAGAGCTATATGTTCTCATGGAATAGTAGAAAATATGACGTTTCAATCAAACAAAGTAAAGAAAAAATACCCTCCTGTAGCACAACAAAGAATTCACAACCAGCAAAAAAATAATGTGATTTTCATGTACATTAGGAGATGAGTAACTTTCCCCATATTTCAATCTAGCAAAGGCTAACCTTTGGCAGAAGCTTTGAGACATGCTATCCTTTCTTCTACTTCCTTTTAGAGGGCTCTTGTAATTTCTCAAAACTTGCAAATCATGGCATGCTATAACCTTTTGCTGGTCACCTAAGAGACTAATAGGATACTATTTAATGTACTATACTTCCAATAAATATTAAAACAAGCTGTTCTTTCTGATATTTTGCAGGCAAAATATTTTCTGCTAGATCACATTCCTAGCTAATATAGCTTGTTTCGCTGAGGAGTCTCCACTCAACAGGATACTAAAGAAGAAGAACTTTTAAAATTCCTAAATCACTACTTTTTATCAATAACTGATAAATCTCCATTTACCATTCTTAATGATGCTTGGGCAAATTTCATAATTTCACCAAGGAATCATTGGTTGTTTCTATGGAAATAAATGAGGGCCACCCAAATGAGAACAGGTAGATGCTTCATATCCAAATCTTGCTATAGTAAGGGAGTTAGATACCATAACTTACATTTGGCGTAGACACAAATGCAGGCAGAAGAATGTGAAAGCACTATAGTACTATAGTGGTAAAAAAAGAAAAAAAAAAAAAGAAAGAAAGCTTCACTTATGCCCTAATTGGATTCTGTTGGCATGAGAACATTGTAGGTGGGGCTAAGAGGAAGCAGGGCACTCTATGTGACTGTTTAGAGGAGATTTTTGATTGGAAATGAGGATAAATATTAGGAAAGCTGTTAGTTATTAATCAAGTAAGTCCTGGCGATTTTGGTCTGATTGCAACAGAGGTTGTTGTTTGACTTCCTGGAATGGTTGCTAAAGATAGTGGCTTGAATTCCTAGAGTGGTTGATAAAAATAGGGGGATTGGTCTTATCGAATTATCCTTGCAGATTCTGGGTAAGAGCTCTATTTTCGATATGATCTGGCACTTGTCCATTTGTATATGAAATCACTTTTTAATTTTTATTTTATATTGGAGTATAGTTGATTTACAATATTGTGTTAGTTTCAGGTGTATGGCAAAGTGATTTATATATATACATATATGTATACATATATATATACACATATGTATGTGTATATATATACATATATGTGTGTATATATGTATATATACACACATATATATGTATATTATGTTCTTTTTCAGATTCTTTTCCCATATAGGTTATTGCAGAGTATTGAGTAGAGTTCACATGCTATACAGTAGGTCTTTGTTGATAATCTATTTTATATATAGTAGTGTGTATATGTTAAACTCAAACTCCTAATTTATCCCTCCTGCCCAAATTTCCCCTTGGGAAACTGTAAGTTTGTTTTCTAAGTCTGTGAATCTGTTTCTGTTCTGTAAATAAATTTATTTATTTCATTTTTTATATTTCAAAAATAAGTGATATCATATGATATTTGTCTTTCTCTGTCTGAGTTACTTCACTTAGTATGATAATCTCTAGATCCATCCATGGTGCTGCAAATGTCATTATTTCATTTTGTTTTATGGCTGAGTAGTATTCCATTGTATATATGTACCACATTTCTTTGTCCATTAATCTGTTGAGAGACATTTAGATTGCTTCAAAGTCTTTCCTATTGCAAATAGTGTTGCAATGAATATTGGGGAGAATGTATCATTTAGAAGTATGGTTTTCTCCAAATATATACCCAAGAGTGGGATTGCAGGATCATATGGTAGCTGTATTTTTCGTTTTTTTTAGGGACCTCCATACTGTTCTCCATAGTGACTGAACCAATTTACATATGCACCAACAGTGTAGGAGGATTCCTTTTTCTCCACACCCTCTCCAGCATTTATTGTTTGTCAGCTTTTAATGATGACCAGTCAGACAGGTGTGAGGTGATGTGATACCTCATTGTAGTTTTGATTTGTATTTCTCTAATATTTAGTGATATTGACATTTTTCATATGCTTTTGGGTCATCTGTGTGTCTTCTTTGGAGAAAAGTCTATTTAGATCTTCTGATGATTTGTTGATTGGGTTGTTTGTTTTTATGATATTGAGCTTCATGAGCTGTTTGTATATTTTGGAAATTAATCCCTTGTCAGTTACTTCTTGTGCAAATATTCTCTCTCATTCAGTGGGTTGTCTTTTCATTTTTTTTAAGGTCTTGTTTGCTGCGCAAAAGCTTTTAAGTTTAATTAAAACCCGTTTGTTTATTTTTGTTTTTATTTTCATTACTCTAGGAAATGGATCAAAAAAGATATTGCTGTTATTTATGTCAAAGTGTGTTCTGTCTATGTTTTCCTCTAAGAGTGTTAGAGTATCTGGTCTTACATTTAGGTCTTTAATCCATTTTGAGTTTATTTTCTGTAAGGTATTAGAGAATATTCTAATTGCATTCCTTTACACGTGGCTGTCCACTTTTCCCAGCACCACTTATTGAAGAGACTGTCTTTTCTCCAAGGAGGTATATTTTTGCCTCCTTTGTCATAGATTATTTTATCATAGGTGCATGGGTTTGTTTCTGGGCTTCTATCCTTTCCCATTGATCTGTATGTCTGTTTTTGTGCCAGTACTATACTGTCTTGATTACTGTAGCTTTGTAGTACAATCTGAAGTCAGGAAGCCTGATTCCTCCAGCTCTCTTTTGCATTCTCAGGAATGCTTTGGCTAGTCCAGGTTTTTGTGTTTTCTACAAATTTTAAGATTTTTTGTTCCATATCTGCAAAAGATGCCATTGGTAATTTGATAGGAATTTTGTTGAATCTGCAGATTACCTCAGGTAGTATAATCACTTTGATAAGATTGATTCTTCCAATCCAAGAACATGGTATATCTTTTGAACTATTTGTGTGATCCTCTTTGTGATTTCTTACATCAGTGTCTTATATTTTTCTTAATATAGGTCTTTTGCCCCCTTAGGTAGGTTTATTCATAGGTATTTTATTCTTTTTCATGCAATAGTAAATGGATTGTTTCCTTAATTTCTCTTTCTGATCTTTTGTTGTTAGTGTATAGAAATGCAACAGATTTCTGTATGTTAATTTTGTATCCTGCAACTTTACCGAGTTTGTTGATGAGCTCTAGTAATTTTCTGGTAGCATCTTTAGGATTTTCTACATAGAGTATCACATCGTCTGCAAACAATGACAATATTACTATTTTTCCAATTTGGATTATTTTTATTCCTTTTCTTCTCTGATGGTCATGGTTTTTATTCAATTTTATTGAATCCTTGTCTTGTTCCTGATCTTAGAGGAAATGTTTTCAGCTTTTCACAGTTGAGTATGATGTTAGTTGTGCATCTTTCATGTATGGCCTTTATTATGTTGTGATATGTTTCTTTTGTGCCCACATTCTGGAGAGTTTTTATCATAAATCGGTGATGAATTTCGTCAAAAAATTTGTCTGCATCTATTGAGATGATCATATGGTTTTTATTCTTAAATCTGTTAATATGGTGTATCACACTGATTGATTTCCGGATACTGAAAAATCCTTGCATCCTTGTAATAAATCCCACTTGATCTTGGTGTATGATCCTTTTAATATATTCCTGGATTCAGTTTGCTAGTATTTTCTTAAAGATTTTTGTGTCTATGTTCATCAGGGATATTGGCCTATAATTTTCGATTTTGTGATATCTTTGTCTGCTTTTGGTATCAGGGTGAGATGGCCTCATAGAATGAGTTTGGGAGTGTTCCTTCCTCTGCAATTTTTTGAAATAATTTTAGAAGGATAGGTGCTAACTCTTCTCTAAATGTTTGAAATAATTCACCTGTGAAGCCATCTGGTCCTGACTTTTGTTTGTTGGGAGTTTCTAAATCACAATTTCAATGTAACTACCTGTGATTGGTCTATTCATATTTTCTATTTCTTCCTGGTTCAGTCTTGGGAGATTGTACCTTTCTAAGAATTTGTCCATTTCTTCTAGATTCTCCATTTCATTGGCATATAGCCTCTTGTAGACGTCTCTTATGATCCTTTGTATTTCTGTGTTGACCATTGTAACTTCTTCTTTTACATTTCTAATTTTATTGGTTTGAGCCCTTTGCCTTCTTTTCTTTATGAGTCAGGCTAAATGTTCATCAATTTTGTTTATCTTTTTAAAGAACCAGGTTTTAGTTCCCTTGATTTTTTTCTATTATTTTCTTCATATCTACTTCATTTATTTCTGCTCTGATTTTTATGATTTCTTCTTTACATTTAGGTTTTTAATCCATTTTGAATTTATTTTTGCGTATGGTGTTAGGGAGTGTTCTAATTTCTTTCTTTTACATGTAGGTGCCCAGTTTTCCCAGTACCACTTATTGAAGAGACTGTCTTTTCTCCATTGTATATTCTTGCCTCCTTTGTCATAGATTAGGTGATCATAGGTGCATGGCTTTATCCCTGGGCTTTCTATCCTGTTCCACTGATCAATATTTCTGTTTTTGTGCCAGTACCATACTGTCTTCATTACTGTAGCTTTGTAATATAGTCTGAAGTCATGGAACCTGATTCCTCTATCTCCTTTTTTCTTTCTCAAGATTGCTTTGTATACAAAAATCATATATATATATTTATATGTATACACATATATATGTGTATATATACATATATATATATATATGTATATATACACACACACACACATACACACACACACATAACACAACATTGCTTCTTCTCTTAGGTCCATTGCTTTGTATAAAACTCATGCACTTATTTTAAATTAATCTATGAAAAAGGAACCAAGAGAGTACAATGGAAAAATGATATTCTCTTCAACAAATGGTGAGGGGAAAACTGGACAGCTGTTTGTAAAAAAAAAAAGAAAGAAAGAAATTAGAACATTCTTTAACACCATACACAAAAAATAAACTCAAAATGGATTAAAGACCTAAATGTAAGACCAGCTACTATAAAGCTCTTAGAGGAAAACATAGGCAGAACACTTTTTGACATAAATCACAGCAATATCTTTTATGATCTGTCTCCTAGACTAATTGAAATAAAAAACAAAAATAAACAAATGGGACCTAATTAAACTCAAAAGCTTTTGCACAGCAAAGGAAACCATAAACAAAATGAAAAGGCAACCCACAGAATGGGAGAAAATACTTGCAAACAATGAGACCAACAAGGGATTAATCTCCAAAATATACAAACAGCTCATGCAGCTTAATATCCAAAAAACAAAGAATCCAATCAAAAAGTGGGCAGAACACCTAAATAGACATTTCTCCAGAAAAGACATACAGATGGCCAAGAGGCATATGAAAAGATGCTCAACATGACTAATATTTAGAAAAATTCAAATCAAGACTAAAATGAGATATCACTTCATACTAGTTAAAATTGCCATCATCAAGAAGTCCCATAGATTTTGGGTCTTTGTGCTTTTATTTTCATTTGTCTCTAGGTATTTTTTGATTTCCTCTTTGATTTCTTCAGTTATCCATTGGTTGTTTAGTAACATATTGTTTAGCCTCCATGTGTTTGTGTTTTTTTCATTTTTTTTCCTGTTATTGATTTCTAATCTCATAGTGTTGTAGTCAGAAAAGATGCTTGATATGATTTCAATTTTCTTAAGTTTACCAAGGCTTGATTTGTGACCCAATATATGGTTTATCCTGGAGAAAGTTCCATGTGTGCTTGAGAAGAAAGTCTATTCTTCTGCTTTTGGATGGAATGTGCTGTAGATATCATTTAAGTCTACCTGGTAAAGTGTCATTTAAGACTTGTGTTTCCTTATTAATTTTCTTTTTGGATGATCGTTCCATTGTTGTAATTAGGGTGTTAACGTCCCCTACTATTATTGTGTTAATGTCAGTTTCCCCTTTTATGGTTCTTAGCATTTGCCTTATACATTCAGGTGATCCTATGTTGAGCACATATATTTTTACAGTTGTTATATATTCTACTTGGATGATTCCTTGATCATTATGTAGTGTCTTTCCTTCTCTCTTGTAACAGTCTTTATTTTAAAGTCTTTTTTGTCTGATATGAGTATTGCTATTCCAGCTTTCTTTTGATTTCCGTTTGCATGGAATATCTTTTTCCACCCCAGTTGTTATATATTCTACTGGGATTGATCCCTTGATCATTATGTAGTGTCCTTCTTTTTCTCTTGTAACATTCTTTATTTTAAAGTCTTTTTTGTCTGATATGAGTATTGCTATTCCAGCTTTCTTTTGACTTCCGTTTTGCATGGAGTATCTCTTTCCATTCCCTCACTTTTAGGATGTATGTGTCCCTAGGTCTGAAGTGGTTCTCTTGTAGATAGCGTATATAAGGTTGTTGCTTTTTTATCCATTCAGCCAGTCTATGTCTTTTGGTTAGAGCATTTAATCCATGTACATTTAAAGTTATTATTGATATGTATGTGTGTATTGCCATTTTTTAAAATGATTTGGGTTTGTTTCTATAGGTCCTTTTTCCTCCCTTCCTCTTTTGTTCTCTTCTCTTGAGGTTTGATGACAACCCTTTGTGTTTTGTCTGTGTTGCTTTTACTTTTTTGTGTGTATCTATTGTAGTTTTTGGGTTTGCTGTTACCATGTGGTTTTGATACAGCAATCTATATATGTATAAGATTGTTTTATGCTACTGGTCTCACTCATGTGGAGAGAAAGTTCCTTTAGCATTTGTTGTAAAGCTGGTTTGGTGATGTTGCATTCTATCAGCTTCTGTTTATCTGTAAAGCTTTTGATTTCTCTGTTGAATCTATTTGAAAGCCTTACTGGTTAGAGTATACTTGGTTGTAGGTTTGTCCCTTACATCACTTGAAATATATCATGGTAACCATTCTGGACAGAAGATTTTCTGCTGAAAAATCAGCTGATAACCATATGAAGTTTCCCTTGTGTGTTATTTGTTGCTTTTCCCCTGCTGTATTTATTTTTTATTTTTATTTTAACATCTATATAGGAGTTTAACTGTTTACAATGGTGTGTTAGTTTCTGCCTTATAATAAAGTGAATCAGATTATATATATATATATATATCCCTATATCTCCTCCATCTTATGTCTCTATTCCACCCTCCGTATCTCACCCCCTAGGTGGTCAAAAAGCACCGAGCTGATCTCCCTGTGCTATGTGGCTGCTTCCCGCTAGCTATTTTACATTTGGTAGCGTATATATGTCCATGCCACTCTCTCACGTCATCCCAGCTTACACTTGCCCCTCCCCGTGTCCTCAAGTCCATTTTCTACATCTGCACCTTTATTCCTGTCCTGCCCCTAGGTACGTCAGAACCATTAAAAAAAAATCCATATATATGTGTTAGAATACAGTATTTTTTTTTCGCTTTCTGACTTACTACACTCTGTATGACAGACTCTAGGCCCATCCACCTCACTACAAATAACTCAATTTCGGTTTTTTTATGGCTGAGTATAATTCCATTGTATATATGTTCCACAACTTCTTTATACATTCATCTGTCGATGGACACGTAGGTTGCCTCAATATCCTGGCTATTGTAAATAGAGCTGCAATGAGCATTGTGGTACATGACTGTTTTTGAATTATGGTTTCTCAGGGTATATGCTCAGTAGTGGGATTGCTGGGTCGTATGGTAGTGCTATTTTTAGTGTTTTAAGGAACCTCCATACTATTCTCCACAGTGGCTGTATCAACTTACATTCCCACCAACAGTGCAAGAGGGTCCCCTTTTCTCCACACACTCTCCAGCGTTTATGGTTTGTAGATTTTTTGATGATGGCCATTCTGACAGCTGTGAGGTGATACCTCATTGTAGTTTTGATTTGCATTTCTCTAATGATTAGTGATGTTGAGCATCCTTTCATGTGTTTGTTGGCAATCTGTATATCTTTTTTGGATAAATGTCTATTTTGGTCTTCTGCCCATTTTTCTATTGGGTTGGTTGTTTTATTGTATTGAGCTGCATGAGCTGCTTGTGTATCTTGGAGATTAATCTTTTGTCAGTTGCTTCATTTGCAAATATTCTCTGCCATTCTGAGGGTTGTCTTGTCATCTTGTTTATGGTTTCCTTTGCTGTGCAAAAGCTTTTAAGTTTCATTAGGTCCCATTTGTTTAGTTTTGCTTTTATTTCCATTACTCTAGAAGGTGGGTCAAAAAGGATCTTGCTGTGATTTATGTCATAGAGTGTTCTGCCTATGTTTTCCTCTAAGAGATTTATAGTGTCTGGCCTTACATTTAGGTCTTTAATCCATTTTGAGTTTATTTTTGTGTATGGTGTTAAGGAGTGTTCTAAATTCTTTATTTTACATGTAGCTGTCCAGTTTTCCCAGCACCAATTATTGAAGAGGCTCTCTTTTTTCCATTGTATATTCTTGCCTCCTTTATCAAAAATAAGGTGACCATATGTTTATGGGTTTATCTCTGAGCTTTTTATCCTGTTTCCTTGAACTCTGTTTCTGTATTTGTGCCAGTACCATACTCTCTTAATTACTGTAGCTTTGTAGTATAGTCTGAAGTCCAGGAGCCTGATTCCTCCAGCACCGTGTTTCTTTCTCAAGATTGCTTTGGCTATTCGGGGTCTTTTCTGTTTCCATACAAATTGGGAAAGTCTTTGCTCTACTTCTGTGAAAAATATCATTGGTATTTTGATAGGGATTTCACTGAATCTGTAGATTGCTTTGGGTAGTATAGTCATTTTCACAATGTTGATTCTTCCAATCCAAGAACATGGTAGATCTCTCCAACTGTTTGCATCATCTTTAATTGCTTTCATCAATGTCTTATAGTTTTCTGTGTACAGGTCATTTGTCTCCTTAGGTAAGATTATTCATAAGTGGTTTATTCTTTTTGTTGCAATGATAAATCGGAGTCTTTTCTTAATTTCTCTTTCAGATTTTTCACTATTAGTGTTTAGGAATGCAAGAGATTTCTGTGCATTAATTTTGTATCCTGCTACTTCACCAAACTCATTGATTAGCTCTAGTAGTTTTCTGGTAGCATCTTTAGGATTCTCTATTTATAGCATCATGTCATCTACAAACAGTGACAGCTTTATTTCTTCTTTTCCAATTTGGATCCCTTTTATTTCTATTTCTTCTCTGATTGCTATGTCTAAAACTTCCAAAACTTTGTTGAATAATAGTGGTGAGAGTGAACAACCTTGTCTTGTTCCTGATCTTAGAGGAAATGGTTTCAATTTT
The DNA here is from genome assembly GCF_028021215.1 of Eschrichtius robustus. NCBI lineage: Eukaryota > Metazoa > Chordata > Mammalia > Artiodactyla > Eschrichtiidae > Eschrichtius > Eschrichtius robustus. The sequence continues at coordinate 77,927,888 of NC_090845.1, forward strand.
TCACTATTTAGAATGATGTTGGCTGTGCGTTTGTCATATATGACCTTTATTATGTTGACGTAAGTTCTCTCTATGCCTACTTTCTGGAGGGTTTTTATCATAAATGGGTTTTGGATTTTATTGAAATTTTTTTTGCATCTATTGAGATTATCATATGGTTTTTATGCTTCAGTGTTGTAATATGGTGTATCACATTGATTGATTTGTTATATTGAAGAATCCTTGCATTCCTGGGATAAACCTAACTTGATCATGGTGTATGATGTCTTGGGTTTTTTTTAACATCTTTATTGCAGTATAATTGCTTTACACTGTTGTGTTAGTTTGTGCTGTATAACAAAGTGAATCAGCTATACTTATACATATCCCCATATCCACTCCCTCTTGCATCTCCCCACCCTCCATACCCAACCCCTCTAGGTGGTCAGAAAGCACAGAGCATTCCTGGGATAAACCCCACTTGATCATGTTGTATGATCCTTTTAATGTGCAGTTGGATTCTGTTTGCTAGTATTTTGTTGAGGATTTTTGCATCTAAGTTCATCAGTGATATTGGCGTGTAGTTTTCTTTTTTGTGACATCATTGCCTGGTTTTGTTACTAGTGTGATGGTGGCCTCATATAAAGAGTTTGGTAGTGTTCCCCCCTCTACTATATTTTGGAAGAGTTGGAGAAGGATAGGTGTTAGCTCTTCTCTAAATGTTTGATAGAATTCGCCTGTGAAGCCATCTGGTCCTGGGCTTTTGTTTGTTGGAAGACTTTTAATCACAGTCTCAATTTCAGTGCTGGTGATTGCTCTGTTTATATTTTCTATTTCTTCTGGTTCAGTCTCGAAAAGTTGTGCTTTTTCTAAGAATTTGTCCATTTCATTCAGGTTGTCCATTTTCTTGGCATATAGTTTCTTGTAGTAATCTCTCATGATCCTTTGTATTTCTGCAGTGTCAGTTGTTACTTCTCCTTTTTCATTTCTAATTCTATTGATTTGAGTCTTCTCCCTTTTTTTTGATAAGTCTGCTTAATGTTTTATCAATTTTGTGTATCTTCTCAAAGAACCAGCTTTTAGTTTATTCATCTTTGCAATTGTTTTCTTCATTTCTTTTTCATTTATCTCTAATCTGATCTTTATATCTTTCTTTCTTCTCACGGTGGGGTGTTTCTATTCTTCTTTCTCTAATTTCTTTAGGTGTAAGGTTAGGTTGTTTATATGAGATGTTACATGTTTCTTGAGGTAGGTTTGTATTGCTATAAACTTCACTCTTCTAACAGTTTTGCTGCATCCCATAGTTTTTGGGTTGTCGTGTTTTCATTGTCTTTTGTTTCTTGGTTTTTTTGAATTCCTCTTTGATTTCTTCAGTGATCTCTTGCTTACTTATTAGTGTATTCTTTAGCCTCCATGTGTTTGTATTTTTTACAGGTTACTTTCCTGAAATTGATATCTAATCTCATAGCATTGTGGTCGGAAATGATACTTGATACTATTTTACTTTTCTTACATTTACGAAGGCTTGATTTGTGATTCAAGATATGATTTATCCTGGAGAATGTTCCATGAGCACTTGAGAAGAAATTGTATTCTGCTGTTATTGGATGGAATGTCCTATAAATATTAAATAAGTCCATCTAGTTTAATGTATCTTTTAAAGCTTGTGTTTCCTTATTCATTTTCTTTTTTTTTAAACATCTTTTTTGAAGTATAATTGCTTTACAATGGTGTGTTAGTTTCTGGTTTATAACAAACTGAATCAGTTATACATATACATATGTTCCCATATCTCTTCCCTCTTGCATCTCCCTCCCTCCCACCCTCCCCATCCCACCCCTCTAGGTGGTCACAAAGCACCGAGCTGATCTCCCTGTGCTATGCGGCTGCTTCCCACTACTTATCTATTTTACATTTGGTAGGGTATATATGTCCATGACACTCTCTCACCCTGTCACATCTCACCCCTCCCCCTCCCCATATCCTCAAGTCCATTCTCTAGTAGGTCTGTGTCTTTATTCCTGTCTTGCCACTAGGTTCTTCATGGCCTTTTTTTTTTTCTTAGATTCCATATATATATGTTAGCATACTGTATTTGTTTTTCTCTTTCTGACTTACTTCACTCTGTACGACAGACTCTAACTCCATCCACCTCATTACAAATACCTCCATTTCATTTATTTTTATGGCTGAGTAATATTCCATTGTATATATGTGCCACATCTTCTTTATCCATTCATCCGATGATGGACACTTAGGTTGCTTCCATGTCCTGGATATTGTAAATAGAGCTGCAATGAACATTTTGGTACATGACTCTTTTTGAACTATGGTTTTCGAAGGCTATATGCCCAGTAGTGGGATTGCTGGGTCGTATGGTAGTTCTATTTGTAGTTTTTTAAGGAACGTCCATACTGTTCTCCATAGCGGCTGTATCAATTTACATTCCCACCAACAGTGCAAGAGGGTTCCCTTTCCTTCACACCCTCTCCAGCATTTATTGTTTCTAGATATTTTGATGATGGCCATTCTGACCGGTGTGAGATGATATCTCATTGTAATTTTGATTTGCATTTCTCTAATGATTAATGATGTTGAGCATTCTTTCATGTGTCTGTTGGCAATATGTATATCTTCTTTGGAGAAATGTCTATTTAGGTCTTCTGCCCATTTTTGGATTGGGTTGTTCGTTTTTTTGTTATTGAGCTGCATGAGCTGCTTGTAAATCTTGGAGATTAATCCTTTGTCAGTTGCTTCATTTGCAAATATTTTCTCCCATTCTGAGGGTTGTCTTTTGGTCTTGTTTATGGTTTCCTTTGCTGTGCAAAAGCTTTTAAGTTTCATTAGGTCCCATTTGTTTATTTGTGTTTTTATTTCCATTTCTCTAGGAGGTGGGTCAAAAAGAATCTTGCTGCGATTTATGTCATAGAGTGTTCTGCCTATGTTTTCCTCTAAGAGTTTGATACTGTCTGCCTTTACACTTATGTCTTTAATCCATTTTGAGTTTATTTTTGTGTATGGTGTCAGGGAGTGTTCTAATTTCATACTTTTACGTGTACCTGTCAAATTTTCCCAGCACCACTTATTGAAGAGGCTGTCTTTTCTCCACTGTATATGCTTGCCTCCTTTATCAAAGATAAGGTGACCATATGTGCGTGGGTTTATCTCTGGGCTTTCTATCCTGTTCCATTGATCTATATTTCTGTTTTTGTGCCAGTACCAAACTGTCTGGATTACTGTAGCTTTGTAATATAGTCTGAAGTCAGGGAGCCCGATTCCTCTAGCTCCATTTTTCATTCTCAAGATTGCTTTGGCTATTCGGGGTCTTTTGTTTTCCATACACATTGTGACATTTTTTGTTCTAGTTCTGTGAAAAATGCCAGTGGTAGTTTGATAGGGATTGCATTGAATCTGTAGATTGCTTTGGGTAGTAGAGTCATTTTCACAATGTTGATTCTTCCAATCCAAGAACATGGTATATCTCTCCATCTATTTGTATCATCTTTAATTTCTTTCATCAGTGTCTTATAATTTTCTGCATACAGGTCTTTTGTCTCCTTAGGTAGGTTTATTCCTAGATATTTTATTCTTTTTGTTGCAATGGTAAACGGGAGTGTTTTCTTAATTTCACTTTCAGATTTTTTGTCATTAGTGTATAGAAATGCAAGAGATTTCTGTGCATTAATTTTGTTTCCTGCTACTTTACCAAATTCATTGATTAGCTCTAGTAGTTTTCTGGTAGCATCTTTAGGATTCTCTATGTATAGTATCATGTCATCTGCAAACAGTGACAGCTTTACTTCTTTTCTGATTTGGATTCTTTTTATTTCTTTTTCTTCTCTGATAGCTGTGGCTAACACTTCCAAAACTATGTTGAATAATAGTGGTGAGAGTGGGCAACCTTGTCTTGTTCCTGATCTTAATGGAAATGGTTTCGGTTTTTCACCATTGAGGACAATGTTGGCTGTGGGTTTGTCATATATGGCCTTTATTATGTTGAGGAAAGTTCCCTCTATGCCTACTTTCTGCAGGGCTTTTATCATAAATGGGTGTTGAATTTTGTCGAAAGCTTTCTCTGCATCTATTGACATGATCATATGGTTTTTCTCCTTCAATTTGTTAATATGGTGTATCACGTTGATTGATTTGCGTATATTGAAGAATCCTTGCATTCCTGGGATAAACCCCACTTGATCATGGTGTATGATCCTTTTAATGTGCTTGTGGATTCTGTTTGCTAGTATTTTGTTGAGGATTTTTGCATCTATGTTCATCAGTGATATTGGCCTGTAGTTTTCTTTCTTTGTGACATCTTTGTCTGGTTTTGGTATCAGGGTGATGGTGGCCTCGTAGAATGAGTTTGGAAGTGTTCCTCCCTCTGCAATATTTTGGAAGAGTTTGAGAAGGATAGGTGTTAGCTCTTCTCTAAATGTTTGATATAATTCGCCTGTGAAGCCATCTGGTCCTGGGCTTTTGTTTGTTGGAAGGTTTTTAATCACAGTTTCAATTTCAGTGCTTGTGATTGGTCTTTTCATATCTTCTATTTCTTCCTGGTTCAGTCTCGGCAGGTTGTGCATTTCTAAGAATCTGTCCATTTCTTCCAGGTTGTCCATTTTATTGGCATAGAGTTGCTTGTATTAATCTCTCATGATCTTTTGTATTTCTGCAGTGTCAGTGGTTACTTCTCCTTTTTCATTTCTAATTCTATTGATTTGAGTCTTCTCCCTTTTTCTCTTGATGAGTCTGGCTAATGGTTTATCAATTTTGTTTATCTTCTCAAAGAACCAGCTTTTAGTTTCATTGACTTTTGCTCTTGTTTCCTTCATTTCTTTTTCATTTATTTCTGATCTGATCTTTATGATTTCTTTCCTTCTGCTAGCTTTGGGGTATTTTTGCTCTTCTTTCTCTAATTGCTTCAGGTGCAAGGTAAGGTTGTTTATTCGAGATGTTTCCTGTTTCTTGAGGTAGGCTTGTATTGCTATAAACTTCCCTCTTAGCACTGCTTTTGCTGTGTCCCATAGGTTTTGGGTCGTCGTGTCTCCATTGTCATTTGTTTCTAGGTATTTTTTGATTTCCCCTTTGATTTCTTCAGTGATCACTTCGTTATTAAGTAGTGTATTGTGTAGCCTCCATGTGTTTGTATTTTTTACAGATCTTTTCCTCTAATTAATATCTGGTCTCATAGCGTTGTGTTCAGAAAAGATACTTGATACTATTTCAATTTTCTTAAATTTACCAAGGCTTCATTTGTGACCCAAGATATGATCTATCCTGGAAAATATTCCATGAGCACTTGAGAAAAATGTGTATTCTGTTGTTTTTGGGTGGAATGCCCTATAAATATCAATTAAGTTCATCTTGTTTAATGTATCATTTAAAGCTTGTGTTTCCTTATTTATTTTCATTTTGGATGATCTGTCCATTGGTGAAACTGGGGTGTTAAAGTCCCCTACTATGATTGTGTTGCTGTCAATTTCCCCTTTTATGACTGTTAGTATTTGCCTTAAGTATTGAGGTTCTCCTATGCTGGGTGCATAAATATTTACAATTGTTATACTTTCCTCTTGGATTGATCCCTTGATCATTATATAGTGTCCTTCTTTGTCTCTTGTAATAGTCTTTATTTTAAAGTCTATTTTGTCTGATATGAGAACTGCTACTCCAGCTTTCTTTTGATTTCCATTTGTGTGGAATATCTTTTTCCATCCCCTCACTTTCTGTCTGTATGTGTCTCTGGGTCTGAAGTGGGTCTCTTGTAGACAGCATATATATGGGTCTTGTTTTTGTATCCATTCAGCCAGTCTGTCTCTTTTGTTGGGAGCATTTAATCCATTTACATTTAAGGTAATTATCGATATGTATGTTCCTATTCCCAATTTCTTAAATATTTTGGGTTTGTTCTTGTAGGTGTTTTCCTTCTCTTGTGTTTCTTGCCTAGAGAAGTTCCTTTAGCATTTGTTGTAAAGCTGGTTTGGTGGTGCTGAACTCTCTCAGCTTTTGCTTGTCTGTAAAGGTTTTAATTTCTCTGTCAAATCTGAATGAGATCCTTGCTGGGTAGAGTAATCTTGGTTGTATGTTTTTCTCCTTCATCACTTTAAGTATATCCTGCCACTCCATTCTGGCTTGCAGAGTTTCTGCTGAAAGATCAGCTGTTAACCTTATGGGGATTCCTTTGTGTGTTATTTGTTGTTTTTCCCTTGCTGCTTTTAATATGTTTTCTTTATATTTAATTTTTGACAGTTTGATTAATATGTGTCTTGGCGTGTTTCTCCTTGGATTTATCCTGTATGGGACTCTCTGTGCTTCCAGGACTTGATGAACTATTTCCTTTCCCATATTAGGGAAGTTTTCAACTATAATCTCTTCAAATATTGTCTCAGTCCCTTTCTTTTTCTCTTCTTCTTCTGGGACCCCTATAATTCGAATGTTGGTGCATTTAATGTTGTCCCAGAGGTCTCTGAGACTGTCCTCAGTTCTTTTCATTATTTTATCTTTATTCTGCTCTGCAGTAGTTATTTCCACCATTTTATCTTCCAGGTCACTTATCCTTTCTTCTGCCTCAGTTATCCTGCTATTGATCCCATCTAGAGTATTTTTAATTTCATTTATTGTGTTTTTCATTGTTGCTTGCTTCCTCTTTAATTCTTCTAGGTCCTTGTTAAATGTTTCTTGCATTTTGCCTATTCTATTTCCAAGATTTTGGATCATCCTTACTATCATTATTCTGAATTCTTTTTCAGGTAGACTACCTATTTCCTCTTCATTTGTTAAGTCTGGTGTGTTTTGACCCTGCTCCTTCATCTGCTGTGTGTATTTCTGTCTTCTCATTTTGCTTATCTTACTGTGTTTGGGGTCTCCTTTTCACAGGCTGCAGGTTCATAGTTCCCGTTGTTTTTGGTATCTGTCCCCATTGGCTAAGGTTGCTTCAGTGGGTTGTGTAGGCTTCCTGGTGGAGGGAACTAGTGCCTGAGCTCTGCTGGATGAGGCTGGATCTTGTCTTTCTGGTGGGCACGTCCACGTCTGGTGGTGTATTTTGGGGTGTCTGTGGCCTTAATTTGATTTTAGGCAGCCTCTCTGCTAATGGATGGGGCTGTGTTCCTGTCTTGCCAATTGTTTGGCATAGGGTGTCCAACACTGTAGTTTGCTGGTCGTTGAGTGAAGCTGGGTCTTGATGTTGAGATGGAGATCTGAGAGTTTTTTGCCGTTTGGTGTTACGTGGAGCTGGGAGGTCTCTTGTGGACCAGTGTCCTGAAGTTGGCTCTCCCACCTCAGAGGCACAGCCCTGATGCCTGGCTGGAGCACCAAAAGCCTTTCATCCACACGGCTTTTGGGAGGTCTGACGTTTTCTGCCAGCGTTCAGTGGGTGTTCTGTCGGAGCAGATCCACGTGTAGATGTATTTCTAATGTATCTGGTCTTCCTAAAGCCGGGCCGCCTGCAGCAGCAACTTCTTCCAGCCCCTCTTCCGTAAAGCAACCTCCCAGATTTTTCCTTATTCATTTTCATTTTGCATGATATGTCCATTGGTGTACATGGGGTGTTAAAGTCCCCTACATTGATTGTGTTACTGTGCATTTCCCCTTTTATGGCTGTTAGCATTTGCCTTATATATTGATGTGCTCCTATGTTGGGTGCATAAACATTTACAATTATTATATCTTCTTCTTGGATTGATCCCTTGATCATTATGTAGTGTCCTTCTTTGTCTCTTCTAATAACCTTTATTTTAAAGTCTATTTTGTCTGATATGGGAATTGCTACTCCAGCTATCTTTCGATTTCCATTTTCATGAAATACCTTTTTCCATCCCCTCACTTTCAGTCTGTATGTGTTCCTAGTTCTGAAGTGGGTCTCTTGTAGACGGCATATATACATGTCTTTTTTTGTATCCATTCAGCCGGTGTATGTTTTTGGTTAGAGCTTTAATCCACTTACATTTAAGGTATTTATTGATATGTATGTTCCTTTCACCATTTTCTTAACTGCTTTTGGTTTTTTATTTTAGACCTTTTCCTTCTCTTGTGTTTCCTGCCTGGAGAAATTCCTTTAGCATGTGTTGTAAAGCTGGTTTGGTGGTGCTGAATTTTCTTAGCTTTTGCTTGTCTTTAAAATTTTAATTTATCCATCAAACCTGAATGATATCCTTGCTGGGTAGTGTAATCTTGGTGGTAGGTTTTTGCCTTTCATCACTTTAAATATGTCCTGCCATACCCTTCTGGCTGGCAGAGTTTCTGCTGAAAGATCAACTCTTAACTTTATGGGGATTCCCTTGTGTGTTATTTGTTGTTTTTCCCTTGTTGTTTTTAATAATTTTTTGTATTTAATTTTTGATAGTTTGATTAATATTTTTCCTGACATGTTTCTCCTTTGGATTTATCCTGTGTGGGACTCTCTGCACTTCCTGTACTTGATTGACTGTTTCCATTCCCATATTAGGGAAGTTTTCAAATATAATCACTTCAAATATTTTCTCAATCCCTTTCTTTTTCTCTTCTTCTTCTGGGGCCTGATAATTCGAATGTTGGTGAATTTAATATTGTCCCAGAGGTCTCTGAGACTGTCCTCAATTCTTTTCCTTCCTTTTTCTTTATTCTGCCTTGTGCTAGTTATTTCCAACCTTTTACCTTCCTAGTCACTTATCCGTTCTTCTGCCTCAGTTATTCAGCTTTAATTCCTTCTAGAGAATTTTTAATTTCATTTATTGTGTTGTTCATCATTGTTTGCTTGCTCTTTAGTTCTTCTAGGTCCTTATTAAACGTTTCTTGTATTTTCTCCATTCTATTTCCAAGATTTTGGATCATCTTTACTATCGTTATTCTGAATTCTTTTTCAGGTAGACTGCCTATTTCCTCTTCATTTGTTTTGTCTGGTGGGTTTTTACCTTGCTCCTTCTTCTACTCTGTGTTTCTCTGCCTTCTCATTTTGCTTAACTTACTGTGTTAAGGGTCTCCCTTTCGCAGGCTGCCAGTTCGTACTTCCCGTAGTTTCTGGTGTCTGCCCCCAGTGGGTAAGGTTAGTTCAGTTATATAGTTAGTTCAGGTTATATAGTTCAGGTTATATAGTTAGTTCAGGTTATATAGACTTGGAGAAAATATTTACAAAAGGCACATCTGATAAAGTACTCATTCAAAATACAATGAACTCTTAAAGCTCAACAATAAGAAAGCAAACAACTCATTTTAAAATGGGCCAAATACCTTAACAAAATCTCACCAAAGTTATTTGTCCTCCATCTTCAAGCTTTTGGGACAGAGCTTAAGGAGATATGATGACTAAACACAATGTCACTCATGGTGTTGTACATTCTATGATATGTTGTATAATATGTTGTATAATATAACAACAAATATAATAACATGTACGCCTCATTATGGCATCATACAGAGTATTTTCACTGCCCTAAAAATCCTCTGTTCTCTGCCTGTTTGTCTCTTATCCCCACCCCCACAAGCCCTGGCAACCACTGAAGTTTTTTACCTTTTAATCTCTATCACCAATTTCACTTATTCTCCCATCCCTCCCCCCTCTAGAAACCACCTGTATGTTCACTGTATCTATGAGTCTGTTTCTGTTTTGTTATTGTTGTCAATTTGTTTTGTTTTTTAGATCTCACATATAAGTGATATAATATAGTATTTCTCTTTCTCTGACTTATTTCACTTAGCATAATTCCCTCTAGGCCAAACCATGTTGTTGCAAATGGCAAGATGTCATTATTTTTATGACTAATATGTATATATGTATGTATGTATATATACATACCACATCTTCTTTATCCATTCATGTATCAATGGACACTTGTTTCCATATCTTGGCTATTGTGAATAATGCTGCAGTGAACACAGGAGTGCATATATCTTTCCAATTAGTATTTTCATTTTTTTCGGATAGATACCCAGGAGTGGAATTGCTGGATCTTATGTAGTTTTATTTTTAATTTTGAAGACCTCCATACTGTATTCCATAGTAGCTGAACAAATTTACATTCCAACCAACAGTGCATGAAGGTTGCTTTTCTCCATATCCAGTCCAATACTTGTTATTTTCTGGGTTTTGGATGAAAGCTATTCTGACAGGTATGAGGTGATATCTCATTGGTTTTGATGTGCATTTCCCTCATGATTAGTGATGATGAGCATATGTTCACATGCCTGTTGACCATCTATATGTCTTCTTTGAAAAAATTTATTCAGATTCTGTGTCCATTTTTTAATTGTTTTTCTGATGTTGAGTTGCATGAGTATTTGTATATTTTGGATATTAACCCCTTATCACATATACTGTTTGCAGATATCTTCTCCCATTCAGTAGGCAGTCTTTCTGATTCTTAGTAGTTTCCATTACTCTGCAAAATCATTTTAGTTTAGTGTAGTCCTATCTGTTTAGTCTTCCTTTTGTTTTCCTTTCCTGAGGAGACACATACAAAAAAAATATTGCTAAGACCAATATCAAAGAGCACACTGCCTTGTAGGAGTTTTAAGGTTTTAGGTATTACATTTAAGTCTTTAATCTTAATAATTTTTAATTTATTTTTGTGTATGGTATGAGAAAGTAGTCCAGTTTGATTCTTTTGCACATAACTGTCGAGTTTTCACAACAACATTTATTGAAGAGGCTGTCTTTTCCCACGTCGTATATACTTGCTTCTTTGTTGTGGATTAATTTACCATATTAGTGTGGGTTTATTTAGGGGTTTTCTATGCTGTTCCATTGAACTATGTGTTTGTTTTTGTGCCAGTATCACACTGTTTTAATTACTGTAATTTTGTAGCATAATCTGAAACCAAGGAGTGTGATACATCCAGTATTGTTCTTCTTCCTCAAAATTGTTTTGGATGTTTGAGGTCTTTTTTATTTCCATACAAATTTAAAGTTACTTTTTCAGTTTGGTAAAATAGGCCATTGATATATTGGTAGGGATAGCATTAAATCTGTAGATTGCCTTGGGTAGTGTGCTCATTTAAAAAATATTAATTCTTCCAATCCATGAGCCTGGTATATCTCTCAGTTAGTTTGTGTCACCTTCAATTGCTTTCATTAGTGTTTCATACATTCTGAGGACAGGTTCTCTTTCTCATTAGTTAGATGTATTCCTAGGTATTTCTTTTTTTTATTATTATTTATTTATTTTTATTATTTTAAAATTATTTTCCCATTTAGGTTATTACAGAGTACTGAGCAGAGTTCCCTGTGCTATACAGTAGGCCCTTGTTGGTTACCGATTTTAAATGTAGCAGTATGTACATGTCCATCCCAAACTCCTAAATTATTCCTCCCCTACAGCCTTCACCCTAGTAACCATCAGTTCATTCTCTAAGTTGGTGAGTCTGTTTCTGTTTTGTAAATAAGTTCATTTGCATTATTTTTTTTTAGGTTCTACATATAAATGATATCATATGATATTTATCTTTGTCTGACTTACTTCACTTAGTATGATAATCTCCAGGTACATCTATGTTGCTGGAAATGGCTTTATTTTACTCTTTCTATGCTCTGAGTAATGGTCCATTGTATATATGTACAACACTTTCTTTATCCATTTGTCTCTCAATGGACATTTAGGTTGCTTCCATATCTTGGCTATTGTAAACAGCACTGCAATGAACATTAGAGTACATGTATCTATCTATCTATATATTCCTGTATGTGTTGGGGGGAAAAATATTTCTGGACCTTTTTATTAAATTATTAGCAGACTAGCCTGAGTTCATAATCAAAATATCACATATCTTGATTTTTTTTTCAAAATTCTACATAGGTTTATTCATTGTTATTGTTTATGAATTCAAAGCACAGTGACCCTTCTGCTCATGTACCAGCCCCTGCCTCCACAGGCACAAGGGAGGCCTCCTGCTGGAACCAGCTTGTGTGCACCTGCCATCACCTCCTCTGCCCCCTCCCCCCGGCCTGTGTGACCTGCTTGCCTCTATCATTTGCCTGATGGGCTTGTGTATTCAATTGCTACCCTGGCACTCTCCCACCTGGATGGACTGCTCACCCCAATCATGGCCTCGGCTCCTTCCTACCTGATGAGCTTGTGTACTCTAGCAACCTCTGGAGCAGACTCCAGTGGGAGGAACACATGCAGAGGTGGGGCTGAAACCACACCTGAGCCTCAAGGGTCATGTGACTAAGGAAGAAGAGCTGAAATCTCACCTCGTGGCTGTGCAAACCACTAAGTTACATTTTCTCTGACAGCTTCTTAAATTCAAAGCTTGCAAAACATCTGAAAGGACAAGAGCACCTGTAGCTGGGATGGGTCTGGCTTTAGTAGCTGTGGACTTAGGGGGAATATACACCCAGGGTTTGGGCCAGGCCAGAGTCTCAGCAGCCACCGTGGCTCCCACAGCGGGTGCAGGTTCATGACTACCACAGGCCTTGGAACTGACCTCACTGCATCTATGCCAGCGGCCTGGTGAAAACAGTGCCTCAGAGTCACCAAGGCCAATTGCCATCATACCCACAATTAAGGTGGGACCAAGACCAGTGTTAACAACAGTGTATGTTGTGAACTTGCACAATGAGTGAAAGAGGATAAAAGAGAGCACATTGACAGAAGAACAGCTCCAGAAGAGTAGTACTCAGTGGCTTCTCTCCCAGTGGGAGTGCTCCAATACTGCTTACCTCACACTGCAGATCACAGACACAGCTAAGAAACATATCTGGAGACCTCTACTCCAACAACTAGGGAGTAGACCTCACCCCTGACAGGGCAGTGACAACCACAGAGCAAGGGGAGACCCCACTCAATATTGAGGGCAGGCTCTGGTCACCAAAACACCAAACCCCCTATCAAGTTGATAATGGCACAAGCCTCTGGACCAATCTCACCCACCAGGGGGTGGTGGACACCAGAAGCAAGAGGAAATATGATTATCCTGCAGCCTGCAGAAAGGAAACCACAAGCACAGTTAGTTATAAAAATGAGACAACCAAGAAATATGTTGCAGATGAAGGAGCACAATAAAAACCTACAAGAACAAATAAATGAAAGGAGACAGGCAATCTACCTGAAAAGAATTCAGAGTAATGATGGTAAAGATGATCCAAGATTCTTGAAAAAGAATGGAGGCACAGACTGAGAAGATACAAGAAATGTTTAACAAAGAAATAGAAAAATTAAGAACAAACAACACAGATGAACAATAAAATAACTGAAGTGAAAAACACACTAGAAGGAATCAATAGCAGAATAACTGAGACAGAAGAATGGATAAGTGACCTGGAAGAGAGAATGTTGGAAATCTCTGTTATGGAACAATATAAAGAAAAAAAAATGAAAAGAAATGAGGACAGTCTCAGAGACGTCTGGGACAGAATTAAACACACCGCATTCAAAATATAGGGGTCCCAGAAGAAAAGCAAAAGAGAAACTACCTGAGAAAATATTTGAAGTTATTATAGTTTAAAACTTCCCTAACATAGGAAAGGAAACAGTCACCCAAGGTCAGGAAGCACAGAGAGTCCCATACAGGATAAACCCAAGGAGGAACATGCTGAGACATATATTAATCAAACTAACAAAAATTAAATACAAAGAAAAAATATTAAAAGCAACAAGAGAAAAGCAACAAACAACATACAAGTGAATCCCCATAAGGTTATCAGCTGATTTTTCAGCAGAGACTCTACAGGCCAGAAGGGAGTGGCAGGATAATTTTAAAGTAATGCAATGGAAAAACCTACAACCAAGAAAAGTCTACCCAGCAAGTCCCTCATTCACTTCTGATGGAGAAATAAAAAGCTTTATAGACAAGCAAAAGACAGGAGATTCAACAAAACCAAACCAGATTTACAACAAATTCTGAAGGAACTTCTCTAGTCAGGAAACACAAGAGAAGAGAAGAAAAGCAGAAAGGAAGAAAACAGACATACAAAAACAAACCCAAAACAATTAAGAAAATGGCAATAGGAACATACATATCAAAAATTACCTTAAATGTAAATGGATCAAATGCACCAACCAAAAGACACAGACTGGCTGAATGGATACAAAAATAAGACCCATATATATGCTGTCTACAAGAGAACCACTTCAGACCTAGGGATACATACAGACTGAAAGTGAAGGAATGGAAAAAGATTTTCCACACAAATTGAAATCAAAAGAAAGCTAGAATAGCAATACTCATATCAGACAAAATAGACTTTAAAATAAATACTGTTACAAGAGACAAGGAAAGACACTACATAATGATCAAGGGATCAATCTAAGAAGAAGATATAAAAATTGTAAATATATATGCACCCCAAACTAGGAGCACCACAACATATAAGGCAAATGCTAACAGCCATAAAAGGGGAAATTAACAGTAACACAGAAATAGTGGGGGACTTTAACACTACACTTACACCAATGGATAGATCATCCAGACACAATATTAATAAGGGAAAACAAGCCTTAAATGACACATTAGACTAGATAGACTTAAGTGATGTTTATAGGACATTCCACCCAAAAACAGCAGAATAAACTTTCTTCTCAAGTCCACACAGAACATTCTCCAAGATAGATCACATCTTGGGCCACAAATCAAGCCTCGGTAAATTTAAGAAAATAGAAATCATATCAAGCATCTTTTCCACCCACAACGATATGAGATTAGAAATCAATTACAGGATAAAAAAAAAAAACTGTGGAAAACACAAACACATGGAAGCTAAACACTGTGTTACTAAATAATCAATGGATCACTGAAGAAAACAAAGAGGAAGTCAAAAAACACCTAGAGACATATGAAAATGAAAATGTGATGACCCAAAGCCTATGGGACACAGCAAAAGCAGTTCTAAGAAGGAAGATTATAGCAATACAATCTTACTTCAAGAAACAAGAAAAATCTCAAATAAACAACCTAACCTTACACTTAAAGAACTAGAGAAAGAAGAACAAACAAAACTCAATGTTATTAGAAGGAAAGAAATCAATAATAAAGATCAGAGCAGAAATAAATGAAATAGAGAGAAAAAAAAATATAGCAAAGATTAATGAAACTAAAAAGTGGTTCTTTGAGAAGATAAACAAAATTGATAAACCTTTAGCCAGACTCATCAAGAAAAAAAAGGGAGAAGACTCAAATCAATAAAATTAGGAATGAAAAAGGAGAAGTTAAAATGGACACCACAGAAATACAAAACATCACAGAACATTATTACAAGCAACTATATGCAAATAAAATGGACAACCTAAAAGAAATGGACAAATTCTTAGAAAGAAACAACCTTCCAAGACTGAACAAGAAAGAAATAGAAAATATGAACAGATCAATCACAAGTAATGAAATTGAAACTGTAATAAAAAATTTTCAAACAAACAAAAGTCCAGGACCAGGTGGCTTCACAGCCGAATTCTATCAAACATTTAGAGAAGAGTTGGCAAGTACACTTCTGAAACTCTTCCAAAATTTACAGAGGAAGGAAATCTCACAAGCTCATTCTATGTGGCCACCATCACCCTGATACCAAAACCAAAGATATCACAAAAAGAAAATTACAGGCCAATATCACTAATGAACAAAGATGCAAAAATCCTCAACTAAATACTAGCAAACTGAATCCAACAACACATTAAAAGGATCATACACCATGATCAAGTGGGATTTAACCCAGGGATGCAAGGCTTCTTCAATATACACAAATCAACCAATGTGATACGCCATATTAACAAATTGAAGAATAAAAACCATATGATCATCTCAATAGATGCAGAAAAAGCTTTCTGACAAAATTCAACACCCATTTATCATAAAAACTCTGCAGAAAGTGGACACAGAGGGAATGTACCTCAACATAATAAAGGCCATATACAACAAACCTACAGCAAGCATCATTCTCAATGGTGAAAAACTGAAAACATTTCCTCTAAGGTCAGGAACAAGGCAGGCATACCCACTTTCACCACTATTATTCAATAGAAGTTTGGAAGTCCTAGCCCCTGCAATCAGAGAAGAAAAACAAATAAAAGAAATCTGTAGAAGGAGAAACAAAACTGTCACTGTTGCAGATAACATGATAATATACATAGAAAATCCTCAAGATGCTACCAGAAAAATTTTAGAGCTCAGCAATGAATTTGGTAAGATTGCAGGATACAAAACTAATACACAGAAATCTCTTGCATTCCTATACACTAACAATGAAATATCAGAAAGAAAATCATGGAAAAGATCCCATTTACCATTGCATCAATAAGAATAAAATACCTAGGAATAAATGTACCTAAGAACGCCAAAACGTATACTCCAAAAACTGTAAGATACTGATGAAAGAAATAAAAGATGATGCAAATGGATGGAGAGATATACCATGTTCTTGGATTGTGTTGGTGGGAATGTATACAGGTTCAGCCACTATGGAGAACAGTATGGAGGTTCCCTAAAAAACTAAAAATAGAGCTATCATATGATCTAGCAATCCCACTGCTGGGCATATATCCAGAGAAAATCATGGTTTGAAAGGATACATGCACACCAGTATTCACTGCAGTGCTGTTTACAATAGCCAAGACATGGAAGCAACCTTAAAGTCCACCAACAGAGGAATGGATAAAGAAGATGTGGTTCATATATACAATGGAATATTATTCAGCCATGAAAACGAACAAAATAATGCCATTTGCAGCAACATGGAGAGACCTAGAGATTCTCATACTGAGTGAAGTAAGTCAGAGAACGACAAATATCATATGATATTGCTTATATGTGGGATCTAACAAAAGGTTTCAAGTGAAATTATCTACAAAATAGAAATAAAGTTACAGATATAAAATATAAACTTACAATTACCTGGGGTTAAGGGAGAGAGGGATAAATTGGAAGATTGGGATTTACACATACATACTACTATGTATAAAATTGAAAACTATTAAGGGCCTACTGTATAGCACAGGGAACACTACTCAGTACTCTGTAATGGCCTATATGGGAAAAGAATCTAAAAAAGAGTGGATATATGTATATGTATTACAGATTCACTTAGCTGTACACCTGAAACAAGCACAATATTGTAAATCAACAATACCCCAATAAAAATTAAAAAAAAAAAAGGGATGGACAAAAGTGTATGGGACAAAGTAAATAGAAGAACTCACAAGGGAGGAAATAATAATATAAGAGTAGAAATTAATAAGGAATATAATAGTAAAGTGAATGACCTGATTAATTTTTTTTAAATAGTAAAATATATAAATATACATCTTATTTTCTAATAAAAAGAGTGAGCACAAATATATAAAGTAAGAAATGATAACAAGGAATAACAATTAAAATAAAAGAAATTTTAAATACATGAAAGACAACTGTGCACACATTTAAGTACACAAATATGAAAATCTGGATGAAATAGTTTCCTAGGCAAATACAGATTACCAAAATTGATTCTGTTAGAGTTAGAAACCTAAAGAGACCAATTTCCAAAGAAGATATAAAGTTATTAAGAAATCATTCCATGGAACTGCACCAGTCCCATATGATTTCACAGGGGAACAATATCACACATTCAGAGATTAAATAGTATCAGTACTCTATAAATTATCCCAGAGCATTGAAAAAAATGAGAATTTTTTAAGAAACCAATATAACACTAATATGTCAGGTAAAGGTAGTACAAGGAAAGGAAATGGACCATAAATAGCAAAGCAAAAAATCTAAATAAATATTAGCTAACAGAATCCAACTCCACAATGAGAAAAGAATATACCATGACTAAGTGGTATTTATTCAAAGTATTCTGTGTGGTTCAATATTAGTGTCTTATATTAATAAATTTAAAGGAAATACATGACTATATATTTAAACATTGAGAATTGCTTTGACAAATTTAAAACCTATTCATGATAAAAAGGCTCAAGGAAGTAGTAATTGAGGAACACTCTCAAAATGATAATGTATGCATCTCTTACTTCAAATACCAATATCTTTTTTAATGGAGAAACATTAGAGACATTTCTATCAAGTTCATGGACAATGCAGGAGTATTTATTATCTCTGCTTCTATTTAATGCTACTATTCACTTCTATTCAACATTATTACATGTTTTATTCAATATTTAATATTAGTCAATACAATTAGACAAGAAATATCAATGAGGCATTCTAATAGATTCAAAAAAGTAAAATTATCTCTATTTGTAGAATATGTGATAGTTGTGTTGGCAAACGTGTTGCCCAAGACTACCACCAGGGTCAATGATTTCCTAGGACTCACAAGACTCAGCTTATAGTTTTATTCATGGATATTTTTTATTTCAATAAAAGTATACAAAGGAAAATAAGCAAAGAAAAAAAGGTACATTGGGGAAAACATGGACAAGCCAAGTGCTGTGTTTCAAGAGTCCTCTCCCAGTGGAGTTAGATAGCATGTACTTAGTTCTTCCAGCACCAAACTGTAACAACAGGTATGAAATATGTACCAAGGGTAGATTGAATCTCATTAGAGACTCAGTCCCCAAGCTTTTTATTGGAGGCTGGTCCTGGAAGTATCTTCTGCCTAACACATATAAAAATTCCAGTCTCTCAGAAGAAAAACAAGTGTTCACCATAAACCACATTGTTTGTACAACAATTAGGCACAGTGAGCCTCTCTTATCAGTTCTGGTAACGATGTAAACCTTCTCAAATCCAAGTTCCCACATGACTATGAAAGGCCAAGCTTGCAAGAAGGTCTTTCTAAAGATAATAGTCTGGAGCTTGCTATGTTAATTATTTACTATACAATAGTCTAACTGGAAAACCCCAAAGAATCAATGATAAGACTAAATTAAGAAAAAAAAAAAAGAATCCAGTGAGTAGCAGGATACTAAATTAATGTACAATAATCAATAGACTTCATACACATAAATAATAAAGAGTTAAAGTACATAATGGTAAAAAAAAACATTCAAGTTACAATAACAATAAAGAAGATTAAGTATTTAGGAAGAAGTTTAACAAGGAATGTGCAAAACCTATGTTCTAAAAATTTTAAAACCTTCCTGAGCAACACTTAGGAAGACTTGAAACAGAAAATATCCCTTAATCTTGGATGGCACAAATCAAATATTAGCAGGAGGTCAATTATCCTTAAGTTAATTTATAAATTCAATGCAATTCCAGTAAAAATATTTTAAAAAACAATTTTATGCAGTTAGATGCATTGATACTGAAGTTCCCCTAATCAAAAAAATATGAAAGAATAGCTAGGAAAATACTGAAAAAGATAAACTATAAGGGAGAACTAGCTTTACCAGTCATTGAAACATACTTTAGAGTCTCTGTAATTAGAACAGTATAGTACAGTACATGAGTAGAAAAAATAGATCAGTGGAATAGAATTTGATGTCTAGAATTACATACAAAAACATATGGACATTTAGTGTATGACAAAGTTGGTATCTCAACTCACAGTGTAAAAATGGACTTTTTAATAAATTATAATTGTTTAACCATTGGAGAAACCATTGGAAAATTGTTTAACCATTTGGAGAAAAGATAAATCTCATGTCTCACACTATACTAAAGAATAAACTTCAAATTAATTAGGGATCTAAATGTACAATATGAACCTTTAAAATACCAGAAGAAAAATTAATAAAAATCTAATTTTATACCTTTTTAAATTGTGGTATAATTGACATATAACATTATATTAGTGTTAGCACTACAGCATAATGATTTCATATTTGTATACATTGTAAAACAATCATCATAATAAGTCTAGTTATCATTTGTCACTCTACATAGTTACAGAATTTTTTTTCTTTTTTTTCATATGGTGAAGGCTTTGAAGCCTTACCTTCTTAGCAACCTTCAAATATGCAATACAATGTTATTAAGTGTAGTCACTATTCTGTATATTATAGGTAAGTTTATCTTTAACCTTAGTATAGTGAAAGATTTTCTCTGACTCAAAATCCAGAGACAATAAAAATGATTGATAAATTTGACTTTTCTTTTAAAAAGTTTGTATGACCAAAGTTACCATAAGCAAAGCCAAAAGGCAACTGACAGAGAAAATATTTGCAGCATATACTATAGACAGAGTTGTTTTCTCTAATATATAAGTAACTATTAAATATTTAGGGACAAAAGGCCAAAAACTCACTGGAAAAAATGAGAATGATACACAAAAAGATAATTAACCAAAAATGTAAAAATGACTTTCAAAAATATTAAAAAATTCTCAATCATAAATAGAGAAATGTAAATTAAAAAAAAAAAAATAAGACACCATTCCTCACCTATCAGACTGACAAAAAATGAAAACAACAACAGATTCTGTTGGGAAGGCTGTGGGAAAACAGGTACTCTCAGTTCAATTTCAGTTGTTCAGACAGGAAATCTTGGCAACATGATTTTAAATTAAATTTATTTTTGAGGTAG
The DNA here is from genome assembly GCF_028021215.1 of Eschrichtius robustus. Lineage (NCBI taxonomy): Eukaryota > Metazoa > Chordata > Mammalia > Artiodactyla > Eschrichtiidae > Eschrichtius > Eschrichtius robustus. The sequence goes on from NC_090845.1 coordinate 77,948,222, forward strand.
TTGTAGACTTATATGTAGTTATAAGAAATAACACAGGGATTCCAAGTACCCTTTACCCAGTTCCCTCCAATGGCAATATCTTAAAACTATAGTACAATATCACAATCAGAATACTGACACTGTTCAACTCAACCATGTTTTTCAGATTTCCCCAGTTTTATTTATATTCATGTGTATGTATGTGTGTGTGTGTGTGAATGTGCCTGTATTTAGTTCTATACAATATCACATGTGTAAGTTCATTCAAGCAACCACCATCTGAGTCAAGAAACAGTACCCTCACCACAAGAGTCCCTAATTTTTGGCAACATACTTGAAATCTCAATTTTTCTCACATCCCATGACCTATTCACTAGAAAATCCAAAGTCGTCCATTTAAAACATAAGTGAAATCATGACATTCTTCAGGGATTCACAGACCTTTATAATTGCCTACTGTCATAGGTGATTTGGCCTCTGCGTACCTCTCTGGCCTTATATTTTACCACCCTCCCTGGGACTCACTCTGCCTAGGGCACACTGGCCTCCTTGTTGTTTCACAGTCACACTCAGTATGCTACTGTTTCTGAGTCTTTGCATTCATTGTTCTTTCTGCCTTGAATGCTTTTACCTCATAAATGTACATGTCTTCCTCCCTTTAAAGACTCTGTTCAAATGTCATTGATTTAGAGGAACCTTTCCTAACTACCTCATACAAATAGCACCCTCTAGCCTGACATTACCTATTCTTCATATCCTGCTTTATTTTTCTCCATAGCACCTATTAATATCTGACATCTTGTATATATATACTCATGCATGTGTTTACATTGTCTATATCCTTTAACTACAATGCAAGTTTCATGAAATTTACGTGTCAGTCCTATACTGAGTAGTGCTGGAGCATGCAGTAAGATAATAATATTTGCTGAATAAATGAATGAGAAGAAATAGAACACAAATAAGCCATGTCTGGTAGTGGTGGTGATGGGGAGATACTACCTATTAAACAAATGCATCTAGATAAGAGATTAATAAAAATAAAGAACTGAACATTTATAAATATGTGAAATTTGACCTATTATTAGTTGATCTGTCAGTCTGCTGACCTACCTCTCTATTTATTGTGAAAAAGACACACATACACAGGTTTGTGTAAGCACAGAAAACATGTCTGTAAGGATATGCCCCTAAGTGCTAATTGTATGTAGCTAATACTGTTGGTGCCACATCTAGATCCATGTGTCACCTCAGCTTCTGCAAGTTTTGTGCTAAAGATTTGGACAACAAACTTGAGAGCTTGCCCTTAGCTACTGGATCTACTGCCCTGTACAGGGATATCTGGAGGTTTACTCCCCTGCCCCTTAACCACTTGTAGCCAAATACTGAGAAAAGTAGGAATACAAGGACTTCAGCATCTTTTTCTAGATACAGGAAAAAAACTCTGAGGCTGGGCTGACTATATAATTTATAGGGCTCAGTACAAAATAAAACCGGGAGGATCCTTGTTCAAAAATTAAGAGGAGCCCTTCCAAGTGGGTGGGGGCGCTGTGCAGTTAGGCCTCATGTCCATGAAGCTGACCCTGTTTTGAAGTATATTTTATGCTTCAGAGGTGTAGAATCTCTGATTTCACCTGAAATTGCATCCTTTTTGGATCCTTCTTTTTCCTGCCACTTCCCTTTTACAATTTTCCTAGGAGTACTCCCTTAATAAATCACTTGCACCTGAATCCTTATCTAAAAATCATCATTATGAGTAGTAAAAATCTTCACAATGTAACTGTGAAGTCAGTAAAATGCTATATAATACATAGTATGCTGCATTTGATATCCAATTAGAGACAGTATACCAAATAATCAGCAAAAGTTTACCCACCCATAAATACTATATCTTGTCACTTTTCTAACACTTATAATTTTGGTAATATTGTAACAAAAAATCTGATTTAAATAAACAGATAAACATTCAAAAATCCTAACCATAATATGTTCTCTTCATCCACAGTAAAATGAGAAACAGGCAGGCAAACTTTGCTCAAAGTGTTTGCTTTTTCTGAGTATTTCAAAGCTTTAAAAAAAAAGTAGTCATGAAAGTTTCCATATCCTCATAAACGCTCTAAAGCAGTTTGAGAGATGTTTGTAGAGAATGTTTTCACTCTCAAAATAACCATGGAGAGCTTTAAAGGAACTGTGAAGTGGCATGATAAGAGTGGTGAGGCATATTTAGCACATATAAAATGTGAGCCTCTTTTGAGCTATTGAATTGGATTGTCACTCTTTTCAGTGCAATGAATTCAATCTCCTTATTCTCTCCACTTCAAACGATTCATTTCAATAAGTATAGGGAGCATATCTGGAAACTCCAACGACTGGACTCTTTCTGTGAACAGACAAATAACAGACCCAACTAGGGGAAGGGTTTAGTCATCAAAGGAAATTTCAGTCAATTCCCCAATCCCAAACTGCCTTTCAATAGTTATTAATACGAAGCTGATGTGTCCGGGTTATACTAGGCTAGTGAACAAAAATATATATGACAGGCTTAAATATTTCTGTAACACATGAGTTTCCTGTGAGGGTTCTGCTGGAGTTATGGACCAGACATATTTACCACCCTATCATTTAAGAATTATTGGACAATAAAATACTTTGTGCATGTGAGGACTTTCTAATTTTCCCTGATAACAGTAGATGTCTGCTGATTTTAGTAGTTCTCTTATGTGCACCTCTCAGTATAATAATAGTGAATTTTCTTGGTAGTGGCCGGTTAATAGCTTAAAATATTAGAATTCAAAGTAACAGAATAAAAACAAAACAAAATGAACTGAAAATTGGTAATGGATCAGAGACAGAAGACAGGAGAGACTCTATGTGTGTGAAATTTTGCCAATGATTGACTAAAGTATGGTAACTTCTCAGAATCAAGTGTGGGACACAACGTGGAACAGACATCTACAGTGGGGAACAAGCAAATAATTTGTATCATAGTAAGCTTTATACGGTGTAGGACATATTTTTAATATTTTTCTTAATTTTAATTTCACTAGTAAGCACATAAAATTAGTCTTATGGCTCATAAAGTATAAACTTGAACATAAAATGAGGGGTTAATGACAGAGAGTTAGCAGGAATGACTAGATTTCTCTTGCATCCATTCGTGTATGCACATGGAGAGGTAGATAAATCATGTCAATTTTATGTATCCTGGAGGTATTCAGATAAAAGATAAGAAAAATTTGTTGCTCAGAAAGCCCAATTGTCATTATTTTTAAATGTAAAATTGGAATTGAAAAAATGTACTTACTGAGGTGGCATAGACAAATGAATTTTTGTTCTTTTGTTCATAGATTCATAGATTCATAGTCCATAGATTCTCAGAACCTTCAGTTAAACTGATTTTTATCTCAGGTTCCAACTTCCTTATAAACTCTCATTTGCTGATCCTCTTCAAAGGAACAATTGATTAGGTTTTTCAAACATCTATAAGTGTGCTTCTGCAGCCCTCTCTATCTCCAGACTATCCTAATCAGTTTCAACCCATTTTTTAGCTATCCCAGCAGTACTACAGAAAAATATCATGTTCTAACAACCCAGGAAGAATGGGTCACTATGCAAAGCTATTTTGGCCTAGATTAACAATTCAGAATTTATCCTTCTAATCACTTGGAAAGTTTTTCTCAGATGTTGGTCAGTAATGCAGTGTGGAGATCAAACAAATTATCCCAGGGTGGTTAATTTCTGAATGAAACTCCACATGTACCACATGTCAGAATGTAGCAGAAAGTAGGCAGCAGACAATTACAGGAGTATGTATATTTAGTGCATATTGTATGATACCTGTAAAGCACTCATTAACTGTATGATTCAAGGTAATAAGTATGTTATCAAACATTTACCTTGGCTTAGCCATATGCAATTAAGAATTTATTTCTTTATAGACTTAATACCATTTTAAGGAATCATTTTGTTAAATTTTTTCTCATACATTATATAATTGGAGGCATTCTTTGTCATCTGTTTAAAACACTCTTTGCCTTATACAGTGCCAAAAGCCTTAAGCATAATGGATCCAAGCAGCCTCCATGGAGAGATTATTTGACTTTTGTACATCAATAAGAATCAATCACATGCCCCTTGCTTAGCCTCCTGTTAAATGCTCATATCTAACTTCAAATGGGTCTCCAGAAAGCTATTTTGATTATAAATTTATTGAAAGATCCATAAACATTTTTCTTCCTAACTTGACCCTCGAGAGGAAAAACTACCTCATACAGAACATTTATCGTTATCACTGAAAGCACTTCCACATACCAGCCCCTCCCTTTCTGGGACCTCTCAACCCTATATGAGACAAAATATGTTTTAACATTATAAGTTTGTTTTTCCTTTAGATAGACTTCCTTAAGGATGCCTTCTGATTTCTCCTTATGTTGGCACTTAATTTCCTTTTTTTTCCCAGCAATAGGGGCATGATATTTTTTAACCATGAAGTAATTTGAAAAGTCATAGAATATATTTACCACCTTTCTTTAGAATAAATGCATGTATACCACTGAATGCCTTTTCTGTACTGAATGCAAAAAGATAAGTGGGTTTGTCTTTGCTATAAATAATTGATCTTGGTTACAAAGGAGCTGAATGGCTCCCTTGATCCTGAAGAGAACACACACAGAGGAGGCTAGAGTGAGAAATATTATCTTTATAATATCTCACTCTATTTTATAAAAAGAAACAAATATATTTTGAATGAAGCAATTTATAAATAGAATTTAATATTTAGTAATATGTTTCTATGAAAGCTGATTCTATACTATACCATATACAGAGGATTTTCAGTTTTGAAAATGCAATCTGTGCAAATTATTCTAGTTGCTTTTAGCAAAGGCAGGAAATTTTCTTTTGCTTCTTTTGAGTTGTGAATTTCATTTAATATATAAAGTCAGTTCTTTATACTGATATACTTCTACTCTGGGACTAAATTAATGCAAATCTAAGATGTACTGGATGTTCCAAAATAAATAAATAAATAAATCTATTCTACTGACCTGTATCCTTTTGCTGCACCTTCCCGTATTTTTTCCTCTCTCTCTGTCTCTGAGCTCTAACTTTGACCAGCCAGATTCCTTAGGTGATTAAAAAGCAGTGAAAGTAGGTATTATAATTTGGCTAAGATAACTGGTTTTTTTCTCTTACAAAATAAGCTTTTATTTGGAAGGACAGAATAATTTAATGTGCAGGCTCTGGTATAATTTTGGTACCTGCAAACATATCTGTATAAAATAACATGACTCTTTTTTTTTTTTTTGGCCACGGCACACAGCTTGCAGAATCATAGTTCCCCAACCAGGGATTGAACCCTCACTGCCAGGGAATTTCCCTCATTCCAGTCTTAAACAGCCCTTGTTTCCATACCTTAGCACAGTCCTATTTTCCAGGCACATGTTAATTGCATGAAGACATAGAAATTGACCAGCTGATTAGTGAATTAAAAAGATGAAAAATTAAGGGACTCTTTTTAATAATCTCTTTTTTTCATATTTCTTTGTTTCACTTTATTTTTAAATTTTAATTGGAATATAGTTGATTTACAATGTTGTGTTAGTATCTGCTGAACAGCAAAGTTAATCAGTTATACATACACATATATCCACTCCTTTTTAGATTCATTTCCCATATAGGTCATTACAGAATATTGAGTAGAGTTCCCTGTGCTATACAGTAAGTCCTTATTAGTTATCTATTTTATATATAGTAGTGTCTATATGTCAGTCCCAGTCTCCAAGTTTATCCCTCTCTCCCCCTTTCCCCTTAGTAACCATAAGTTTGTTTTTTTACATTTGTGACTCTATTTCTATTTTGTACATAAGTTCATTAGTACCATTTTTTAGATTCCACATATAAGTGATGTCATATATTTGTCTTTTTCTGTCTGACTTACTTCACTCGGTATAACGATCCCTAGGTTAATCCATGTTGCTGCAAGTGGCATTTTTTTGTTCTTTTTTATGGCTGAGTAATATTACATTGTATATAAGGTACCACATCTTCTTTATCCATTCCTCTCTCAATGGACATTTAGGTAACTTCTGAATAGGAAAACTTGAAAAATCATATAGGCAAAGAGATTCTAAATCTCTTCAAGACCTCTTGAAGAGTTGGGCAAAGATGTGTTGGTCCAGTTCAACAACTTGTTTAAACAGTGTTGTATGTTGAATTTTGTCTCCCCAAAATTTACACCTAAGTTCTGACTCCAGGGCTATAGGTCAAAAGTTTGAGTTTCTCCAAAATTCATTTATTTTTGTTAACATCTTTATTGAGGTATAATTGCTTTACAATGGTGTGTTAGTTTCTGCTTTATAACAAAGTGAATCAGTTATGCATATACATATGTTCCCATATCTCTTCCCTCTTGCGTCTCCCTCCCTCCCACCCTCCCTATCCCACCTCTCTAGGTGGTCACAAAGCACTGAGCTAATCTCCCTATGCTATGCGGCTGCTTCCCACTAGCTATCTGTTTTACGTATGGTAGAGTATGTATGTCCAGGCCACTCTCTCACTTCGTCCCAGCTTACCCTTCCCCCTCCCCGTTTCCTGAAGTCCATTCTCTACAACTGCATTTTTATTCCTTTCTTGCCCCTAGGTTCTTCAGAACCATTTATTTTTTTTCTAGATTCCATAAATATGTGTTACCATATGGTATTTGTTTTTCTATTTCTGACTTACTTCACTCAGTATGACAATCTCTACATCCATCCACCTCACTACAAATAACTCAGTTTCGTTTCTTTTTATGGCTGAGTAATATTTCATTGTATATATGTGCCACACTTTCTTTATCCATTCATCTGTCAATAGACACTTAGGTTGCTTCCATGTCCTGGCTATTGTAAATAGTGCTGCAATGAACATTGTGGTACATGACTCTATTTGAATTATGGTTTACTCAGGGTATATGCCCAGTACTGGGATTGATGGGTCATAAGGTAGTTCTTTTCTTAGATTTCAAAGGAACCTCCATACTGTTCTCCATAGTGGCTTTAGCAATTTACATTCCCATCAACAGTGCAAGAGGGTTCCCTTTACTCCACACCCTCTCCAGCATTTATTGTTTGTAGATTTTTTGATGATGGCCATTCTGACAGATGTGAGGTGATACCTCATTGTAGTTTTGATCTGAATTTCTCTAATGATTACTGATGTTGAGCATCCTGTCATGTGTCTCATGGCAATCTGTATATCTTCTTTGGAGAAATGTCTATTTAGATCTTCTGCCCATTTTTTGGATTGGGCTGTTTGTTTTTTTGATATGGAGCTGCATGAGCTGTTTGCATATTTTGGAGATTAATCCTTTGTCAGTTGATTTGTTTGCAAATATTTCCTCCCATTCTGAGGGTTGTCTTTTCATTTTGTTTATGGTTTCCTTTGCTGTGCAAAAGCTTTTAAGTTTCATTAGGTCCCATTCATTTATTTTTGTTTTTATTTTCATTTCTCTAGGAGGTGGGTCAAAAAGGATCTTGCTGTGATTTATGTCATAGAGTGTTCTGCCTAAGTTTTCCTCTAAGAGTTTTATAGTGTCCAGCCTTACATTTAAGTCTTTAATAGATTTTGAGTTTATTTTTGTGTATGGTGTTAGGGAGTGTTCCAATTTCATTCTTTTATATATAGCTGTCCAGTTTTCGAAGCACCACATATTGAAGAGGCTGTCTTTTCTCCATTTTATATTCTTGCCTTCTTTATCAGAGAAAAATTGTACATATGTGTGTGGGTTTATCTCTGGGCTTTCCATCCTGTTCCATTGATCTATATTTCTGCTTTTGTGCCAGTACCATACTGTCTTCATTACTGTAGCTTTGTCATATAGTCTGAAGTCAGGGAGTGTGATTCCTCCAGCTCCGTTTTTCTTTCGCAAGGTTGCTTTGGCTATTCTAGGTCTTTTGTGTTTCCGTACAAATTGTGATTTTTTTGTTGTAGTTCTGTGAAAAATGCCATTAGTCATTTAATAGGGATTGCATTGAATCTGTAGATTGCTTTGTGTAGGATAGTAATTTTCACAGTGTTGATTCTTCCAATCCAAGAACATGGTATATCTCTCCATCTGTTTGTATCATCTTTAATTTCTTTCATCAGTGTCTTATAATTTTCTGCATACAGGTCTTTTGTCTCCTTTGGTAGGTTTATTCCTAGGTATTTTATTCTTTTTGTTGCAATGGTAAATGCAATGGTAAATGAGTGTTTCCTTAATTTCGCTTTCAGAATTTTCATCATTATTGTATAGGAATGCAAGAGATTTCTGTGTACTAATTTTGTATCCTGCTACTTTACCTAATTCATTGATTTGTCCTAGTAGTTTTCTGGTAGCATCCTTAGGGTTCTCTATGTATATTATCATGTCCTCTGCAAACAGTGACCATTTTATTTCTTCTTTTCCAATTTGTATTCCTTTTATTTCTTTTTCTTCTGTGATTGCTATGGCTAAAACTTCCAAAACTATGTTAAATAATAGTGGTGAGAGTTGGCAACCTTGTCTTGTTCCTGAACTTATTGGAAATGGTTTCAGTTTTCACCATTGAGAATGATGTTGGCTGTGGGTTTGTCATATATGGCCTTTATTATGTTGAGGTAAGTTCCCTCTATGCCTCCTTTCTGGAGGGTTTTTATCATAAATGTGTGTTGAATTTTGTTCAAAGCTTTTTCTGCATCTATTGAGATGATCATATTGTTTTCCTCCTTCAATTTGTTAATATGGTGTATCACATTGACAGATTTGTGTATACTGAAGAATCCTTGCCTTTCTGGGGTAAACCCCACTTGATCATGGTGTATGATCCTTTTAATGTGCTGTTGGATTCTGTTTGCTAGTATTTTGTTGAGAATTTTTGCATCAGTGTTCATCAGTGATATTGGCCTGGAGTTTTCTTTTTTTGTGTGACATCTTTGTCTGGTTTTGGTATCAGGGTAATGGTGATGCCATAGAATGAGTTTGGGAGTGTTCCTTCCTCTGCTATATTTTGGAAGAGTTTGAGAAGGATAGGTGTTAGCTCTTCTCTGTTTGATAGAATTCGCCTGTGAAGCAATCTGATCCTGGACTTTTGTTTGTTGGAAGATTTTAAATCACAGTTTCACTTTCAGTGCTTGTGATTGGTCTGTTTATATTTTCTATTTCTTCCTGGTTCAGTCTTAGAAGGTTGTGCTTTTCTAAGAATTTGTCCATTTCTTCCATTTTATCGGCATATAGTTGCTTGTAGTAATCTCTCATGATCCTTTGTATTTCTGCAGTGTCAGTTGTTACTTCTCCTTTTTCATTTCTAATTCTATTGATTTGACTCTTCTCCCTTGTTTCCTTGATGAGTCTGGCTAATGCTTTATCAATTGTGTTTATCTTCTCAAACAACCAGCTTTAATTTTATTGATCTATTTTATTCTTTCTGTCTTTTCTTTTTTATTTATTTCTGATTTGATATTTATGAATTCTTTCCTTCTGCTAGCTTTGGGCTTGTTTTGTTCTTCTTTCTCTAATTTCTTTAGGTGTAAGTTTAGGTTGTTTATTTGAAATGTTTATTGTTTCTTGAGGTAGGATTGTATTGCTATAAACTTCCCTACTAGAACTCCTTTTGCTGCATCCCATAGGTTTTGGGTCATCATTTTTTCATTGTCATTTGTTTCTAGGTATTTTTTTTTGATTTCTGCTTTGATTTCTTCAGCGATCTCTTGGTTATTTAGTAGTGTATTGTTTAGGCTCCATGTGCTTTTATTTTTTACAGATTATTTTCCTGTAATTGATATCTAGTCTCATAGCGTTGTGGTCAGAAAAAATACTTGATACAATTTCAGTTTTCTTAAATTTACTGAGGCTTGATTTGTGACCCAGGATATGATTTCTCCTAGAGAATGTTCCATGAGCACTTGAGAAAAAAGTGTATTCTGTTGTGTTTGGATGGAATGTCCTGTAAATATCAATTAAGTCCATCTTGTTTAATGTATCATTTAATGCTTGTGTTTCCTTATTTATTTTCATTTTAGATGATCTGTCCGTTGGTGAAAAATGAGGTGTTAAAGTACCCTACTATGATTGTGTTACTGTCGATTTCCCCTTTTATGGCTGTTAGCATTTGTCTTTGTATTGAAGTTCTCTTATGTTGCGTGTATAAATATTTTCAATTGTTATATCTTCTTCTTGGATTGATTCCTTGATCATTATGTAGTGTCCTTCTTTGTCTCTTGTAATAGTCTTTATTTTAATTCTATTTTGTCTGATATGAGAATCGCTACTCCAGCTTTCTTTTGATTTCCATTTGTGTGGAATATCTTTTTCCATCCCCTCACTTTCCGTCTGTATGTGTCTCTGGGTCTGAAGTAGGTCTCTTGTAGACAGAATATATACAGGTCTTGTTTTTGTATTCATTCAGCCAGTCTATGTTTTTTGATTGGAGCATTTAATCCATTTATATTTAAGGTAATTATCAATATGTATGTTCCTATTCCCATTTTCTTAAATGTTTTGGGTTTGTTATTGTAGGTGTTTTCCTTCTCTTGTGTTTCTTGACTAGAGAAGTTCCTTTAGCATTTGTTGTAAAGCTGGTTTGGTGGTGCTGAATTCTATTAACTTTTGCTTGTCTGTAAAGGTTTTAATTTCTCCTTCAAATCTGAATGAGATCCTTGCTGGCTAGAGTAATTTGGTTGTAGGTTTTTCCCATTCATCACTTTAAGTATGTCCTGCCACTTCCTTCTGGCTTGCAGATTTTCTGCTGAGAAATCAGCTGTTAACCTTATGGGGATTCCCTTGTATGTTATTTGTTGCTTTTCCTTTGCTGCTTTTAATATTTTTTCCTTTGCCTAATCCCAAATGTGTTGGTATTTGGATTTGGGGTCTTTCAGACATGATTAGGTCATGAAGTTGGAGACCTCATGAGTGAAATTGGTGCCCTGTTGAAGGAGACCCCAGAGAGATTTCCCTCCCCTTATGCTATGTGAGGACATACAGAAAAGTCAGCTGCCTATGACCTAGGAAATAAGCTCTCAACATATACTGCATCTGCCTGGAACTTGGACTTCCCAGCATCCAGAATTTAAAATAATTTTTTATTTTTTATAAGATTACCGTATTTTTGCTATAGCATCCAAACTGACTATGACATCGAGGTATCTGTGAATGTGTCCTTATTTGAAAATAGGGTCTTCTTTTCAGATGTCATCAAATTAAGATGAAATCATGTTGCATTACAGTGAGCCGTAAATCTGATATGATTTATGTCTCTATAAGAAGAAGAGAGGACATAGAGAGACAGAGAAATGCACAGGGAAGAAGGCCATATGACGATGAAGGCAGAGTTAGAGTGATGCAGCTGCAAGCCAAGGACACCAATAATTTCCAGAAACCACCAGGAGCTAGGAAAGAAGCATGGAACAGCCTCCCTCAGAACCTCTGGAAAGGACCAACACCATTGACACTTTAATTTCAAACTTTTGACCTCTAGAACTGTGAGAAAATTAGTTCCTATTGTTTTAAGCCACCCAATTTGTGGTGACTTGTTATGGCAGCCTTAGGAAACTAACACAGATTTTGATATTGGAAGTGGAGTACTGTTGTAACAAATACCTGAAGTTATAGAAGTTGCTTTGGAATTGGGTAATAGGAAGAGGCTGAAAAATTTTGATGTGCATATTAGAAAATAAAACCTAGATTGCCTTGAAGAGACTGTTTGTAGAAATGTGGACATTAAGCAAAATTATGTAGAGGGCTCAGAAAGAAGACAGGAGAGCTTTAAACTTCTACTGTTTTAGAGGTTGCATATATCATGTACAGAATGTTGTTAGAAATATAAATGTCAAAGGTGCTTCTAGTAAGGTCTCAGACCAAAATGAGTAACATGATATTGGACACTAGAGAAAAGGGTGATCCATTTTAAAAAGTAGGAGAAAATCTGGTTGAATTATATTCTACTGTGTAACAGAAAGTAGAATTTGTAAGCTAAGGAGATTTCCAAGCAAAGTATTAAAGATGCAGCCTGATTTCTCCTTGTTGCTTATAGTAAACTGTGAGAGGGTACAGATGAATTGAGGAAGGAACTGTTAAACAAACAGGAACCAGAACTTGATGATTTGGAAAATTCTCAGTCTATTCATATTACAAAAAAGTAAGAAAGTGTGCTTTAGAGAGAACACTGTGTGGCCGGAGGAGCTTGCTGGAGAGATGAGCTGAGTGACTTATAGATCCAATCAAACATCTCAGGAGAAATACTGCCAGCTTGGACTGAAGGAGGGAAAGAAGGACATCTGTCAGACTTCTTGGATTCTACAATCAGGAAACAGGCTGCCCAGTGGGCAGGACTACTGCTAAGAGCTAAATTGTGGGGCTTTTGGACCCTTTACTGGCACAGAGGCCAGGGCCAACAGGTCCTCTGAAGGTCCAGTGCTTGGGGCTTATTGAGCCTCCATGGGTCCAGAGGGTGGATCAAACCACAGGGAATCATTCATTCCATTAAAACCTAATGGAATTTTCCCTGTTGGTCTTCATACTTGCTTAGAACATATGACCCCTTTTTTCCTTTTTATCTTTTATCTTTTAGAATGGAATATCTATCTACACCTGTCCCACCATTGTATTTGGAGGCAAGTAACTTGTTTCCTTGTTTCACATGTCCACAGATGAAGGGATATTTTTCTTCACAGTGAATCATTCCTGGAGTCTCACTCATGACTGACTTAGATGATTTTGAAGATATGGAATCTTATATTTGTATAAGATTTTAGTCCTGGTGTTAATTCTGGCATGATTTAAGACTTTGGGGAATTTAGGAAAGGTGAATGTATTTTGCAAATGGGAAGAACATAAATTTGAAGGAGGAAGAGGACAGTGTTGTGGGTTGAATTGTGCTCCCTAAAAAGCAATGTCAAAGTCTTAACCTCAGGTACCTGTGAACATGACCTCATTTGAAAATAGGGTCTCTGCAGATATAATCAAATTAAGATGAGGTCATATTGGATTGGGGAGGCCCATAGTTTGATGACTTTTATTCTTAAAAAAGAGGGAAATTTGGATACAGAGACACACACAGAGCAAACTCTATGTGATGACAAAAGCAGAGATTGAAGTAATGCTTCTACACGCTAAGGAATGCCAAGGATTGTTGATAACCACCAGAAAGTATGAGAGAGGCATGGACAGATTCTTCCTTAGAGCTTCTGGAAGTAACCAATCTTGCCAATATGTCAATTTTAAACTGCCTCCAGAACAGTAAGAGAATAAATTTCTGTTGTTTTGGGCAAATTAGTTTGTGGTAATTTGTTACAGCAGCATTAGAAAAATAGTACTATCAGGAAACACTAGATTAGAAGGGAAAATGGCAAGAAAGTTACATTAAAATCAGAAAAACAAAGTCCTAGATGGAAGAGAGTTGTTATAGCAGTATCTATAAGGATTCTATTTTTTTTTTTTTTTAATTATCTGCCATGGTCTTCTTCTATTCAAGGATATTAAAAATCCATTTTTGTTGCAACTAAAATATAGATACAGAGAGAGAAAAAATCAGATTTTTATAATATTGAGCAAAGGAATTTATATCATAAGGATTCAGTTAGGAAACAGAACCCACACTCCAATTTGAGTAAGGAACTTTTAATGTAAAAAAATTATTAAGTAGTAACAAGGAAGTAAATACTAAAGGATAAAACGAACTCAAAATTATGTAAGTACAGCAGATATAGGTAGGAGCCATTACTTCGAGAGTGAGGAAGAGCATCCAAAGAAGGAAATAGTTTGGAAGATTTGCACCACCACCACCATCACCCGCCTAAAACAGAGTCAGACATCTTTGGGATGGGTTTGGCTGTGGATTCCTGAATGGTAGGGAAGCTCACTGATGTGCTTTAGGCTGAGGCTGGGAATCATGAAACCACCCACTGATATGACAACAAAACTAGACTGCTTGCAAGACTCTCTGGGAAGCTACTCTTGGGAACACTACTGAAAATAGCTGGGAAGGTGAGTGTCACTAAAGATCCAAATGCTGCAAACCACATACCACAGAAACAAACAGTGAAGGGACAATCAGAACCAGAAAAAGAAAACTCTTCTTTCTTTATTGAAAAAGTTTAACATCATGGCAAGTGGCAAAGTAGAAATATTTATAGAGTATACTTCCAGTATCACAAAGCAGGACAAAGAAAGATAAATTTGCAACTGGGAGGCAGTAAATTGACAACTGGCATGGGTGTAATTCCTTTTAAACTTGAGATGTGATATTTCTCATTTCCAGAAACAACGAGTTTGCAGTCTGTAAGCCCTGCACACTTAAGAAAATACCAGTAAGGACTCAGATTTTCCCTTGACAAGTCTATAATTCAAAAAGTTTATTAAGTTATAAACAAGAATTAGTACTTTTTAAAAAAAATAGAGATAACAAATCAAGTAGATCTCCATTCACTGTTAACTATAGATTTTGCATGTTTATATAATGCTCAACTGTCAGAGGAAATGATAAAAAATTACTTCTGAGCTATATACTCCCCACTACAGTTAAGAAAATATAGTATTGTCAAAGTAAACAATTAGAATATCCCCTTTAATAACTGAGTATTTTTATTTCATTGTTTAGAATTTTGGCCACACTGGGTTATTTTTTTTCTGTAAAAGTCTTCAAAGATGATGGCACAGGTTTAGTAAACAACATATTCTTCATTAAGTTTATCATTTTCCTTAATTAAATGTGACATTGCAAAGACTGAGATTCTGCTTAGAGTATTCATGGTGGTTCACTTTAAAAATATATAGAAATTTGATTACAGTATAGTTAAGGGAATATTTATGAAGTATTATTTTCCTTGTTATAAAAGTTTATTTGATGTTAGATACAGCATTTAAAAAAATCACCATAATCAATAAATTGTTCAAGTAACATTTATACATTTTAAGAGTACTCAGTTTTCTTGAAAAAAATATTGACTAAAAGTGCAGATATTATCACCAAATCCCCAAACATTAAAATGAGAATTTGTGTTTTGAAGAAAAGGAATACTAGATTTTGCACAGTTTAACATTGTACAACAATACTAAATATACAGAACTCATTACATGAAATATTTAAAGGCTGAAAATATAAAGTTCAATAAGAAAATAAGTATATATCTGGAATGTGAATTCTAAACAAAAGATAATGTTAAGTAGACATATTTTGAGATGTGTTTGGATCTTTTGAAAATGACCTCCTATAAAAATTGACTTAGTAAAAAAAAAAAAATTGACTTAGTAACATTGTCAATATATATTTCTGAACTCTTTTAAATGTCTGATTCATGTAATATAAAGCATGAAAGAAAAATTCAATTATGAGTATAACACTTTGAAGCCAAATATTAACTCTTACTGGTTACAGGAATGTATTAATTTTGTGTATTATAATGAAAATAAAACAAAATACATACAGCAAACTGTTAATGTTACTTATTCAAATAGTAATGAAAGAAATAGCTCAAAATTCCATTGCTGCCTGTCATAGTTTGTCTAGAATATATAGTTATACAATTTTTCTCAAAACTTTTTTTTCTGATACAGACAGCATCATGGTTCTCTGAAAAGTAATAGGGCCATAAACAAAAATGTCAAAGAGGAATCTGACAGATGCCTATTTGCAATTTATTCTATTTATGTAGTTAGCTTCTTCACTTCTCATTTATCAGAAATTTTCATCAAAGCTTCTTCAGGTTTCAGTGATTCATCAAAAGAAAAACTATGTTTTTTTACTCAAGACACAGATGAAAACATATCTTTGTTCTAACACCACAGGACTCAAAATGCAGTCTCAATAAACTGACAACATATTCAAATATTTATTCTAGTTCCAAATCATCCTCAGTATTCTTGATGCACAATATTCCATATTAAATAAACACTTATATACAAATAATGTGTACATACTAATATAAAAAAATGTCTTTTTTTTTCTGGAATCTTTTACCCAGCACAGAATAGGCATACATCTGTGCAACTGTGATAGATAGCTGGTGAGCCTGAGACCTTAAAAGACACTCAAATGCCTTCTGAATCATCAAAAATTAAATTACTTTCAGTATAATTTCAGTTTTATGTGAGTTTTGTCTTTTAAGTCTCTGGAAATTGGTATTTCTTGTGTAGACTATATGGTAAATCTCTGCTAACTCAATATATGATTTGTTAGAAAACTCTTTTTGTGACCATACTTGCTAAAAGAGAATTTATTGTAACTTTGATCCATATTAGTGCTTACAATTATTGGTTAAACTTGGAGATAATTTCATAATTTCCTAATTATCTCATCTTGAAGCAGGTATCAAGCAACTATGTTATACACTGTTCATGGCCATTCTAAAAGAGACACCAATCCTCAGATACATTAAAACTACTGTGTCTTTTCCTGCTTAAAGAGAGATAGGGACACATTTTGCCTGTCTTAATTTCTTTTTATTGCCAATATTTACTTGGCTTAATACTTTGTGTTGCTTTACATAATAACAGTTGGATTTTTAGAAGTCTTTTTCTTAAATGCATGCATTGCTTTCCCGTTTAGATTGAGCTTGGATATCTCTGGTGTGTAAATGTAGGCATCTCAATGGACATGTCTTTATCACAGAGAAGTATTATTTATGAAGAAGTCTCTTTTTATCAATTGCTTAATCAACTCAAAATATAAAATATGAATTTAAATATGTCCTATAATATTGTTTTTTTGGATATAGTGTCTTTTTAATATATATTTAAACTACTCCGTGCAATGTCTTATACATATCAGACACTGAATAAATATTTTGTAAAGTATTGCAATGCAATCTCTATCATATTACCAGTGGCATTTTTCACAGAACTAGAGCAAGAAATTTTACAATTTGTATGGAAACACAAAAGACCCAGAATAGCCAAAGCAATCTTGAGAAAGAAAAACAGAGCAGGAGGAATCAGGCTCCCTGACATCAGACTATACTACAAAGCTACAGTAATCAAGACAGTATGGTACTGGAACAAAAACAGAAATATCGATCAATGGAACAGGATAGAAAGCCAAGAGAAAAACCCACACACATATGGTCACCTTATTTTTGTTAAAAGAAGCAAGAATATAAAATAGAGAAAAGGCAGCCTCTTCAATAAGTGGTGCTGGTAAAACTGGACAGCTACATGTAAAAAATGAAACTAGAACACTTCCTAACACCATACACAAAGATAAACTCAAAATATATTAAAGACCTAAATGTACACTGGACACTATAAAAGTCTTAGAGGAAAACATAGGCAGAACAGTCTTAGACATTAATTGCAGCAAGATCTTTTTGATCCACCTCCTAGAGTAATGAAAATTAAAACAAAAACAAACAAATGAGACCTAATGAAACTTAAAAGCTTTTGAACAGCAAAGGAAACCATAAACAAAATGAAAAGGCAACCCTCAGAATTGGAGACAATATTTTCAAATGAAGCAGCTGACAGGGATTAATCTCCAAAATATACAAACAGCCTGTGTAGCTCAATATCAAAACAAACAAACAAACAAACAACACAATCAAAAAATGGGCAGAAGACTTAAATAGACATTTTTCCAAAGAAGACATACAGATGGCCACGAGGCACATGAAAAGATGCTCAACATCACTAATTATTAGAGAAATGCAAATCAAAACCACAATAAAGTATCACCTCACACTGGTCAGAATGGCCATCATCAAAAAATCTACAAACAATAAATGCTGGAGGGGGTGTGAAGAAAAGGGGACCCTCTTACACTGTTGGTGGGAATGTAAACTGATACAGCCACTATGGAGAATAGTATGCAGGTTCCTTAAAAAACTAAATATAGAACTACCCTATGGCCCAGCAGTCCCACTCCTGGGCATATACCTGGAGAACAGATAATTCAAAAAAAAATACATGTACCTCAATGTTCATTTCAGCACTGTTTACAATAGCCAGGACATGGAAGAAACCTAAACATCCATCAACAGAGGAATGGATAAAGAAGATATAGTACATATATACAATGGAATATTTCTCAGCCATAAAAAGGAATGAAATTGTGCCTTTTGCAGAGATGTGGATAGACCTAGAAACTGTCATACAGAGTGAAGTAAGTCAGAAAGAGAAAAACAAATATTGTATAATATCACTTATATGTGGAATCTAGAAAAAATGATATGGATGAACCTATTTGCAAAGGCTAAGTAGAGACACAGATGTGTAGAACAAACTTATGGATACCAAGGGGGGAAGAGGGGGTGGGATGAATTGGGCTATTGGGATTGACAGATATATGCTACTATGTATAAAATAGGTAACTATTAAGGACCTACTGTATAGCACAGGGAACTCTACTCAGTGCTCTCTGGCGACCTAAATGGGAAGGAAATCTAAAAAAGAGGGGATATATGTATATGTAGAATGGATCCACTTTGTTGTACAGCAGAAACTAACACGACATTGTGAAGCAAGTATATTCCAATAAAAATCAATAAAAAGAAAACATCAGCCAAAATGCACACATGCACATACACACACACACACACACAGACACACACACACTAACACAGGTAAAGTCTAATGAAATGAACCCTGCAAGACTCTTCAGAGGGAGATATTTTTATAGCTGAAATTGCATATAAGTTTTAAGTCTGTAAGTCTTAAACACATGACAGATCCAAGTGACAACTGACCAAAGGCTTGGATGAAAGAAAACTGTTTTTGCTTTCTGGATTGACTCAAAGCAGCTGAGTTTGTTTAATTCCCCACCATGCAGCCATTATTTAGTTAGTGAAATTTTAATCTTATTGATATATGTCTTTTTTCTTTTTTTATTATCCTTCTGTGAGAATTATGGATTAGATTTTGAATCTGTTGTTTATTGCTTTACCTAACTAGCATATACCATGTTCAAAAGATTACATATGTTATATATATTATATCTATATATTATATAGATATACATATATTTCTAATGGATAATATTTTTGAAATTAACACTGATTTACTTTTTATTATTATTATTTTTTGTCAGCTAATACTCCATCATTTGAATCAACATTGTTCACTAAAAAATAGAAAAAAAGCTATGGAATTTTTCATCTTGGAATTCAACCTAGATTTTTAAAATTCATAATAGACAATAACCTCAATGACCATGCGGTTTTAAGGAGCATTTATCTAAGTTCTGAGATCATTCTTTGCTTATCAGGGATCAAAACTGGTCTAATCAGATCATATAACTATATAAACCAGTATATACCTTTAAGGAAAAGAATATGGGAAATTATAATAAAAAGAAAATATCAATTATAAATGGGCAAATATTTGAGTAGATATTCTCCAATGTGTTTGTGTGTATAATATAAAATTTTAAAAAGAACACTAAAATATGTCTCTTTCCTTAGGGAATGCAAATCAAAACCACAGAGATACCACTTCACATCTATGATCAAAAATACAAACAATAAATAGTATTGGTGAAGATATGTTAAATTGAAATCCTCATACATTATACATTACTGGTGGCATTACAAAATGGTGCATCCAATTTGGAAAGCTGTTTGGCAGTTCCTCACATAGTTAAAAATAGAGTTACCACATGATACAGTTCCTAGATATATATCCAAAAAAACCCCAAAACATATGTTCACAAAAATACTTATAGATGAAAGCCCAAATATCCATCAACTGATGGATGAATTACTTCTTCGTAATATATTCATACAATAGAATATAGTTCAAAATTAAAAAGGAATAAAGTACTCTTACATGTCTTAAGGTGGATGAACATTAAAAATGTTATGCTAAGTAAAAAAAGCCAAACACAAAAGACCTCATACTTTTTGATTCCATTTATATGAAATGTCCAGAATATGTAAATACATAGAGACAAAAAGTAGATTAGTGCTTGTCAAGGACTGTGGGGAGAAAAAAATGGAGAGTGACTGCTAATGGATGGGGAAGGGTGTCTGTTATTTTGAGATTAATGAAAATATCCTAATATTAAATTGGTTTTGTCATTGTACAATTTTTTATATATAAAAAAGTCACTGAATTGTACAATTTAAAATGATTATCTTATGGCACATAAATTATATTTCAATAAAGCTGATATTTTAAAAATAAATATATGATATTGATATAAGCAAAGATACCACTAGACATAAAATGGGGGGAAAAGCCTGGGTACCGTGATGAGGTGAAAGGATATAAGGACATCATCATCATCATCTTCATCATATAATTATATATATATATATACACATATATATATATGTATATATATATATCTATATATCAGTGAAAGAGCACTTTTTATGTGCAAGGCACATTCTAAGGGCTTTTTTGTATTATCTTCTTTAATACAATAATCCCAAGAGGTATGTACTATCATTGTTCTCATTTTACTAATGAGGAAACTGAAGCAAAGAGAGGTTAGGCAACATACCAGATATCATACAGCTGGTACAAGACAAATGTCACAGAGTTAAAAAACCAGGCTTCGGATCCAGGCAATCCAGCTTCAGAGTCTATGCTATTAAAACTACTAAACTGACTCAAATAATGAAAATATACAATTAAATTGCTATGGCATCCCTTTTGAACTCAAAACTCATGAGTAGGAGATAGACAGAAGTATTGGAGAAAGAGCCAGGATGTTTAGAAGATCCCCATTAAGGGATGAGAGGAAGGGACTCCTTGTTTCTCAAGGCACAGCCTGTAAATATTGTAAGCACCATAATAATAATAACATAGCCAATATGTCATTAGAGAAGTAGAGTGGCAATGGTTGAAGGCATTAATTAAAAGTAGCTTCACAGTATCCTGAATATTGTGGTATAAGACAGCTGAATTTTCCCTGAACATTTGGCATAGTTGAGAAGCATAGAGATGCTGAGAAGAGTGTTAGAAGAAACCTGAGCTTGTGACAAGGAGACCACACATTTCAGATTACTTACAATCAGAGGCTTATAAATACTGTAGACTTCTGAAATGGGTATCAATAAATGGTCTCAGGTAGAACCGGACATATTTTGGTAGACACCAGAACAGAATGTCCTATAATTGTATCAGACTAGCTTTACAGTATCAGAGACCAGTCAAGTATCTTTATCTATAACCTCTTGTATGCCATTTCAAATATCTAGGTCCCACCTTTTACTTCAGCCACTACCAGGTGATATTTTTTGTTCAGGCTTCCACCTGTTCTACACAGCTGCAACCTAACAGTACCTTTTCTAGGGCCCACACTGTTGACTTCTCATTTCTTGCTTTGTATTTTCTATGACACTCATGGGGAAACTGCATTCACCTTATGCAACCTCAAAATGTGTGTATATTAATCCTTAGACAATTATAACAATCTAATTTGTATTGGCTTTTCCTCCATCCTTGTTTTATTCCTCCGATCTTGTGTTCCTGCGCCCTGGAATCACATTATCAAATACACTATTTACACATAAACTTTGTTTTCTCAGACTAAGCTTTTACCAGGAACCCAAGTTAAAACAGACCAGAGGAGAACCTACAGATTCATTTATCCACACTAAATGGCACAGACAGATGTTATCCAGAGAAGGAAGGGATGGGGGTGACTATTGAGGGTGAATACAGCCCTATTAGATTTAGAAGACTATACATTCTAAAGATGAATACAAAAATATCTCCATCTTACATGTTTTTCCATAATTTGTACTTGACCTCTCCAATTGAAAAATGGTATTTACGTCCCTTCTGTTTGAACCTGAGTAGGCTTTTGGCTTCATTGTAACTAATAGAAAGAAATAGAAATGATACTGTGCAACTCCTGTAGCTAGGTTATAAAAGGTAATGTAGGTGGAAGACATTGTCCACTCAGTTTTGGAGCCCTGAGTGGACATGTAAGAAATCTGACTACCCTGAGACAACTATGCTTTGATAAAGTTTGGGTTACATGGAGAAGACGCATCTAAGTGCTGCCTTTGAGAGGCCCAGCTCTGGCACCAGAAATGTGAGTAAATAAGTCTTCAAATGATTCTAGCCCACAGCTGTCAAAGCACTTGGAGCCTCTAAGTCTTCCCAACTGAGGCCCTAGTTACTGTAGAGATGCCCATACTACGACTTTTTTTCAAATTTTTGACCCACAGAATCTGTGAGCTTAATAAAATGGTTGTTTTAGCCACTAATTTTGAGGTGAATTGTTATACAGCCATAGCAAGTAGAACAAGAAGAAATTTAAAATTTGCACTGACTTATTTTCTGAAGGAGATAATTTTAAACTCTTTTACAATGCTACCTTTAGCAATTTTAAGTCATTTTTCCATTACTATTAAGATGAATGGCAATTTGAAAGTAAGATAAGATTATTTGAAATGTGCAAATCTTGAATTTGCTACATTTATGTATATTATATATTCAAATAGAGAAAATGTATATGAAAAAAATTTAGCCACAATACACTTTAGTGGTCTATAGTAGTGCATACCCCTCAAGCTACATGTTTGAGAACAAATCCTTAGAGAATGTAAATAACTTCTGATTACATCAACACTTAAGTGACAAACTAACAATAAAATTTATGTGTTTATGTATTTATTTATTTATTTATTAGTTTTCGTGTCTCTTCCATTATAACTCATATTTTAGCGAATTTTCTATGTAAGCAAATTTTTGTTAGAAAAATAAAATAATAAAATAAAATTTAAAAATTGTTTAAAATTAAAAAGACAAAAACAAAAGCACAAGAACAACAACAAAAACATCTACTATTAATTCCATTTAAATTATTATTTGTGGGAGTTTTCAGATGTTATTTTACATATTCTCATGAGTTTACCTCATAAGGCCACACTTCCACTTCTATTATTCACTGCTGGACATTGCCGGCTAAGATATGATACAACTGTCATATTCACTGGAACAATGGAACTATTAGGTATACTTTTCCTTAAGCCTCGTGCTGCATCTATAGTGGTATATCATTTCTTCCAACAACAATACCATCTCTTTAGGGACACTATAACAAGTTGTGTTCCCCACAAAGTAGACACTGAGATAGTGTTAAAAGTGAAAAATATCCTTGGGGCATAAAATTTATGAAAGTAAAGTGAGGAAGCAGGATTATGCAGGTAAAGCCACAAAAAGGCAATCCAGTCCTGACAAAAATATCTGCCAGCCCAACGTGGAGCTCCACAGCAAAGATTCTCAATACATACAGTCTTTACCATTTAGACAGCAATGGCTAAGCCTTTGTACCAGTCATTGCTTGGCAGAGCCTGAAGGAGTTAACAGCTAAAAGTTGTGAGCTAATCACACTCCGCATAACTGGACAATACGTTGTGTCTTGAATGGAGAACTGTGCAGCACACCTCCAAGCTTCCAGAGTCACTTCAGTCTCCCATCAAGCACCACAGTCTCACTCCAGGCTTTATTTCTTTCCCTTTCCCTTTCCTTCTCTCTCTCTCTCTCTCTTTCTCTCTCTCTCTCTCTCTCTCCCTCTCTCTCCCTCCCTCTCTCTCTCTTCTCTCTCTCTCTCTCCTTTAGCCATGAAGCTTATATCTGACTCAGAGACACTTTTGCTCTTTAAACTTACTTGCCAGACAGACTTTCCTCCATCTCATGAACAAAGATATACCAAGTTGACTACACTGCTCTTTTGTCATTTGTCATACAGTGCACAAATTTCTTTGTATCCCAGATTGTTTATATACTAGTATTCTTGATACACTCAGATACTGTTAGCAAGGTAGCCATCTTACATGAAGCTTGATTTATAAAGAATTATCTGAGCAACCATATAGATATTAAATGTATATGAGTCTTTTAAAAATGCATATACACATTAGTGATAGAAAAACACAATTTATACTATATCTAGTGTATAATTTTTATATTCTAAAACCTATTTTGTTATTATGTCTCTTTAGGGATTATGTAAAAAAATATGAATTTTCTTATCAATAACCTTGACCCGTGCAATAAATTTCCATGAAAAATATCTGCAATTAAAAGTCATATTATTGGTTCCTTATTTTTTAATAACATCATTGATATTGATAGCTCTATCTCTAGTTTGGTAAATTCTGCATCCTTAAATGTTTGATTTTACTTCCTGTATTTAACTTCAGGTAGAATCTCCTAAATAAATCATCATTGTGCTTTATGGTGTACTGATAACTTTAGCACTTAATGCAGCAAGAATGTTCTGACAGCATATAACATTATTATTCTCTAGTTGATGTGCCGCATTAAATGATACAACAATCCTGGATTCTGCTACCTTATCTTTGGGCATTCATTGAGACTAGAGGGGGAAGAAACATTCTTGAGGCCTAGTAAATAACTAAATGCCACTATCAAAAATGACCTTATATATGTACCTCTGTAGCCTTGAGGCCTGAAAAAATGTTAGACAAACACACTAACAAGCCATAACAGTTAAAACACAGTTACAATTGACAAGTCATTGCGGATTTTAAAAAAGAAAATTATTCACTGTACTTCTCCATCATATAAGTTTATGTTAGAATGTTAGCAATTATAGACAATACAAATGACATTATTTAGAAGTGCGGGAGAAACAGAGCTGACACCAAGCTATATGAAAGGCCACAATATATATTCATGTAAATTAAACATGAAGTTTAATTAGAAAAGGATAAATCACAGGTTTTAACACTGTACTAACCTCTTGATATCATAAAAGGAAAAACATTCACAGCTCTGTGTGATGTAAGCTTCTTTTACTGAAATAATGTTGCTCTACCTTCATGCAAAATGTTTTGAAATCCATTTGAAATTACAGAGGGTTTGCTTACTTATAAACCTTTATTAGCTACAATTCTCTTTCAAGATTTCAGAATATAGAATCAAACTCAAGGTGAAACCTTGTTACCTTTAGCAGAGTACCATATTTGATTAAAATCAGTCAACTTTTAAAAGTCACTGTGGGACAAACAGATAAATGTGAAATGCTTGACCTCACTTTGTTCAATCATCAATTATTACTGATACACCTGTACTGCTCATAATTCAACTTAAGAAAATCCAAACTCACACAGATTCTTCCATAAGGCACATAATAACATTAAAGAAAGAGAAAACTTTGTGTCATGTATTCAAATATAATTTAGTATGCTGGGCAAGTGAATGTCACACAGTGAAAATACAATGCAGTAAAAGCTCTCAAAGGAGATAAATTTTGCTTTCAGAATGTTCCTATTAGGGGAGCTGTTCATATTGATTTGGTCAGATCATTACAATGGTATTTTTCATATACTCCCCACTATTTCAATGTCTTAATTGAAAATATGAACACATACCCCACTCAAAATATTAAAAAACAAAAATATACCAAAATATCTAGTGATAGGTAGGAATCTGGCTATAGTATTATGAAAAGGTTTGTTAATTCTCTCCCCAGAAAACAAATGTAAAATGGGAAAAATTAAAAATCAGTTCACAAGTGTGCTAAAGTAAATAATAAATCGAGAAATATGTATTCATGGAAACTTCCCGGACATTCAAATAAGAAAAGTGGGAGTGGGCAAGACCTATAGTCTTACCAGAGCAGAGCTGGCTAAGAAAAAAAGTAGCTTTGATGCTGGAGAGAGCAAACTTGATTTCAGGTACAAAGCAAAAACTTATGTAAGTTTTTTTTGTCAGTAAAATACAAAACCTGGTAGGAAACAATTGGAGAAAACCAGCAGTTTGTCTACTCTGATGTTTCATTCACAACTGAGGGAAAAGCCTAGCCACAAATTTAACTGGAAGTGAGAGAGTCATGGAAATAGCTAAAAAATTTACCACATAGCCCTACTTTACTGGGAAACTATGCTGATGCACAGGGGAAACCTGAGAAAGTCCATCATATAATGAAAACTATGGTAGATTTGAGTACAGTCTGAACTTTGAAAGTTTTCCCAACTAACAAAATAACTATAGGCAGAGGGTAGAAGTTTATGGGCTTGAATAATTAACATCACCCCTTAAAAATCATTGTCTGAATGTTAACTAATACAGACTCTGGAACAACTCTCAAGAAGCCAGGATTTAAATAGATATTTGTGTGTGTGTGTGTGTGTGTGTGTGTATTTTATATTTTTTCCAGTCAAGTTAAAAAAAAAAAAAAAACTAAAAGAAAAAAAAAATCAGAGGAAAAATAATCACTCTCTAGAAAAACTAAATACATTATTGAACGGATTCATTTTTCAGTAACAACAGCAACACTTACATGAACATGCAAAGGAAGAAGCAAGTGGGACATATACAAGGAGAAGAAAAGTTAATAGAAATTGACACTGAATGGCCAGATATTGGGTTTAGCAGAGAAATATACTTCAAAGCAGCTACCAAGGGACCTGAAAGACTAGAAAACAAAGCAAAAATTCTTAACAGGCTCCCAAGTATGTACTCTGGCTATCTCCTAAATTTCAGCCCAGAGGGAGCAGTCAGAAATGCCCATCTCCCAGTCTTTCCCTGAAAGATGCCTATTTACATAATTCAAAAACTGCTTCCTGAGGGTCAGATATATTTAGCATACATCTTGGGGCTGGCTGTGATACTTCCAGAAGACCAAGGAGGCGAGGGAGCATCAACTTCACATTCTCCCTCTGGTCCACTCCAGCTTGCTAGGATCTCCCTGGAAGGACATTGTGCTTATGTCTGGTGCCCTGGCTTTTGCAACTGCCACCCAAGCAATTTAACTCTTAATCTCTTGGCTCTGGTGATCCATGGGGCTTGAATTTCCTAGTCCGGTGGGACTGTAGGAAACAAAGAAACAGTTCTTAATTGGCTATCCCCCTGGAGCTCAGCACAGAGAGAGCAGACAGAAACACCCATCTTCCAGTCTTTCCCTGAAAGAGGTCTAGTTTTATACTTTAAACGCTGCCCAAGGGTCCAGCCTCCAATTAGCCTGCATCTAGATGCTGAGTAAGGTTATTCCCTTTGTGACACTGACAGGTCTTGGCACACCCTCAAGGACTGAGAGACACAAAAATGAAGACAACTTGGATAATCATAAAGGTTTGAGAGACATCCAGAGCTTGGGCCACACTGAAAGATGAGGTTCATCTCCTACACAAGACCACTCCATAAAGACTGGAAGAAGTGCCTGTTTTATCAAAGGTGCAGTGAAAAACACAGAGGGTCGAGAAAAATGAAGAAACAGAGGGATATATTCTAAACAAAAGAACAAGATAAAACTCCAGAAACAGATGTTAATTAAGTGGAAATAGTGATTTACCTCTTAAAGAGCTCAAAATAATGGTTATAAAGATGTTCCCCAATGTCAGGAGAACAATACTTGAACAAAGTGAGAATTTCAATAAAGAGAAAAAAGAAAAAGATAGTACTAAACAGAAATCACAAAGCTGAAGAATACAATAACTGAACTAAAAAATTCAATAGAAGGATTCAACAGAAGACTAGATGGTGTGGAAGAAAGTGTCAGTGAACTCAAACACAGGGCAATAGAATGTATCCAATCAGAAGAGCAAGAAGACTGAAAGAGTGATGATAGCTCAAGTGGCTTATGGGACACCATCAAGCAGACCAATATTTACCCTATAAGGGTCTCAGAAGGGGAATATAGAGAGAAAGAGGCAGAAAGTTTATTCAAAGAAATGATGGCTGAAAATTTCCCTAACTTAGAGAAAGAAACAGACAACCAGATACATGAAGTCCATAGAATTCCAAATGAGATGAACACAGAGACCCACACTAAGACACAAGGAAATTGAAAAAGTTAAAGACAAGTAAAGAATTTAAAAGCAGCAAGAGAAAAACAACATTTTATGTACAAGGGAACCCACCCCCAAGACTTTATGCACATTTTTCAGCAGAAACTAGGCAGGCAAGAAGGGAATGACATAATATATTCAAAGTGCTGAAAGAAAATTTTAAAAAGCCAAACAATAATACTCTACCCAGCAAAACTGTCCTGCAGAATTGAAGGAGAGATAAAGAGTTTTCCAGACAACCAAAAGCTGAAGAATTGCATTACCAATAGACCAACTTATGAGAAATGTTAAAGGGAATTTTTCAAGCCAAAACAAAAATAAATTATTTAGTAACAAGAAATAACATGAAAGTGTGGATCTCAATGATAGAGGTAAATAGGTAGTTAAATTCAGAATACTGTAATGGTGTAATGCTGGTGGGTAGAACACTTATAAATCTAGTATGGAGGTTAAAAGACAAGTATTAAAAATAACTATAAATACAATAATTTGTTAATGGATATTCAAGGTGAAAAGATGTAAATTGTGACATCAAAAACAAATCTAGGGGGAGCAAAAAGGTAGAGCTTTACTATGCATTTGAAGTTAAGATATTATCAGCTTAAAATAGACTGTTATAAGTATATTTTATATAAGCCACATCATAACCACAAAGCAAAAACCTATAATACAGTCTCAAAAGATAAAGAGAAAGGAATCTAAGAATACCATTTCATAAAATTATATTACAAGGAAGAGAGCAGGAAAAGCAGAAAGGAAAAAGGGGATTAAAAAACAGGGAGAAAATGATTTAAAAAATGGCAACAGTAAATGCCTAACTTTCAATAATTACTTTGAATGTAAATAGACTAAATTCTCCAATCAAAAGACATAGAATGATTGAATGGATAAAAGTGTAAGACTAGACTATATGTTGCAAGAGACTTAATTCAGGTTTAAGGACACACGCAGACTGAAAGTGAAGGGATAAAAAGATATTCCATGCAATTGAAAACCAAAATAATGCAGCAGTAACTATACTTATATCAGACAAAATAGACTTTCAAAGATTGTAGTAAGAGACAAAAGATCATTATATAATGGTAAAGGGGCCAATCCAACAAGAGGATATAACATTTGTAAATATATTTTATTTTTGAATTTCTGAATTTTATTTTATTTTTTTCTTTGTAGTTATCTATTTTATACATATTAGGGTATATATGTCAATACCAATCTCCCAATTCATCTGACCACCACCCACCCCCACCACTTTCCCCCCTTGGTGTCCATAGGTTTACATTTATGCACCAAACTTGGGAGCACATAAATATATTTTTTTTTAAAAATCAGCAGAATGAAGAGGTACCCTACAGAATGGCAGAAAGTATTTGAAAATTGTATGTATATATGATAAGGAGTTGATATCCAAAATATATAAAGATCTCACACAACTCAATAGTTTAAAAAAATCGAATTGAAAATGGTGCAGAGAAGCTGAATAGCCATGTTTCCAAAGAAGACATACAAATGTTCAACAGGTACATGAAAGTATGTTTGACATCATTAATCATCAGTGTAATGCAAATCAAAACCAAAATGAGATATCACTTTACATCTGTTAGAATAAGTATCATCCAAAAGACAAGAAATGAATGCCAGTAAGGATGTGGAGAAAAGGGAACCCTTGTGAACTATTTATGGAAATGTAAGTGGTGCAGCCATTATAGAAACAGTATGATGTTTCCTCAAAAAATTAAAAAGTATAACTGCCATATGATCCAGGAACTCCAATTCTGGATATACAGTTGACCCTTGCACAACATGGGGATAAACTGCCCAGATCTACTTATATGTGGGTATTTTTCAGTAGTAAATACTACAGTACCACAGGGCCCATGGTTGTTTAAACCCACGAAAGGAGAGGACACAGAGGGCTGACTATAAGTTATATGCAGATTAACTTCTGTGTTGTTCAAGGGTCAACTGTATATCTGAAGGAAATAAAATCACCATCTCAAACAGATATATGCACCCCATATTTATTGAAGCATTACTTACAACAGCCAAGACATGAAAAAATAAATTGTGTCCATCAATCAATGAATGGGTAAAGAAATTGTGAGATACACAACACACAAACACACACAAAACAGAATATTATTCACCACAAAAGGAAGGAAATTCTGCCATTTGCAACAACATGGATCTTGAGGACTTTTTGCTAAGTGAAATAAGTCAGACAGAGAACAACAATACTGTATGATCTTGCTTATATGTGGGATCTAAAAAATGTCTGAACTCATAAAAACAGAGAACAGATTGGTGGCTGACATAGGCAAGGGATGAGGGTTAACAGAAATGGTTGAAGGTGATCAAAAGGTACAAATTTCCTGTTAAATTGTAAGACCTGGGGATGTAATATACAGCATGGTAACTATAATTAATAATACTGTGTTTTATATTTGAAAGATGCTAAGAGAGTAAATCTTAAAAGTTCTCATTAAAAGAAGAAAATTGTAACTATTTGAGGTGATGGCTGTTAACTATTGTGATAATCATTTCTCAATATATGCATACATCAATTCATTTAGTTATACACCTTAGATTCATATAACATTTTATTTCAATTATATCTCAATAAAACTGGGGAAAAGCTAATAGAGTAATTTTTTTAAAAAGAATGCTATATTCAGCAAAATTATTCTTCAAAAAAGAAGGTGAAATAATGAATTTCAGGATAAACAAAAAGTTAAATATTTCATTAGTTAAATAACTGCCTTCAACAAATACGAAAATAAGGCATTTAGTGAAAGTAAATGACACTAATGGTAACTTGAATCAGCAGGAAGAGTTTAAGAGCAAATGGATTTGTGTGAACATATTTTTCTATTAATTTCCTTATAAACATAAAATTTTATAAAGCGATATCTGTAATACTGTATTGTCAGATTTGTAACATAAGATGTAATATATATGGTAAAAATAGCAACAAGGAGAAGAGGTAAAGTAGAACCATATAGCAACAAAATTCAGTATATCTACCTTTACTAGATTGGGATAAATTTAGATGCATATTTTAATATTTACAGGAAGCATTAAAAAAGTAACTCAAAACACAGTTAAAAAATCAATAGAATTAGAGGAAAAAATCTGTAAAAAACACAAACACATGGAGGCTAAACAATACACTGCTAAATAACCAAGAGATCACTAAAGAAATCAAGGAGGAAATCAAAAAAAACCTAGAAACAAATGACAATGAAAACACGACATCCCAAAACCTATGGGATGCAACAAAAGCAGTTCTAAGAGGGAAGTTTATAGCAATACAATCCTACCACAAGAAACAAGAAACATCTCAAATAAAAAACCTAACCTTACAATTAAAGCAATTAGAGAAAGTAAAAGGAATAAACCCCAAATTTAGCAGAGGGAAAGAAATCATAAAGACCAGATCAGAAATAAATGAAAAAAGAAATGAAGAAAACAATAGAAAAGATCAATAAAACTAAAAGCTGGTTCATTGAAAAGATAAACAAAATTGATAAACCATTAGCCAGACTATCAAAAAAAAAAAAAGGAGAATACTCAAATTAATAGAATTAGATATGAAAAAGGAGAAGTAACAACTGACATTGCACAAATACAAAGAATCGTGAGAGATTACTACAAGCAACAATATGCCAATAAATTGGACAACCTGGAAGAAATGGACAAATTCTTAGAAAAGCACAACCTATTGAGACTGAACCAGGAAGAAATAGAAAATATAAACAGACAAATCACAAGCACTGAAACTGAGACTGTGATTAAAAATCTTCCAACAAACAAAAGCCCAGGACCAGATGGCTTCACAGGCGAATTCTATCAAACATTTAGAGAAGAGCTAACACCTATCCTTCTCAAACTTTTCCAAAATATAACAGAGGGAGGAACAATCCGAAACTCATTCTATGAGACCACCATCACCCTGATACCAAAACCAGAAAAAGATATCACAAAGAGAGGAAACTACAGGCCAATATTACTGATAAACTCAGACGCAAAATCCTCAACAAAATACTAGCAAACACAATCCAACAGCACATTAAAAGGATCATACACCATGAACGAGTGGGGTTTATCCCACGAATGCAAGGATTCTTCCATATATGCAAATCAATCAATGTGATAAACCATATTAACAAATTGAAGGCTAAAAACAATATGATCATCTCAAAAGATGTAGTAAAAGCTTTCAAAAAAATTCAACACCGATTTATGATAAAAAACCTCCAGAAACTAGGCATAGAGGGAACTTACCTGAACATAATAAAAGTCATATATGACAAACCTACAGCCAACATCATTCTCAATGGTGAAACACTGAAACCATTTCCTCTAAGATCAAGAACAAGACAAGGTTGTCCACTCTCACCAATATTATTCAACATAATTTTGGAAGTTTTAGCCACAGCAATGAGAAGAAAAAGAAATAAAAGGAATCCAAATCAGAAGAGAAAAATAAAGCTGTCACTGTTTGCAGATGGCATGATACTATACATAGAAAATCCTAAAGATGCTACCAGAAAACTACTAGAGCTAATCAATGAATTAAGTAAAGTAGCAGGATACAAAATTAATGCACAAAAATCCCTTGCATTCCTATACACTAATGATGAAAAATCTGAAAGTGAAATTAAGAAAACACTCCCATTTACCATTTCAACAAAAAGAATAAAATATCTAGGAATAAACCTACCTAAGGAGACAAAAGACCTGTATGCAGAAAAATATAAGACACTGATGAAAGAAATTAAAGATAATACAAAGAGAGAGATATACCATGTTCTTGGATTGGAAGAATCGACCTTGTGAAAATGACTATACTACCCAAAGCAATCTACAGATTCAGTGCAATCCCTATCAAACTACGAAGGCATTTTTCACAGAACTAAAACAAAAAATTTCACAATTTGTATGGAAACACAAAAGAACCAAATCAACAAAGCAATCTTGAGAAAGAAAAACAGAGCTGGAGGAACCAGGCTCCCTGACTTCAGACTATACTACAAAGTTACACTTATCAAGACAGTATGGTACTGGCACAAAAACAGAAATATTGATCAATGGAGCAGGATAGAAAGCCCAGAGGTAAACCCACACACATATGGTCACCTTATTTTTGATAAAGGAGGCAAGAATATACAATGGAGAAAAGACAGTCTCTTCAATAAGTGGTGTTGGGAAAACTGGACAGCTACATGGAAAAGAATGAAATTAGAAAACTCCCTAACACCATACACAAAAATAAACTCAAAATGGATTAAAGACCTAAATGTAAGCCAGGACAATATAAAACTCTCAGAAGAAAACAGGCAGAACACTCTATGACATAAATCATAGCAAGATCCTTTTTGACCCACCTCCTAGAGAAATGGAAATAAAAATAAACAAATGAGACCTAATGAAACCTAAAAGATTTTACACAGCAAAAGAAACCATAAACAAGATAAAAAGACATTGAAAACCCTCAGAATGGGAGAAAGTATTTGCAAATTAAGCACCTGACAAAAGGTTAATCTCCAAAATTCACAAGCAGCTCATACAGTTCAATATCAAAAAAACAAAGAACCTAATCCAAAAATGGGCAGAAGACCTAAATAGACATTTCTCCAAAGAAGATATACAGACTGCCAACAAACACATGAAAGGATGCTCAACATCACTAGTCATTAAAGAAACGCAAATCAAAACTACATTGAGGTATCACCTCACATCAGTCAGAATGGCCATCATCAAAAAATCTACAAACAATAAATGTTGGAGAGAGTGTGGAGAAAAGGGAACCCTCTTACACTGTTGGTGGGAATGTAAATTGATACAGCCACTATGGAGAACAGTATGGAGGTTTCTTAAAAACTAAAAATAGAACTACCATATACCCAGCAATCCCAATCCTGGGCATAGAAAACCATAATTCAAAAAGAAACATGTACCACAGTGTTCATTGCAGCACTATTTACAATAGCCAAGATATGGAAGCAACCTAAATATCCATCAACAGATGAATGGATAAAGAAGATATGGCACATATATGCAATGGAATATTACTCAGCCATAAAAAAGAATGAAATTGAGTTATTTGTCATGAGGTGGATGGACCTAGAGTCTGTCACACAGAGTGAAATAAGTCAGAAGGAGAAAAACAAAAACCATATGCTAATCCATATATATGGAAACTAAAAAAGCAGTACTTATGAACCTAGGTGCAGGGTAGGAATAAAAATGCAGACTTATAGAACAGACTTGAGGACACAGTGGGGGAAGGGGAAGCTGGGATGAAGTGAGAGATTAACATTGACATATATACAGTACCAAATGTAAAATGGATGGCTAGTGGGAAGCAGCCACATAGCACAGGGAGATCAGCTCTGTGCTTTGTGACCACCTAGAGGGATGAGATAGGGATGGTGGGAGGGAGGCTTAAGGGGGAGGTGATTTGGGGATATATGTATACATATGGCTGATTCACTGTGTTGTACAGCAGAAACTGACACAACATTGTGAAGCAGTTATACTCCAATAAATATGTAAAAAAAAAAAATAAACAAAAAAAAAAAGGGAAGGTTAACTTGCTACTGCCCATAAGTCATTTAAATTATTTTGGGCAGTTTTCAAATTTAAGGAACTAGGCTTTTGATCCTTTGATTCATTATCATGGCCTTTTATAGGTGGCGATGAATCCCTAAGAGATATGTTATGAAACTTGCAAGATAACACAGGGTTTTAAATTGCTTCAGTCTTTGTGTCATTTTAAATGAATTTGTACAATTTTTAGACTATATTGCATGTTGTATTGAAATGGCACCTGGGATGTTTTTCTAAGAAGAAAAAGTGAAATCTAGAAAATTAAATCAAATGATAAAATTTAGAATAGCTCACTGTCATTGGATAACATATTTCAAGTTTTAAGGTCAGAAAGAAAACAAAAAAGTCCCATTTCTCTCCTCATAAATCTTTCAAAATTATTGATCTTATGTAAATAGTCATAGAAGATTAAATAAATTAACTTGTGGCTATGATTTATTAAAAAATAAAGAATAAATGTGAGAAAACCTGAAGAAAAAATAAAAATAAATAAATATTTAAAGTCAAGCAATTGAATTACAAATAAGTCTCAATGGACATGTTAAATAATAAACTAGAAACACATGAAGACATAAATAGTGAAATAAAAACTATACTCATAAAATCTTACAGAATGAAGTTCAGAGGTTTAAATAGGATAATGTGTAAATTAAGATTGAAACAGAAAAAGAGAATGGGAACATCTATCATTCTTGTAATAGAAAATTTTTTTTTTTTTTTATGGCTGTGTTGGGTCTTCGTTTCTGTGCGAGGGCTCTTCTCTAGTTGTGGCAAGTGGGGGCCACTCTTCATCGCGGTGCGCGGGCCTCTCACTGTCGTGGCCTCTCTTGGTGCGGAGCACAGGCTCCAGACGCGCAGGCTCAGCAATTGTGGCTCACGGGCCTAGTCGCTCCGCGGCATGTGGGATCCTCCCAGACTAGGGCTCAAACCCACGTCCCCTGCATTGGCAGGCAGATTCTCAACCACTGCGCCACCAGGGAAGCCCTAGAAATTTGTCTAAAGTTATACAAGGGAAAAAATATGGGAGAGTTCAAATTAAGAGTTAGAATTACTGACAATTTGTCATAAATGAACATTTTATTATTTGTCATGTAAATTGAAGAAAACCTCCACTGCAAAGGTATACAACAAACAAACAAGAAACCTAAACAACCAAAACAAATCACAGAACATCATAGATTATGGTACATCCTGAAAGTTATAAGAACAAAAAGTAAATTTATTTACAAAGGAATGACTACAAATAAATCCAATCATGTGTCTTCATCAGGAATAACACGTATGCCAGGGCCTAGGGTGTGTAGATGGTTGTGAATAGTTATCAATTTTTGCTTTTCCTGGAAAATCTTTAAAAGTCAAAAGGAAAATGAATAAAAGAAACAGGAAAAATACCTTGGGTAAAATTAAGACAAGTACATTTCCCAGAGTTAAAGCTATATTTAAGTAAACCAGATGTGCCTCAGATGACCTAGAAAGTCCCAAGAGCAAGTGTAGATTAAAAGTCACAGAGAGATAACTCAAAGGTGAGAGGAGCTCGTGACTTTTTATAAGAAGGTTACGGTAAAATTATACTTTCTAATGGTGAGAGACACATCCAGATTGCTAAAGCAGTATTCCTGGTTTGCTACAATAGGTACAGAATTGAAGATGTAATGTCTCAATTATAGGTGACAGAGTCATCTCTGAATCTAGATTAGTACAGAGAAACTGCAGTGGCATGGCTACATAAATATTCACGTAATAGCTACAATTGCAAAAAACAGGTTATCTTTGTGGCAGAAAACATTAATAAAGTTTTTGTGCTGTGTAAACTAACATAGAACACGATTTCAACAGGTTCTTCACTATTTGCAAGAGGTTCTTGGAAGAACCTCTTTCAAATAGCTGGTTCAGAAAAACCTAATTCATTCAAAAATTATTAATGAAAAAGCAAAGAGTAGAGCATTAAAATATTATAAGAAAAAATAGAGAAAATGAGCAGGATCAGAAAAAGGTTGTTATTAGGCCAATAAAAAATCTGAGTATAAATTCTATCATAAATAAATGAAAAGTAAGCTATAGCTCCTAGAAAGGAAGAACACAAAAATAAATGCAGCAAATCAGGGAACAGACAATTAGACACCAAAAGTAGATTAAACCTTAGCTGACAGAACCAAAATATAAGTAGAAGAGAAAACAAAACAAACAAACAAGGACAATTCACACGTGAATATGAATAAAATTGAAAATGCAGTTTAGAAGTGGTACTCCAGAAAAGAAACTTAGAAGACAGAACTGTGAAAAATGAGCAAAATTAAATTAAAAATAAAGAAAAAACATTTAGGATTGGTGAGAAAATGAAAGAGAAGAAAGGCAAGGTTCTTTTACTTGCATAATAATAATCCCTGCTGTGAGATAATAGAAAATATACATTGCTCTCTGCCCCCAGTTCCTGTCAGAGAGCTCCTAAAACCCTTGTAATTTCCTAAGGGATAAGAACACTATGAGCACATCGTGTTTTAATATTTGGTCTTTGACCCTATCCCTGACACAGGGCTCCTAATATTTTGTAAATTCCTAAGTAATAAGAGCACTAAAAGCAACTTTTGTTCTAATGAGGTGACTCTGGGTGGGCTCCTAGATGGCTCCTGGATGGAAGCTGGTCACCAGAAAGACCATGTCATTAATTAGGAGCTTGGAATTTTCAGTCCCACCCCTTACCCTCCAGAGAGGAAAGAGGAGCTTGAAATAAAGTTAATAATTGATCATGTCTATGTGAAGAAGGTTCCATACAAATTCCAATAGCACAGAGGCTTGGAAAACTTCCAGACTGGTGAACATATACATACTAGAGGTTGATGCACCCCCAACTCCACGGGGACAGAACCTTCTGCACTCCGGACACTTCCAGACCTAGTCTTACGTAACTTTTTATTTTACTGTTCATCTGTATTTTTTATTATATACTTTAATAAACTGGTAAATGTAAATAAGTGTTTCCATGAGTTCTGTGAGCCATTCTAGCAAATTAATCAAACCCAAGGAGGGGGTTGTTGAAATCTCCAATGTATAGCCAGTTGGTTAGAAGTACAGCTAATAACTTGAATTTGAGACTGGTATTTGAAGTGAGGCAGGGATGGGCAGTCTTATAAGACTGAGCCTTTAACCTGTGGAATCCGATGCTACTTCCAGTAGATAGTGTCAGGATTTAGATGGATTGTAGGACACCTAGCTGGTGTCACAGAAAATTGCTTGGTGGAGGAAAACCTCCATACATTTGGTGACCAGAAGTAAAGTATTGTGAGTGTGGTAATAGTGTGAAAGTAAAGGAGACACAGAAGAGGGAAGAAGAGGAGTTATTCCTGTATTCAGCCCCCAAAAAGAATATAGAGATAATGGGATAGGAAAAATGTTTAAATATAATTCCAGATATCTATCCAGACAAAAAGAAGCATTGAATCCACATAAGACATTGCACACAATGTGTTAGAACAAAATAACCCTGAACAGCCAATAATGGCATATGCCCTTTAAAAAAAGGAATGGAATTCAAAATGAAAAACATAAATCTTTGGGAAGCTATGAAAATTACCATGTCACTTATAAAAGAGGAAAAATCTGGACAGCTTCAAATTGGTCCATAGAAGCATTTAAACACCAAATAATAGAGAAACAAACTCTTAAAAATCCTCAAGGAGGAAAGTTTCCATAGCGTTGATTAATATTTAAACCTGAATCTCTGCATACATCCTCCAAAAGACCCATATAGTTCAAGAGAGGGAGCAAATAAAACCACATATTACCAAGTCCTTCAGAATAACTGGGATATCAAACTACCTTCTAGCCATAGAGCTAGAGCTCTAGTTATAGAGCTCTTACCTGTGCAGATAAATAGGGACACAGAGAGCTTTAGAATGGTGGAAAAGAGACAAAATTACCCCAGCAAGAGCAGGCTCTGGGTTGAGTGCAAAGATACTGAAAAATATATATATATGAGAACATATAGATCAGAGCATGGGCTACAAAAAACAACACCAAAAAAAAAAAAAATCTAAAGGAAGTGATTTACAGTACACAGAAAGCAAGAAGGCAGTTACAGGAAAGCACCACTTCTGTTAGACAAAAAGTTAATTCCTGTTTGGAATTTGGCAATGAAGGGAAAGAACAATATTGTAAGTGTTCTACAAAAACAAAGGACATCAGAAAATTAGAAAAGACACTAAACTCTCCCTACCAAAAAAAAAAAAAAAAAGACCAACTTTGACTAAATAAACTGTACATTGCTATACTAACCTAAAAGATAATTAAAATGAAGAAACATACTTAGCCACTCCAAACCCTCATTCTTATTGTCATACAAATATTAGTGCTAATACAGCTTTTAAAAAAGTCTATAACCTAAGAAAGCTCCTATAAGAAGAAAAGAGAATATCAAAATTAAATGTTTCAGCTGATAAAAACCTACCTCCAAATAAACAGAAAGTAAAGAAAAATATAATGTAATAATTCAACACAAATTAAACACCCATAAACAAATATATGCAGATATAAAAATTTTTGAATCAGAAATTCAAAATACTTTAAGGAAAAATGAATGTAACCCAAGGATTTTATAACATCAAACGGGCCCATAAAAGCACCAAAGCTACAAACAACTTTGAACATGCAAGAACTAAGGGAATATTCTTCTGAGTCTTCTTAAGGAAATTTCAAAAGGTTGAATTTCAGCCAATGACCAGGGAATTCCATCAAAAAAGACTGTTGGTATTCAGTGAATGTATTTATTTAACTATGGAATAAAAATTTAAGCAAGGTTAGTTGTTAGGGTGACAGAACATAATGAAATGCAGTTGCATTAACAATGTAAAAATATTATAACTTGTAAAATGTGGAAGCTGACTAGGAAAGAAGGTAGGAAGTAGATTATTTACTCTGACTGGTGTGTATTAGCTGAAAGTAATAGACTACTATTTAAAGCTGACAAAACAAAATATAGATGTATAAACATATTGACAGTACTGGTGTAAGCAGTAAGAAAATATTATTTAATAAATCTACGTTATGGAAGAGATAAAA
Source organism: Eschrichtius robustus (assembly GCF_028021215.1). Taxonomy (NCBI): domain Eukaryota; kingdom Metazoa; phylum Chordata; class Mammalia; order Artiodactyla; family Eschrichtiidae; genus Eschrichtius; species Eschrichtius robustus. The sequence goes on from NC_090845.1 coordinate 77,987,567, forward strand.
AGGAAAGAGAAGAAAAAGTATATATGCTATGATTTTTATCACATCAATAGGAAAATAGTTCCCAAATTTTTGGTTTCAGGACACTTTCACACTATTAAAATTATGAAAAAGCACACATAACTTTTATGTATATAGATTATATCTATGAATAGCTATTATATTAAAATTTAAAACTGATAAATTACTGTTATTAATTTGCTTAAAATAACCATGAAATATCCATTGCATATTAACATAAATAACATAAACTTCTGAAAATTACAATGTCTAAAAATGCAAAGCAATCAGTGAGTAGTGGTATTGTTCTACATTTTGCAAATCCCTAAATAACTGACTTAAGAGAAGAGAGTTGGATGCTCATATCTCCTTCTGCATCTAAATTGTTTCTTCATCACACAGTCTGTAGGCTTTGGAAAACTTCACACAACATGCGTGATAGAATGAGAGTAAAAAAGTAAACAATATATTAGAGTTTTTATAAATATAGTTTTTAAAAATTTTTATTGGAGTATAGTTGCTTTACAATGTTGTGTTAGTTTCTACTGTACAGCAAAGTGAATCAGCTATATTTATACATATATATCCCTTCTTTTTTTGGATTTCCTTCCCATTTAGGTCACCACAGAGCATTGAGTAGAGTTCCCTGTGCTATACGGTAGGCTCTCATTAGTTATCTATATTATACATAGTATCAACAGTGTATATATGTCAATCGCCATCTCCCAAATCATCCCACCACCCTCTCCTCTTGGTATCCATATGTTTGTTCCCTACATCTGTGACTCTATTTCTGCTTTGCAAATAAGATCATTTATATCATTTTTTTAGATTCCACATATATGTGTTAATATACGATATTTGCTTCTCTCTTTCTGATTTCACTCTGTAAGACAGTCTCTATGTCCATCCATGTCTCTACAAATGACCCAATTTCAATCCTTCCTATGGCTGAGTAATATTCCATTGTATATATGTACCACATCTTCTTTATCCATTCCTCTGTTGATTGGGCATTTAGGATGCTTCCATGTCCTGGCTATTGTAAATAGTGCTGCATTGTACACTGGGGTGCATGTGTCTTTTTGAATTATGGTTTTTTCAGGGTATATGCCCAAGAGTGGGATTCCTAAGTCATATGGTAGTTCTATTTTCAGTTTTATAAGAAACCTCCATACTGTTCTCCATAGTGGCTGTATGAATTTACATTCACCAAAGTGCAAGGGGGTTCCATTTTCTCCACACACTCTGCAGCATTTCCTGTTTGTAGATTTTTTTGATAATGGGCATTCTGACCAGTGTGAAGTGATACCTCATTGAAGTTTTGCTTTGTATTTCTCTAATATTTGGTGATGTTGAGCACCTTTTCATGTGCCTCTTGGCCATCTGCATGTCTTCTATGGAGAAATGTCTATTTAGATCTTCCCCCCCCCCGTTTTTTATTGTATTATTTGGTTTTGGATATTGAGCTGCATGAGCTGTTTGTATATTTTGGAGTAATCCCTTGTCAGTTGCTTCATTTGCAAACATTTTCTCCCATTCTAAATGTTGTCTTTTTGTTTTGCTTATGGTTTCCTTTGTTGTGCAAAAGCTTTTAAGTTTAATTAGGTTCCATTTGTTTATTTTTATTTTAATTTCATTACCCTAGGAGGTGGATCAAAAAAGATCTTGCTGCAATTTATGTCAAAGAGTGTTCTGCCTATGTTTTCCTCTAAGAGTTTTATAGTGTTGGGCTTTACATTTAGGTCTTTGATCCATTTTTAGTTTATTTTTGTGTATGGTGTTAGGGAGTGTTCTAATTTCATTTCTTTACATGTAACCATCCATTTATCCCAGCACCACTTATTGAAGACACTGTCTTTGCTCCATTGTATATTCTTGCCTCTGTCATAGATTAGATGACCATAGGTGTATGGATTTATCTCTGGGCTTTCTAACTCATTCCATTGATCTATATTTCTGTTTTTTGTGCCAGTACCATACTGCCTTGATTACTGTAACTTTGTAGTAAGTCTGAAGTCAGGGATCCTGATTCCTCCAGCTCCGTTTTTCTTTCTCAAGATTGCTTTAGCTATTTGGGATCTTTTGTGTTTCCATACTGATTGTAAAATATTTCCTTCTAGTTCTGTGAAAACTTTTGTTCGTGATTTGATAGGGATTGCATTGAATCTCTAGATTGCTTGGGTAGTATAGTCTTTTTCACAATATTGATTCTTCCAATCCAAGAACATGGTATATCTCTCCATCTGGTTGTGTCATCTTTGATTTCTTTCATCAGCGTCTTATAGTTTTCTGCATACAGGGCTTTTGCTTCCTTAGGTAGATTACTTCCTAGGTATTTTATTCTTTTTGTTGCAGTGGTGAATAGGATTGTTTCCTAAATTTCTCTTTCTGATCTTTTGTTGTAAGTGTATGGGAATGCAAGAGATTTCTGTGTATCCTGCAACTTTACTAAATTCATTGATTATCTCTAGTAGATTTTGGTGGCATCTTTAGGATTCTCTATGTATAGTATCATGTCATTTGCAAACAATGACAGTTTTACTTCCTCTTTTCCAATTTGGATTCCTTTTATTTCTTTTTTCCTCTCTGACTGCCCTGGCTAGGGCTTTCAAATAGTTTTAACACAACAAACTCTTCAAGAGTGTCTTGGGATTCTAAAGAGTGTCAAGAACATGTTTTTAAAATTGAATATATTTGATTTACAATATTATATTATTTTCAGTTGTACAGCATAGAGATTCAGTATATTTACAGATTATACTCCATTAAAAGTTACTACAAAATAATAGCTATAATTCCCTGTGCTATACAATATATTCTTGTTGCTTATCTATTTTACACATAGTAGTGTGTATCTTTTAATCCCATGAACCTAACTTGCCCCTCCCCTCTCTGCTACCCCTTCTGGTATCCTGGTGTGCTTTCTATATCTATGAGTCTGTTTCTGTTTTACTGTAAGATTATTTTGTACTTTTTTTACATTCCACATATAAATGATATCATACAGTGTTTGTCTTTCTCTGTCTGACTTCTTCACTAAGCATAATATTCTCTAGGTTCAGCCATGTTCCTGCAAATGGCAGAATTTCAACACCATCAGGACTTCTTCAGGAGTACCAAGAACATAGTTTGAGAATGCAAATAAACAGCATTTGTCAAAAATAAAGAGACCTAATAATATTATATAGAGTTATCATTATTAAGGTAATTACAAAAATTACACAAAAATCTTTCTGAGTATAAGTAAAAATAAAGAAACAAAAGCCAAACATATCAGAGAGTGTAAAACTTTGAAAAATATAATATCAGTTATAAACTGAAACAAAATTAAGATAATATCTAACATTTTATCATATCTGTTGTTAAATTAATTAAACTAGGCAATTATTAGACTGAGGTGGATCTAATGCCATGGCAACCTATATAAGCAAACCAAAATCTAAGGCTGTAAATGCCTTAAGTTTATCAAGTCAAAACCTGAAGACAACAAATCACAAACAACTAGGCTTTAAGCTATAGCCAATCAATAATTTCTTTACTTTGCTTTCACCTTTTCTATATAAAAGTCTGTCCCCAGCTCCTGTTGGTGGAGTGCTCCTAACTACTGGTTTGGTGCTGCTTGAGTACAATTGATTTTTGCTCAAAAAACACTAAATTTTTTAATATATCTGTTTATTTTTAACAATGTGAAAATAAATGGGACTCATTCGTCAATTGTAAGACAAAAATAAAATTGGAGCACAATTCAAAGCTCAACTTTATAATATACACAGGGCACTTCTGAAGCAACTGGATGTAGAAAGATTGAAAATAGAAGTGTGAGAAAAGTTGTACTAGTCAAATGCAAACATAAACAAATGTGGGGTCACAAACTAATGGAAGATAAGGTATAATTAATCCCCCAATCATTAAACAATAATCTGAAGTACTATGAATGGTTAAAAATGTAATTCAAAATGAAGATAAAACATTATGAATACACCTGAAACCTACATGATATTGTAAGTCAACTATACTTCAATAATTTTTTTAAAAAAGAAAAAAAAAAACATATGAATAGCTATCCATAAAAGAACATAGTATCAACAGTCATAAAGCAAATCCTACAGGATATGCAAGGAGAAATAGAGATAAACACACAAATATTAATATACTTCCATTCCAATTTTCTGAGTCTCACAGATCAAATATGAAAGATGAAGTATAGTTATAGGAAATTGAAAAAATATAATTGCAGTTTATGCTAAGTCATATATTTCTATCTCTGCATTTTGAAAATAGACAATATGCATTCTTATCACATGCCCATGGAACTTCCATACTGACCAAAATTTTGAAAAAAAATTTTAAAATAACCCTTTCTGAAATTAAATAATAATTCTCTCTTAATGACCTTTTATGTCAAAGTAGAAATAAGGCAGAAACTGCATATATCTCACAAATAATGAGAATGAGAAACTATAAAAGAGCTAGACAGTGTTAAGAAGAAAGTACTTAACATCAAATAAATATATTCATTCACAATAAAATCAAAAGCATAAAGTATGCAATATTAGAAATTTGAAATGGAATAAAACATATTGAAGGGAAGGAAAGTTAGGAAATTATTACATATAAATTACATAAATAAATTGGAAAGAAATTTGTATATCTAGTAAGTAAATACAAAACACATTCTGTGAAAAATCCAATAATTTATATAACATTAAAAGAGAAAGCATGAATATAGCAAACATGAAGTGATAAGTGGGAAATAACCACAGCAATACAGAAACCGAATACACACAGAAAAATAACTTACATAAATCTACTTTCTTTAGGAGAACATATTTGCTCAATCTTTCTCCAGAAGTGGTGAAACACCTAAAGAAATTAATTTCTGTAGAATAAGAATATTGAAAATTTTATCCTTTGCCAAAACAATCCAACAGGCTAAAATTATATCATAGAGAATTTAAACCAAAGCTTTAAGCAGCTGCTTATCTCAGTGATATTTATGATGTTTCAGAGTTAAATAAAGAAAGATTGTTTTTAGTTCTTTCTTTGAAGCAAGCTTCTCATTGTTAGTGAAAGACCACAAAGACTGAACAAAAATTGAAAATTGCAGACCAACATTCCTTATGAATATTAACACAAAACTCTTAGTAAAACACTGGAAATATAACAATATATTAAAGGATTACACAACATTGCCAATAAAGCTTACTCCAGAAACCCAATAATGAACATTAGGAAATATATTATTATTATTTACTATGTGTGTAATAACATTTTATTATTTCTGCAGTGAGGCCTTTGCAAACCATTCTTATTTTAATCATACCTTAAATAAAATAAGAGAAATGAATACTTTATTAACACAAAAATATTCAAATTTAAGTTAGATACAGGACAAGTGTGCCCATCATTACCTGAATTATTTATCGCTGTCTTTAATTATTAGTCAGCATGTTAAACAAGAAGAGAAATCCATTATATATTAAAATAACAGAATTACAAAGAAGAACAGATCCATCGTTATTTGCAGATAATATGATTTTATAACTGGTACATGTAGGAGAAAATAACAGGTAGACTACAAGAATAAATGTAAGAGTTCAGCAGGGTAATGGAGTATAAAATTAACATGTAGAAGTCAATAGCTTTTATATATAACACTAGCATTCATTTAGAAAATATAACGTAAGAAAAGACTTTATTTGCAATAGCAATAAAGATAAAATACCTAAGAATAGAATAAGAATAAATGTGCAAATCTATATGAAAAATATTTTAAAATAATTAGATTTTAAAGATTCACCATCAGAGGAGGAGTCAAGATGGCAGAATAAGAGGACACAGAATTTGTCACTCCTCACAAGTTCATCAAAAACACATCTACAAATGGAACAGTTCCCACAGAGCATTTGCTAAACATTAGAGGTAGACTTCAGACACATAAAAGAACTAAAGAAAGAAGAAAAAAGAAAAGAGGAATAAAAAAGAGACCAGCAACCCTTGAGGGAAGCTGAAGATAAGAAGAGATCCCCACATTAAGAAATACTCCCTCACAGAGGGGAAATCAGCTGGGACAGAAAAGGAACTTTGGGGGATCAAAGGAGAATGTAGCATACGGTCTGTGGAAGGCAGGACAAAGTAAGAACTGCATCAATGATCTACACCACAGCTCTGCACATTCCAGCATGAATCGTGAGTCTCCTGTTGCAAAGGGGCGCTGGGTGTTGGAAGGAGGGGTTTGGAGTACAGACCCAGGGAGAGGAGAGCTCTTGGCTGTGAAAAGACAGCCTGAAGGGACAGGAGCAAGGGGTGCCACAAACGGGAAAGTCTATGGAAAAAGCCTGAGACACTATAGCAAGGCGTCATTGTCCAGCATCATGCAAGGGATGTAGCTACTATTATAAACCCCTTCCCCATCTGCCAGCTTCTTCAGCCTCTGTGGGCATTGGGAGGGGCTCCCACCTGAGCGGGCCCACCAGCCCCTTGGGGTGGGGTCATCTCCACTAGTGTAGGCTCCAGAGGCCTGAGCGCCACCCACCCCAAAACCTCCTCGGGAATCAGCCCTGGGTGCCCCTGCCTGAGACAAGAGTCTGCCAAAGCTGGCAGGGTTGGAAGGCTAAAGTATGGTGTTGGAAGAACACACCTGGGGAGAGAAACACAGTTGGCTGTGTGGATCCAAAGAAGGGCCGAGGGGAGTGAAGGGACACACGACAGGGAATGCCCCTAGAGGAAGCATGGTCTTCCTGGAAAGCAAGGTGCCATTGCTGAGAGGCAAGTGTGAGGCGGGACTGATACTTCTCCCATAGGCCAGCTCCTGCTGCTGCAGGTACTGGGAGTACCCAGGTGTACTCCAAGCAGCCACTGCTTTTGCTCCCTCTCACCTAGGCAAGGATCAGATGCCTGAGGGTGGCACACACTCTGAGGTCGAGTTAAAACCAAAACTGAGCCCAAGGGGCAGTGCAACTAGGGAAGAGAAATGCAAATCTTTCCATGCAACAGCACATGAATTAAATACCCAATATTGGCTGGGTAAATCCTGTGTTTGTGGAATACCTGAATAAACAACGAGTGTTTCAACATCTGAGACCAGTCTAGCCTTTGCAGCACTGGACTTAGTGGGCAAATACACACGGCAATTGGGCCAGATCAGAGTCTGAGCTGACCACACAGTGTCCATAGCAGGCCCAGAGACCTACCTAGATGTACTGGAAGGCCTCTTGAGGAGGCAGCCCCAGGAAAATATTCTTATTACTATTATTCTTTGTTGGTTTGTTTCATTTGTTCAGTTGGTGCTGTTGCTTTTATTATTTTTATCTTTTATTTTTTATTTTCTACTTTTAATTTTTATATTGTTATTTTCTTAATATATATAAAGTTTTTATTTTTATATTTTTCCTTTACTTTTTTGTTGCTTTGTGGCTTTTGTCTTGTTTTTGTTCTTCATTTTATATTTTGCTTTCTTTTTTCTTTTTTTAAAATTATTTTTAGGTGTATATTCTATGTTCTGTTAGCTTTTTTGTTGTTGCTGTTGATGTTGTTTCTTGCCACTGTTTCTGCTTAATATTTCATTCTTTGTTTTCATTATTATAATCCCTATCAACTGTTCTCATATAAAATTCTCTTGTTTGGTTGTCTATGCCCTTCTTTTCTTTTTCTTTTCTCTGTGTGTTTGTTTGTGTGGGTGTGGGTGTGTGTAACGGTGTGTTGTGTTGCTGTTGCTGCTATTTGTTTACTGCTGTTCTTGCTATTTCCTCTGAATTTGTTTGTCTGTTTTCTTGTTTGTTTGTTTTGTTTTCCTTTGTTTTTCTTTTTTTGCTTCTTTCTTTTCTTCCCTCCATTATTTTATTGGGTTACACTGTGCAGCTTGCAGGCTCTTGGTTCCCTGACCAAGGGGCAGGCCTGGGTCTCTGGGATGGGAACATAGTCCAGGACGCTGGAACACCAGAGATTTCCCGGGCCCAGGGAATATTTACCAGGATGTGCATCCTGAAGGTATTCATATCAACACCAAGACCCAGCCCCACGCAACTGCCTGTTGGCTCCAGTGCTAAACACCTCACAGCAAATAACCAGCAAAACAGGACCAGAGCCCCACCCATCTGTATACAGGCTACCTAAAGTCATACTAATCTCACAGATATCCCAAAACACACCACCTTACGCAGCCCTGCCCATCAGAGGGAAAATATTCAAATCCACCCAACAGAATGCAGGCACCAGGTCCTCTCACCAGGAAGCCTGCACAAGGCCCTGGACCAAACTCACTCAGCAGGGGGCAGTCAACAGAAACAAGAGTAACTACGAGCCTGCCACCTGCAGAAAGAAGACCATAAACACAGTAGGTTAGAAAAACTAAATGACAGAGAAATATGCTGTAGACAAGGGAGCAAGGTAAAATCCCACAAGACAAAATAAAAGAAGAAGAAATAGGCAAGCTATCTGAAACAGATTTCAGAGCAATGATAATGAAGATGACCCAAGATCTAGGAAATAGAATGGAGAAAATACAAGAAACATTTAAAAAGGACCTAGAAGAGTTAAAGAACAAACAATCAGAATAATGAACAACACAATAACTGAAATGAAAAATACACAAGAAGGAATCAACAGCAGAATAACTGAGGCAGAAGAATGAATACGTGAGCTGGAGGATAGAATGGTGGAAATAACTGCTGAGGAACAGAATAAAGAAAAAAGAATGAAAAGAATTGAAGACAATATCAGAGATAACTGGGACAACATCAAATGCACCGACATTCGATTTATAGGGGTCCCAGAAGAAGAGAAAGGGAAAGGGCCTGAGAAAATATTTGAAGAGATTATAGTTGAAAACTTCCCTAACATGGGAAAATAAATAGTCAATCAAGACAAAGAAGTGCAGAGAGTTCCATATAGGATACACCCAAGGAGAAACACACTGACACAAATTAATCAAACTAACAAAAATTAAATACAAAGAAAAAATATTAAAAGCAGCAAGGGAAAAGCAAAAAAAAAAAAATAACATACAAGGGAATCCCCATAAGGTTATCAGCTGATTTTTCAGCAGAAACTTTGCAGACGAGAAGGTAATGGCAGGATATATTTAAAGTGATGAAAGGGAAAAGCTACAACCAAGGTTACTCTATCCAGAGAGGATCTCATTTAGAATCTAAGGAGAAATAAAAAGCTTTACAGATAAGCAAAAGCTAAGACAAATCAGCACGACCAAACCAGCATTACAACAGATACTAAAGAAATTTCTGAGGGTGGGAAGCACAAGAAAAGAAAAAGACTTACAAGAACAAACCCCCCAAAAATAAGAAAATGGTAATAAGGACATATCTATATCTATATCTATATCTATATCTATATCTATATCTATATCTATATCTATATCTATATCTATATCTATATCTATAATTACATTAAATGTAAATGGATTAAATGTCCCGACGAAATGACACAGACTAGCTAAATGAATACAAAAACAAGATCTGTATATATACTATCTAGAAGAGTCCCACTTCAGACCTAGGGACATATACAGACTGAAATTGAGGGGATGGAAAAAGATATTCCATGCAAATGGGAAACTAAGGAAGCTGGAATAGCAATACTCATATCAGACACTATAGAATTTGAAATAAAGACTATTACAAGAGACCAGGAAGGACACTACATAATGATCAAAGGGTCAATCTAAGAAGAAAATTTAAGAATTGTAAGTATTTATGCACTCAACAAAGGAGCACCACAATATATATGACAAATGCTAATAGCCATAAAAGGAGAAAATGACAGTAACACAATAATAGTGGGGGACTTTAACTCCCCACACACACCAATGGACAGATCATCCAAACATAAAATAAAAAAGGAAACACAAGCTTTAAATGACACAATAGACCAAAAGACTTAAATGATGTTTATAGGGCATTCCACGAAAAAGTGGCAGAATAGACATTCTTCTCAAGAGCACACGGAACATTTTCCAGGATAAATCACAGCTTGGGTCACAAATCAAGCCTCAGTAAATTTAAGAAAATTGAAATTATATTAAGCATCTTTTCTGACAACAATGCTATGAGACTAGATATCAATTACAGGAAAAAAAAAACCTGTAAAAAATACAAACACATGGAGGCTAAACAATATGCTACTAAATGACCAAGAGATCACAGAAGAAATCAAAGAGGAAATCAAAAAATAACTAGAAACAAATGACAATGAAAACACAATGATCCAAAACCTATGGGATGCAGCAAAAGCAGTTCTAAGAGGGAAGTTTATAGCAATACAATCCTACCTCAAGAAACATGAAAAACCTGAAACAAACAACCTAACCTTACACCTAAAGCAATTAGAGAAAAGAATAAACAAAACCTAAAGTTAGTAGAAGGAAAGGAATCATAAAGATCAGAGCAGAAATAAATGAAATAGAAAAAAAGAAAACAATAGCAAAGATCAATAAAACTAAAAGCTGGTTCTTTGAGAAGATAAACAATATTGATAAACTGTTAGCCAAACTCATCAAGGAAAAAGTGGAGAGGACTGAAATCGGTAAAATTAGAAATGAAAAAGAAGTTACAACTGACACCATAGAAAGACAGAGGATCATAAGAGAGTACCAAAAGCAACTATATGCCAATAAAATAGACAATTTGGATGAAATAGACAAATTAATAGAAAAGTACAAACTTCCAAGACTGAACCAGGAATAAATAGAAAATATGAACTGACCAATCACAAGTAATGAAATTGAAACTGTGATTAAAAATCTTCCAACAAATAAAAGTCCAGGACCAGAAGCCTTCACAGGTGAATTTTGTCAAACATTTAGAGAAGAGGTTAACACCTATGCTTCTCAAACTCTTCCAAAAAATTGCAGATGGTGGAATACTCCCAAACACATTCTATGAGGTTACCATCACCCTGATACCAAAACCAGGCAAAGATGTTACAAAAAAGAAAATTACAGGCCAATATGACTGATGAACATAGACACAAAAATCTTAAACAAAATACTAGCGAACAGAATCCAACAACACATTAAAAGGATCATACACCATGCTCAAGTGGAATTTATTCCAGGGATGCAAGGATTCTTCAATATACACAAATCAATCCATGTGATACACCATATTAATAAATTAAAGAATAAAAACCATATGATCATCTCAATAGATGCAGAAAAACCTTTTGACAAAATTCAACACACATTTGTGATAAAAACTCTCCAGAAAGTGGGGCTAGTGGGAACATATCTCAATATAATAAAGGCCATATATGACAAACCCACAGCAAACATCATTCTCAATGGTGAAAAAGTGAAAGCATTTCCTTTAAGATAAGGAACAAGACAAGGGTGTCCGCTCTCACCACTATTATTCAACATAGTTTTGGAAGTCCTAGCCATGGCAATCAGAGAAGAAAAATAATTAAAAGGAATCCAAATTGGCGAAGAAGAAATAAAACTGTCACTATTTGCAGATGACACGATATTATACCTAGAAAATCCTAAAGATGCCCCCAGAAAATTAGTAGAGCTAATCAATGATTTTGGTAAAGTTGCAGGATACAAAATTAATACACAGAAATCCCTTTCATTCATATACGCTAACAACAAAAGGGCAGAAAGAGAAATTAAAGGAACAATCCTATTTACAATTGCAACAAAAAGAATAAAATACCTAGGAATAAACCTACCTAAGGAGGCAAAAGACCTGTATTCAGGAAACTGTAAGACACTCTTGAAAAGAATCAAAAATGACACAAACAGATGGAGAGATATACCATGTTCATGGATTGGAAGAATCAATACAGTGAAAATGTCTATACTGCCCAAAGCAATCTACAGATTCAATGCAATCCCTATCAAATTACCACTGGCAGTATTCACAGAACCAGAACAAAAAATATTGCAATTTGTATGGAAACCCAAAAGACCTTGAATATCTAAAGAAATCTTGAGAAAGAAAAACAGAGCTGGAGGAATCAGGCTCTCTGCCTTCAGACTATACTACAAAGCTATAGTAACGAAGACAGTATAGTACTGGCACAAAAACAGATGTATAGATCAATGGAACAGGATAGAAAGCCCAGAGATAAACCAATGCACCTATAGTCACCTAATCTCTGCCAAAGGGGGCAAAAATATACAATGGAGAAGAAACAGACTCTTCAATAAGTGGTGCTGGGAAAACTGTACAGTTACATGTAAAAGAATGAAAGTGGAACACTCCCTAACACCATACATAAAAATAAACTCAAAATGGAATAAAGACCTAAATGTAAGGCCAGACACTATAAAACTCTCAGAGGAAAACATAGGCAGAACACTCTTTGACATAAATTGCAGCAAGATCTTTTTTGATCCACCTCTTAGAGTAATGAAAGTTAAAACAAAAATAAACAAATGAGACCTAAATAACTTAAAAGCTTTTGTACAGCAAAGGATAAACAAGACAAAAAGAAAACCCCCAGAATGGGTGAAAATATTTGCAAATGAAGCAACTGACAAAGGATTAATCTCCAATATATATAAGCAGCTCATGGAGCTCAATATCAAAAAAAAAAAAAAAACCCAATCCAAAAACGGGCAGAAGACCTAAATAGACATTTCTCCAAAGAAGATATACATATTGCCAATAAACACATGAAAGGATGCTCAACATCACTAATCATTAGAGAAATGCAAATCAAAACTCCAATGAGGTATCACCTCTCACAAGTCGGAATGGCCATCATCAAATAATCTACAAACAATAAATGCTGGGGAGGGTGTGCAGAAAAGGGGACCCTCCTACATTGTTGGTGGGAATGTAAATTGATTTAGCCACTATGGAAAACCATATGGAGGTTCTTTAAAAAACTAAAAATAGAACTACCATATGACTCAACAATCCCTCTACTGGGCATATAACCAGAGAAAACCATAATTCAAGAAACACATGCACCCCAATGTTCATAGCAGCACTATTTACAACAGCCAGAACATGGAAGCAACTTAATGTCCATCAACAGAGGAAGGGATGAAGAAGATATAGTATATATATACAGTGGAATATTACTCAGCCATAAAAAGGAATGACATTGGGTCATTTGTAGAGACGTGGATGGACCTAGAAAGTGTCACACAGAGTGAAGTAAGTCAGAAAGAGAAAAGCAAAAATAGTATAATAACACATATATGTGCAATCTAGAAAAATGATATAGATTATCTTCTTTGCAAAGCAGAAATAGCAACACAGACATAGAGAGCAAATGTATGGATACCAAGGGGGAAAGGGGTGGGGTGGGAGGAATTGGGAGACTGGGCTTGACACATATACACAATACACATTTATACTGTGTATAAAAGAGACAACCAATGGGAACATACTGTATAGCACAGGGAACTCCACCTAATGTACTCTCATAACCTAAAAGGGAGGGAAGTCCGAAAGGGAGGAGATACCTGTATGTGTATGGCTGATTCATTTGTTGTGTAGTGGAGGCTAACATAACATTGTAAATCAGCCATACTCCAATAAAGTTTACTTAATAAAAATAAAGATTTAACATCAAAAAGATATAAAATGTGTATAAATTAATAAATTTTATGCAATATAAATAAATGCAACAATATGGTTTTGATGTTATATTTGGAGATCTAGACATAGAAATATTAAAATCTATCTGGAAAAATAAATAAGAATCACCAAGAAGTCTCATAATAATAACAGGTGGGACTAACTCTAACCAAAATTAAAGTTTTAATGATTAAGACATGCAGTAGTGGGCTTCCCTGATGGCACAGTGGTTAAGAATCCGCCTGCCAATGCAGGCGACACGGGTCCGATACCTGGCCTGGAAGACCCCATATGCCGCGGAGCAGCTAAGCCCAAGAGCCACAACTACTTAGCCTTCATGCCTAGAGCCCGTGCTCTGTGACAAGAGAAGCCACCGCAATGAGACGTCTGTGCACCACAGCGAAGAGTAGCCCCTAACTAGAGAAAGCCTAGTTAGAGAAAGCTCACCCTAACTAGAGAAAGCCTGTGCACGGCAATGAAGACCCAACACAGCCAAAAATAAAAATAAATAAATAAATAAATAACATGCAGTAGTGGGAGATGAATAGAAAAAACAATAGAATGAAGTAAAATATTCAGAAATTGACCCAAATATACATGGAAATTGGGTATGACTCAATTTCTTCATGACTGCTATGAGAGAATTCATTAATTATCTCAGTCCTTCAGATAGCCAGACTAAATTCATTGATGCTTCTATGACAATGTGTTTAGGTAGTGCACAACCTCTTCCTGAAATCCTTACAAGTATACTTAATTGTACTGGGTCATAATTTCATGTTTCACAATTTGTTTTTTTTTTAGTAAGTTAAACAAGAAAAATAACATATAGATCTAACTTTTTTGTCATGATAGGCTTAGCACGGTAAAAACGTCCTCCACTGCCACATTGACATTGGTTTTATAAAACAGCTTTTAAAGGGCAGCACTGTCAAAAAAGGTCTATGCAGCTATTTGAAGATTCTGCATTCTAAGTGAAAAAGTAGCTTGGCAATGGGCATATGTGTTTAGGAAAGAATTGAACAATTATGAAAAAAGGATTGTGATGAAAAGTGAGTCAGGAACTCATTAAATGAAGCTTGAAGAAATGCTCAAAATCTTTGGACATTCATTGAATCCTTGTATGGACATAAAAACTAGCTATAGAATATTTGCTAAAAATTACATATAATAGCAACAACAACAAAAAGCTGAGTAAACTAAATATCAATCACTCTTCTTAGATCCACTAAAGAATTGCAGTCATAGGGCAAATTGATGCCACAAATATTAGAGAGACAGACAGGCAGATATAGAGTATCACATCTTACCAGAACAGAAGACTCCAAAGCAGAAATCACCATTGTAGTGCTGGGATGGCAATGCTTCAATAATCAACAAACTGCTGGAGACTCAGTGTGGACAAGCTTGAGAATTAAAAACTCCAGGAGGAACAGTTACCTCAGTTATTTTATTCAGTACATCGTGTCTAGCATCCAACAAAAAATTTATAAGGCACACTAAACGGAAGAAATACAGTTTGTTTTCTTATTTTAAGAAATTGCCATAAAAGCTCTAACATTCAGCAACCATCATCCTGATCAGTCAGCAGCCATCATCAAGGCAAGACCTTCCACCAGTAAAAATATTATGACTTGCTGAAGGCTCAGATGTTAGTTAGCATTTTTCAGCAATAAAGTATTTTTTTAATTAAGGTATATACATCTTTAGACATAATGCCATTGCACACTTAATCAAATACATTATAGTGTAAACACAACCTTCATATGTACTGGGAAACCAAGAATTTGTGTGACACACTTTATTGCAATATTCATTTATTGAGGTGGTCTGGAACCAAACCCACAATATCTCTGAGGTATGCCTATACATTGTGAAATAGTTACCACAATTAGGCTTTTAACACATCCATCACCTCACATAGTTTTCATTTTTTGTGTGTTATATGTACACTTTAGAGCTACTCTCTTAGCAAATTTCAAGTGTACAATACACTAACTATAGGCACAATGCTATGCAATAGATGCCCAGAATTTATTCATCTTTTGACTGAAATTTTTACTCTTTAACCAACATCTCCCCTTTTCACCCACCCCCAATACCCTAACAATCACCATTCTAGTCTTTGATTTTCTGAGTTCAAAAGTTTAGATTCAACATATAATTGAGGTCTTGTGATACTAGTCTTTCTGTGTCTGGCTCATATCACTTAGCATAATGCCTTTCATGTTCAACCATGTTGTCACAAATGTCAGAATGTTCTTCTTTTTGTAGTCTAATAATATTCTATAATACATGTATATAATAAATCACATATATCACATTTTGATTATTCATTCATCCATTGATGGACACCTAGGGTTTTTCCATATCTTGGCTTTTGTATATAATGCTACAATAAACATCAAAATGCAGATATCTCATGGAGAACCTGATTTTATTTCCTTTGCATATATATCCAGCAGAGTGATTGCTGGATATTATGGCTATTCTATTTTTAATTTTGGGGGGAATCTCCATATTGTTTTCCTTAATGACTATAAGAATTCACATTCCCACCAATGGCCTACAAGAGTGTTCTTTTCTCCACATCCTCATCAACACTTATTATCTCTTGTTTTTTTCATATCTTAACAGGTGAGAGGTGCTATCCCATTGTGGTTTTGATTTTCATTCTCCTTATGATTAGTGATGTTCAGCACCTTTTTATACACCTATTAGTCATTTGTACATGTTCATTGGAAAAAATATCTATTCAACGACCTATTCTAGGTCTTTGCCCATGTTAAAATAATTTTCCATTGAGTTCTATGATTTTTTTTAAACATATTTTGGATATTAACTCAGAGTGGATATATGGTTTGCAAGTATTTTCTCCCATTTTGTAAGTTGACTTTTCATTTTGTTGTTTGTTTCTGTGGCTGTGCAAAAGCTCTTTATTTTGATGTACTCCTGCTTCCTTTTTGCTTTTGTTGCTTGTGCTTTTGGTGTCATATCCAGAAAAATCATTGCCAATACCAATGCCAAAAAGATTTTTCCCTATATTTTTTTCTACAAACTTTATAGGTTCAAGTTTTAACTTAAGCATTTAATCAATTTCAAGGTAGTTTTTGTGTATGGTGTAAGATATGTGTCCAATTTCTTTCTTTTGCATATGGATACACATTTTATCCAACACCATTTATTGAAGAGACCATCCTTTCCCCTTTGTGTATTCTTGTTGCCCTTATCAAAGATTAGTTGACTGTAAATATGTAGATTTAATTTTGGACTTTCTTTTCTGTTCTCTGTGTTTGTTTTTAGGACATTACCATAGTGTTTTGATTACCATAGGTCTATAAAATAGGTTGAAATCAGTCAGTGTGATGCCTCCATCTTTGTTCTGCTTATTTAAGATTGCTTTGGCTATTTGGAATCTTTTGTGATTATAAATACATTTTAGAACTGTTTTTATTTCTGAAAAATGCCATTGGAATTTTGATATAGATTACACTGAATCTGTACATAGCTTTGAGTAATAGAGACATTTTAGCAATATTATTATTTTCAACCAATGAACAATAGTTATTGTTCCATTTATTTGTGTCTGATTCTATTTCTTTCATCAATATCTAATAGTTTTCATTGTATAGATCTATCATTTCCTTGGTATAATTTATACCAAAATTTTTTGGATGCTGTTGTAAATGAGATTGTTTCCTTAATTCTTTTTCAGATAATTCATTATTAATGTATAGAAATGAAACTGATTTTTGTATGCCGACTTTATGTGCTGAAATGTGCTGAATTTGTTTATTAGTTCTACCAGTTTTTTGGTGAAGTCTAGGGTTTTCTATATATAAGACCATATCATCTGCAAACAGAGATAATTTTACTTTAGGCTTTCTCATTTGGATCACTTTAGTTTATTTTCCTTCTCCAATTGCTCTGTCTACGACTATAGGTACTTTGTGGAATAGAAGTAGTCTGGAGAATGGGCACCCTGGTCTTCTTCCTGATCATAGAAAAATGTTTCAGATTTTTACAGTTGAGTATGTTGTTAGCTGTGGACTTGTCATACATGGCCTTTATTATATTGAGGCACATTCTATGTATACCTGGTTTGTTGAGCGTTTTATCATGAAAGGATGTTGAACTTTGCCAAGTGCTTTTCCTACATCTACTGAGATGATCATATGATTTTTATCCTTCATTTTTAACGTGGTGTATCACGTTTATTGATTTGCATATGTTTATTCATTCTTACGCCCAAGGATAAATCTCGCTAGATTACAGTGCATGATTCTCTTAATGTGTTATTGAATTTGGTTTGCTAGTATTTTGTAGAGCATTTTTGCATCTATGTTCATTTAGTTTTCTTTTCTTATTATTTGGCTTTGGTATGAGGGTAATGCTGGTCTCATAAAATGAGTTTGGAAGTGTTTCCTCCTAATTAATTTTTGGAAGAGTTTAAGGAGGATTGGCATTCATCTTTAAATGTTTGGTAGATTTCACCAGTGAAGCCACGTAACCCTGAGAATTTTATTGTTGGGAGGTTTTTAAATTACTATATCAATATCCTTACTCACTATTTGTCACTTTTAAAAAAAAAATTCTTCTTGATTCAGACTTGGTAAGTTTTACATCTCTAAGAATTTATCCATTTCTTCTGGGTTATCTAATGTGCTGACACATGATTTTTCATAGTAGTCTCTTATGATCCTTGGTATTTCATGGGTTCAATCATATCTCCTCTTTCATTTATAATTGTGTTTATTTGGTCTCTCTTTTATGTTTGTCTGATTCTTCATCACCTGTATCTGTGTGTTTGAAGGAGCAAACACTTCTTCTAATTTAACAGATACTTTTTGACATCTAGAGTACTTCTCCTGTCAGGTAACTGGACTAATAGTATTGCATCCAAGATCACAGTCAAGTGGAGTTGATGCTGGATCATGTGGCTGCTGCTGAGTCCTCGGTTGAGTCCACTGTTGGCTTGCCTATTACCAGAGGCTCCGATGAATATGGATTTTACCTGGTACTTGGGTGAACGGGACTGCCTCCAGGACCTTGTTTTAGTAGGGCTGGTGCTGGAACAAGGGTCTACTTCAGTGCCTACATTTGGGTTTTCATATGGCAGGCCTGTTACCAGGTGTATGTAAAGGAGTGGCTCCTTTTGGTCCCCTGGAAAGGCTCCCACCAGGTCACTGGCTGCATCTCTGGGCTTGCAGGACTAGTCTCAGATCATGCCTAAGAAGGGATGCAACCAAATTCCAGGGCTAAATCAGAATTTATAGTTGGGCTAAGGTTGCTAGGCCTGCCTCTGTGGCCTCAGATGGATATGTTTTCCTCTGGGTCTCTTCACAGGAGTTACAGCTCTCAGACTGTGGCTGAGAGGGCCTGAAACTGGGTTACAGGGATATTTGATGATCTGCAGTCAGACTGAGTTAAGTGGGCCTGCCTCTATTAACACTGGGTCCCTGGGCAGGCAGAACTCTCCTGGACTGCATCTTTGAGAGACCAGAGCTAGGCTAAAAAGGTTGTTTTTAGGTCTTCCATTGTACAGAGATCAGTAGTCCTGCCTCCAGAAGCACAGGTAGGAATGTCTCCAACCAAATCTTTGCGTGGACAGGACTCCTGGATTACAAATTGGAGCAGCTAAAGCCAAGTTCAGGGCCACTTCAATATCTGCAATCAGACTGAGTCCCACAGGTCTGTCTCTGGAGACAAGGATGAATATGGCTTAAAATGAGTCCCTGGGCAGGCAGGACTGCTTCTAGACTGTGGCTGAGGGGTTGGAGCTGAGTTACAGGGTTGTTTGAGGATTTGTCTGAACCAATTTTTACTGTTCTATCTTCTGGGTCACTGGAAGATGTGTCTCTTGGTGTGTCTCTTAGTAGACAGGAATTGCTCCCAAACCATGGCTGAGAAGTTCTGGAGTCAAATCATGGGCTATTTTAGGGTCCACAGCTAGAATTAAGTTTTGAAGACCAGTTACTTTGGGCACAGGCAAGCATGACTCCTCTCGGGTCCTTTGGTGGATGGTGCTGGTGGCAAGACCAAAGCCAAACAGGGCTGTAGCCCAGTCCACATGGGGATGGGGCTATTTCCAGGCCTGTGCCTGGGATCACAGCTGGCAAACCTGATACCTTCTCAAAAGAGTCCTTCTCAGTCTTGGGCTCCACTGGGATTTTACAACCTTCTACCTTGATTCCAAAGCTCCCACAAATGCACTTTTGTCCTTTGATAGATGTAAAATTATTGTTGCCATGGTAAGATATGAGCAGGGGACCTCTTATTCCACCATCTTGCTGACATCAGATTTTCTAGTTATTACTGTATTTCATATTTTTTCATGTCTACCCCAGCTAGAATGCAAGCTCAGCATGGGCACAGGCTTTATTTTATTCATTGATGTATTTCAAATACATAGAAGAGCATTTGATGAGTGTTAGGAGCTTCATAATTCTTTATTTGAAAAGAATATAGAAAAATAGACTAAGGGTAGGAGAAGGAATCAAATTTCCTCTGAACAAATTACCTGGTTAATTTGACAGCTTGTATTATGGAAAATCCCACACAATAATCAGAAAATATATTTAATATCAGACGTTGTTACAAAAACTCTTTTAAAGGTAAAGTTAATAGATTAAATGCTCAAGAGAAGAGATAGCAGCAATGTAATCTAGTCATAAAATTAGCACGTTCATTCCCAATAGGTTTCACTGCATGTTGTGCTTTAGTCTGAAAGAACCATGTAGTTCAAATTTTGTGGCAGCCAATTTGTAGTTAGCTTTTGCATGCCTCTTATATGTATCTTGGATATAGGGTTAATAGAATTTTAATACCCTAAAATGAACTTCCAAATACTTTTCTTCAATCAACATCAAAATATTCCAAAATTAAGAATTAAGGCAGCTGATAGAGGCTGAACAAGAAATAAAGACGACAGACCAAGATGGTGGAGTAGGAAGACCCTGAGCTCACATTATCTCACGGGTACAAAATTACAATTATTTACAGAGCAACTATTGATAAGAAAGACTGGAATCTAACAGAAAAGATCTTCTACAACTAAAGATAAAAAGAAGGAACCACAATGAAGTGGGTAGGAGGGGCCGAGTCGTGGTATAGTCAAGACCCAAAACCTGAGTGGATAACCCACAAATTGGAGAATAATTACAATTGCAGAGGTTCTTTCCAAGGAGTGAGGCTTCTGAGCCTCACATTGGTTCCCCTTCCCACCACCCAGGGGTCCTGGACTGGGAAGGGAAGCTCCCAGAACATTTGGCTTTGAAGGCCAGTGGAGCTTATTTTTTGGGAGACCCAGAGGACTGAGGGAAATGGAGACTCCAGTCTTAAAGGGCGCACACAAGATATCAGATTATCCAGGATCTAGGGAAGAGCAGTGATTTGAAGGGAACCTGGGTCAGACACACCTGCTGATCTTGGAGAATCCTTGAAGAGGCAGGAGGCAACTGAAGCTCATCCTAAGGACATAGACACTGGCAGCAGCCATCCTACTCATCCTACCCCATTAACACTGGTGCTGGCAAGCACCATTTTGGAATCTTCCCTCTAGCTTACTAACCTTGTGACGCAGCCCTGCCCCCACTGACCAGCCTGTAGGCACTGGTACTGGGACACTTCACACCAAGCAACCGGCTGGGTGGGGACACAGCCCCACCAACCAACAGGAAGACTACCTTAAGATCCCCTGAACCTACAGCCACCCCAGACCCAGCCCTGTCCCCCAGAGGGCCCAGGAACACACCTTACATCCCAGTGCACAGGTACTAGGACCCGGACCACCAAGACCCTTCAGCCACAGACCCTGGGACCCACCTCTGCACACCACTTGGTAGGCACCAGTTCCAGGACACCCTGGCCCTTGGCACCACACACGCATGAGCAGTCACTAAACTTGGAACCACTCTCACACACTACTGGGCAGGCACCAGTCCCAGAAACACCTGAGCCTTGGCCCTGCTCACTAGGAGGACAACACTCTGACACAAAATGGAGCAATATATATTTTTTTGATCTGTCTCCTAAGACAAAAGAAACAAAAGCAAAAATAAACAAATGTGAAATAAACTTAAAAGCTTTTGTACACCAAAGGAAATCATCTATAATATGAAAAGATAACCTACTGAGTGGGAAAAATATTGCAAATGATATTACTGATAAAGGGTTAATATCCAAAATATATAAACAGCTCATACAACTCAATAGCAAAAAAAAAAAAAACTCGATTAAAATATGAGAAGACTTGAATAGATATCCAAATTAGATATACAGATGAAATGACTAAAAATGATGCTCATAAAAAGATGCTTAACATTACTAATCATCAGAGAAATGCAAATCAAAACCACAATGAGATATCACTTCATACCTGTCAGAATGGCTATCATCAAAAAGACCATAAATAACAAATATTTATGAGGATATGGAGAAAAGGAAATTCTTGTACACTGTTGGTGGGAATGTAAATTTTATTTTTTTATATTTTTATTTTGTTTCTTTACATATAAAATATATAAGCAGTCACATAAAATTGATAGAGATATTTCTATAATTATGCTTTTCCTGATATCCTGCCCCCTAATTTTATTAGTTTCTAGTTTATCCTTTGTAATTTTTCTTTTATAAATATAGGCAGATATCTATCTATATGTGAAATTTGTTTTCTGTCTTACACAAAAGGTAACATAATATATATTTATTAGCAACAGGCATTTATCACTTAAACACATAACCAGAAAATCACTTTATTCCAATTTATAGTTTCTTCATTATTTATATTTTTAAAAACTTTGAGATATAAGTATCATACAATTTACCATTTTAAATGGCAATCCAAAAATTTTTAGGAAATTTATGTAATTATGCAACCATCACCATAATACAGATTTAGAACATTTTCTTCACCCTCCCAAAAATGTATCATGCTTGTTTACAGTCAATCCTCAATTCCATCCCATCCACAGGCTGGGATATCTAGATTTTTCATCAGGAATAGATGTTTGGTTATGTTAAATGCTTTTTCTGAGTCTGAGACTACTCGGTAGTTTTTATTCTTTATTTTATTAATATGGTGTATTACAGTGTTTTCTGATATTAAACAATACTTGCATTCCTGAGATAAATCCCACTTGGTCATGGTATAGAATCCTTTTTATATGATGCTGAATTTAGTTTGTTAGTATTTTGTTGAGTTTTTTTTTTTTTTTTTCATCTATATTTCTAAAGGCTACTATTTTGGTCTGCAGCTTTCTTTTCGTTTGATGTCTTTGCTTTGACATAAAGGTAACCCTGGCCTCATAGAAAGAGTCAGGAAGTGTCCCTTTGCTTAGATTTTTTGTAAGTGTTTATATGGGATTGTTGTTAATTCTTCTGTTAACTTTTGGTAGAATTCACAAATGAAGCCATAAGGGCCTGGACTTTTGTTTGTAGAAAGTTTAATTCTATGTCTTTTCTTGTTATAAGCCTACTCAAGCTTTCTATTCCTTCTTGAGTTGGGTTCAGTAGTTTGTCTCTTAGAAGTCTATAAATTTTATCTAGGTTATCTAATTTGTTAGCATACAATTGTTCATAATATTTCCCTATAATTATTTTTATTCCTGAAATATCAACAGTAATATCCTCTCTTTCATTTCTGATTTTAGTAATTTGAGTCTTCTTTTTTTCCAGGTGAGTCTACTTAAAACTTTGATAATTAGAACTGTTGATATTTTCAAAGAACAGAGCATACATTTTTGGTTTCTTTTGTTGTTGTTGTTTTCTATTTTATTATTTCTGCTCTAATCTTCATTTTCTTGTTAATACTTTGGTTTACTTTTGTTCTATTTTCTTAAGATGAAATCTGAGGTTATTGGTTTGAGACTTTTACAATTTTCTCATATGTGCATTAACAACTCTGTATTTCCCTCTAACCACTGCTGTAGCTGCATCTCATAAATTTAACATGTTTTTGGGAGGGGGACTTTTTTAAAAATATTTTCATATTTTTAAACAGGGATTTCTGAGTATGTTTTCCTGAAAATTGGGATGTGGGAGAAAATTCAAGCATAGGTGCTAAATTATGAATGATTAGATATTGAGAGACCATCCAAAGATTTTATTCCCCTTGAGGTATGTGCATACATCTTGAAGGGTGATGAGACCTAGGACCATGAAGACATTCCCTGGGTTTCAAAACTGGAGACATTAGTCTCATGAGCCCTGCTGGAAAGATTTCTTTACATTCCAAATAATGAGAGTAAGGTTCCAGGATCTGTCCTAAGGAGCAAGGGGTTTCTCCCCCTCTTTTTGGGAGTGACAAGGAGACAGCTGTTCTCTTCCTATTTAAACACTCAGATGCATTATTTTCAGGTTTTCTCACCTATAATACATCTAGTACTTACAGAATAACATCTGGTTTTCATTGTGTCACCCACGGGTAAGAATTAGGACAAAAGTAGACTGGCCTGGTTTTTATTATGTAAGTATTAATAATTTGCTCTGACTCAGAATCCTTACGCTTGTGTTCAGGGAAACATTAATAAATATAGATATTAAAAATTTAACACTTGTGTTATTTGAAGTTAAACAATTTCTAATTTCTCATGATTATTCTTGACCTATGGGTTATTTAGATGGTTTTTGTTTAATTTCCAAATATATGGGGAATTTCCAGACTTTAAGTCTATTCTTGATTTCTACTTTAATTCCTTTAGAGTCACAGAACATACATACACAGTATGATTTCAATTATTTTATGTGTTGAGACTTGTTTTATGACCTAACACGTGATCTATCTTGGATAATGTTCCATAATCACTAGAAAATAATATGTATTCTGCACTCATCAGTAGACTGGTTTATGTATGTCTGTTAGGTTGAGTCTGTTGATGCTTGTTCAAATGTGATATATATTTTCTGATTTTCTGTATAGTTCTTCCATCAATTATTACTGTTTAATAGTGTATTTACCTTTTCAATTCTGTCAGTTTTTGCTTCAGGTAGTTTGTACTCCACTGTTAGTTTATATGTATAGTTGTTATATCTCCCTGATAAACTTAACCTTTTATCATTAAGAAGTGGAGATTTTTTTTCTTTTTTGGACTTTAATAACTTGTTTTGTATTAAAGTCTATTTTACCTGATATTAATATATGTACTCTGGTCTACTTGTGCTAACAATTTTCATGGTGTATCTTTTTCATTTTTGTTTTTACTTTCAACCCATTTTTTCCTTTGATACTAAACTATGTCTCTTATGGACTGCATAGATTTAGATCTTTTATTTTTAAAATCCAATCTTCCAAACTCTTCCTTTTGTTTGAAGTGTTTAACCCATTTCATTCTAGTGTAGTTATTGATACTTTTTTAAAATTCATAAGTTAAACTAAGCCACTGAAGCAGTATAAGCAATAGATGAAGAGTAATCCCTAATATGATTTATGAATCCATGAATGCTGTAACTCCTTACTAGCTTATTCTTGCTTTTTTTTAAAAATTTATTTATTTTATGTATTTATTTTTGGCTGAGTTGGGTCTATGTTGCTGTGCATGGGCTTTCTCTAGTTGTGGCGAGTGGGGGCTACTCTTCGTTGCGGTGCGTAGGCTTCTCATTGCAGTGGCTTCTCTTGTTGCCGAGCACGGGCTCTAGGCATGGGGGCTTCAGTAGTGTGGCAAGTGAGCTCAGTAGTTGTGGCTCATGGGCTCTAGAGTACAAGCTCAGTAGCTGTGGTGCACGGGCTTAGTTGCTCTGCAGCATGTGGGATCTTCCCGGACCAGGGATTGAACCCGTGTCCCCTGCATTAGCAGGTGGATTCTTAACCACTTTGCCACCAGGGGAGTCCCTCTTGCATTTTTTAAATGCATCAAGTTATTTGCCACTTGGGCACATTGATACCTGTTGTTTTCTCTGGAGTGTTCTTTCTCCATCCTACACCTGACTATTTTCTACTTTTCCTTCATCTCTCAGTGAAACAGTCACTTCTTCAGGAAACCCTTTTATAACTCCATCAAAGTTTTACTTAATGTTTTTTTCAAATATTTTATTATAAGAAAAAAATACAAAATAATCAAATACAAAATATCTACCACATAGATTCTAGCATTGAAATTTTACTTTTCATTCTTTAATGTATATTTAAACTTTTATTCATTCATATGCCCATCCATAATTTTATCTTATTTTTTGTTATTTTTCAAATAAGTTGGAGACTAATATTAGTATACTTTACCTTTAAACACTTCAATAGATTTAACATCATTAATTCAAGTTCTATGTTATTTTAGTTATAGGTTTCATCAAAGGTAAAATTTACATGCAAATCTTTAGTTTATCGTTTAAAACTTTTTGACAAGTGCATACACTTGGGTAACACAAAATCCTATTGAATATTATATCATCTCAAAAACTTCTGTTTCCTCCCAGTCAATATCCTCCCCACAAACAAGGATAATCTTATTTTCTCCACCATTGATTAGTTTATCCTGTTATTAAACTTCATGTAAATATAACTATTTGTCAATAGAATTACATTACACTAAGCATTTTTCATTTGGCATTAATCATGTGTTCCAAATTATAAAACATACCACAGTTGATATTTTAAAATGAATTATAAATAATAACCATACTTTTCAAAATTACTTTTTAAGAAATATGATTAAGTATATATAATTGAACAATTGGATATTTGAGTGATTTCACAGAGGCTAAATCTGACACATACTTCATTTTCAAAAATTTGCCAATGATATTCAACAGTAATCAAAATCAACAACTTTTCAATATTTTTAAATGGAATCTGTAAAATTATGATGTTATTTTGCCAATGTAAAAATATTTCTCCCTTTGACCAACTCATATAAGCATTCAGAAAGTAGTTTGCAGAATTATATCATTTTATTTTATTCAATATTTCTGCCCAGATTTTATGTTAATAATTATATGAAAAAGATAACGTATTTTGATTAGCATTACAATAAAAGTTGTTCATTAAAATTATATAAAGAAAATGGTAAGGAAATATTTTTCAGATCTTTAAAACAGCTTAATATTAATATAGGCTACTCATAAATATATCTACATTTTCTGGAAGAAAATAAAATTAAAGATACATATTTATAGGTAAAATATTAACCATGTTAAATGAATGGCATCATTCAAATAAATTAAATTCATATAAGATCATGTTGCATGAATTCTGAAACAACATTGAATTAGGGTAAATTTTTTAAAAGTAAATAAAAGGGGATTTTCTTGCCATCAATATATTTTTTCTTCCCAGCAATATATTGACAAGAGAATTAAGCATCAAAAGTTAGTTTTAAGTTTGAGTTAGTAGCTGCAGGTTACTACTCAGTGTTTCCTATCTTCACATACCTAAAAGCACAAGAACGATAATCTTGTTGATTTCCTATTTTCTCACATTTCTTAAATGAAAGTAGTTTAGTAGTATTTTCTTCCATTTATAGGTGACATATGAAAGTCCAGGAAAAATTGTGGACTTTAATAACAGTCCTATGTCTAAACACATGGAGCTATTAGTCATAAAGTACACTTCAGCCTCTTTCAAATTTTTATTGGCTACCAATGGCATTTGAATTTAAATCAATATATTGACCTTGGACAAAGAAGTACTTTTTTGTTTTGTTTCTGATTTGATGAACTTATGTGGACACTTTCTTACTACTGAGCATTTAGTAAAAATTTCTGACCTGATAGGTTTGCTTCTCTATGCACCTCACAGCAGTTATAAACAACTTTGAGTTTCTAATGAAAAATTGCCAATTTATTTTCACACAATTTGGAATAGGCTACTTTAATTTTTAAAATGGTATTAAGATTTTATTTTCCAGAATATTTACTATATTCTTATTTGCTTAATCTTTACCTGAGAATTTTTTTCTAATATTAGTTCATTTGGGAATGAGGTTAGTGAAGATAGATATTTTTGGAATTGGGATATCATAATTAAGAATTCCTGCAGGATTTTTTTTTTCATTTTAATTATTAAAGATAGTACAAATAGCAGACCATATCACACTCACAAGAAATATATAAAATTACATAACATATATATGATTATTCAAAATTCATTTTGTATACAAGGCTCAGTTCATTGCCAAATTTATGTTTTTTGTAGTTTATACTTTGTCTTTTATTTACTACTAATTTAGGTAATTATGTTAGTTTATTCTCTGCCATATTTTATTCAAATGTAAGGTTAACTATTGAATGAAAAAATCAGGATACAAATAAAATATTTCTTTCTTGGTTCACTGGGACTGTAATAATAACTTATTGAACCATATGACAATGTACATTTGTTATATTCCAATCTGTAATCCCCATACTTTTGTTGTTAACTGACAACCCAATGTTCTAAAAACGGAATTTGTGTTCCTCCATGAAATTTATTTTTTTTGAGTTAATTTTGACTTAATTTTCAAAAACAGATGAAGAATTTCTGTGTGATTTAGAAATGATAAATATCAATTTACCACAAATTATTTTATTTTTATTTCAAAAAGAGAGAAAGTTAGTGAAATATTACATTGGTGTTTTTATCTGATTTAATTTTTTTCAACAAAGTTTTATTAAAAACTCTGCTCAGAATATGGATTTTTAAATTTGTATATGTGAATACTTTGTTTATGCAATACACATATCAACTCATAGAATGAATGAGATTAATGAGGGTGCTTATTCCAGCCTTCAGCTATTCATACCCAAACATTCTTAAGAGGTTCATAACAATTGCATCAGGGAATGTTTTAAGCTTAGCTGGAGATGGCTGCAGTATAATTCAAAGGGTCCTAATAAGATCAACTGCCTATAATGTTTTTCTTTCATTCAAATATTGCTAATATTTTCTATTACCATTGTAACTATAGACTTTATTCTTTGGGATAAAGGGTCCATTGGAAAAGTTTTCCCCAGCCAGTGGATAGCAGTTTAGGTCAGGCATTAGCTATAATTTCTATATATCAATAACCTGACAGATAAGATCTGCCCAACAACTTCTCATATCTTTATTCAGTATGGATTTGGCAGAGGCAAGAGAAAGGTGAGGAGTCAGTGTCACTATCTTGTGTAGGTGATATGATTGCAGGGAACTTAAAATAGTTCTCTGTACCTCAAATTTATGTCAATCAATTCACAGATGTTTGAAATTTCATGAGGCATATGTTATTGGATGCCTAGTGAAAAGCTTTATACTACCTAGGAGATATATATTATCTACATATAATATAATATATATATATATAATATATCTGTTATATATCTGTTACAGCAGACACACTGTCAATATCTACTAGAGGTAATGTTTGTAGACTGGGTCTTCTGTCATAGTTGCAATCATCATGAAGTGTGCGTGCACCAGTAAAGTATAGCCAAGAAATGGCAATCAGAGGCTGATACCATGCTAGGGAGGTGTTACTGTGGAGAGAAGCTATAGAACTCATATTAATATTGATTTATAAGACATATTTTATAATCTGGGCATTTCAGATTCAGCAAGAGTCCTTAAATTTTATATTTTTTAGCCTAATTAAGAAAAAATAGACAGCTTTTTAAACTGGGTGCTAGTGTGAGAATGTGAGCTCTTTCAGTTTATATACTTTCAATGAGGACTTTTACACTTAGTAGTAAACATAGGAAAGGGATCATCTTAGGTATTTTATCTCTTAGCTCTGAAGTCCAATTTTTTGGTAGTTTACTTTTATTTCTGCTATAGTTATCTGTGATTGTGCATTTTTTACAGATTATATATTAAGATGGTATTTAGGAATGCCTAAATCTTGTTCTTTAATAGTGCATTCACCACTAGCGACAACATAAATGAAAGGAATATGTGAATGGAGATCAATGACTAGCAAAAATACAATTTCTATTATTTATAAACACTGGCCTCAATCCCCAGTGTTGAGCCGTAATGACCTAGGGTAGAACTCAATGAAAACTTTTTTTTTTTTGCATAGGCTAGATGCATCACAGTGTCTACAACCAAATATGAATTATATAGTTGTGACTAAATCTTGAACCAAATATATAGTTTACAATTCCATTAACAAGGAAAAACTTATCCAGGATAATACATAAGTGAGCAAGAAAAAAGGAATAAGTATACCAAAGTCAGATATTTCTTTGTACAATTCTGATTTTATTACATTGTACAAAAATTAAATATTAGAACATAAAGATAATAATAAATTATAAGAGATAGTAATAAATTGTAAGAGAGTAAATAATGTAATACTACAGAAATGTGTTCATCTCTCTTGCCAAGAATGGAATATCCAGCCAACAGCAAATTCTAGTCTATTTCTGCTGCCTTTATAATTGTCTCTCTCTCTCAAAGAAGTAATAATTTTATGACTTTTATAGTCAAGATGTGTTTGGCTGAGGAACTAGTTTACAACCTGTAGTGAAAGTTGCAAACAATTCTTTTTTTGATGTAAAGTCTGGTCTAAATAGTATAATTTCTTTACTTGATGACGTATCTATATAACTCACTGATTCAAGTATTTATTATTTTCAACTTTCCTAATAATCAAGTATAGGATAAAGGATTTAATAGCAGACTTTTAACGGACTTCAGTTACTAGGTGGTCACATTGAACATTTGTAGAAATCCAGTATATAATCCAGTGCCTAACCTGCAGCTAAGTGATTAGTGCCAAAGAGACAAATGATCAGTGACATGTATTTGGAATATGGTTCTTGTCCATGTTATACAGCAACTTATTGCCCATTTATAAATAGCCACATGTATACTTTCTTGACTTTGTAGGGTACACAGACTTTTTTGAGATGCTTTTATTTTTCATAGAGTCTAGGTTATGCATATAATAGCATGAGAAACATAATACCATCTGTCTTGGAGCTATTCTTATGTGCATCTAAATAGGACCTTTTAATGATATTAGCTTTACTCTGCAAGCTTTATACCATATCATGTGATACATATTAAACATATTGGTACCCTCCATTATGTATAATTCAACTCTACAAGTGAGCTGAGATGCAGGTTAAAGCATTACATTTTTTTTCACTCTTTTCTGTCAGTACATTTTTTTTTAAACATCTTTATTGGAGTATGATTGATTTACAATGGTGTGTTAATTTCTGCTTTATAACAAAGTGAATCAGTTATACATATACATATGTCCCCATATCTCTTACACATTGCATCTCCCTCTCTCCCACCCTCCCTATCCCACCCCTCTAGGTAGTCACAAAGCACCGAGCTGATCTCCCTGTGCTATGCGACTGCTTCCCACTAGCTATCTATTTTACGTTTTGTAGGGTATATATGTCCATGCCACTCTCTCACTTTGTCCCAGCTTACCCCTCCCCCTCCCCATATACTCAAGTGCATTCTCTAGTAGGTTTGTGTCTTTATTCCCATCGCCCCTAAGATCTTCATGACCTTTTTCTTTTTTTAAGATTCCATATATATGTGCTAGCATACGGTATTTGTTTTTCTCTTTCTGACTTACTTCACTCTGTATGACAGACTCTAGGTCCAGCCACCTCACTAAAAATAACTCAGTTTCGTTTGTTTTTATACCTGAGTAATATTCCACTGTATGTATGTGCCACATCTTATTTATCCATTCATCTGTTGATGGACACTTAGGTTGCTTCCATGTCCTGGCTATTGTAAATAGAGCTGCAATGAACATTTTGGTTCCTGACTCTTTTGGAATTATGGTTTTCTCAGGGTATATGCCCAGTAGTAGGATTGCTGGGTCGTATGGTAGTTCTATTTTTAGTTTTTTAAGGAACCTCCATACTGTTCTCCATAGTGGCTGTATCAATTTACATTCCCACCAACAGTGACAGAGGGTTCCCTTTTCTCCACACCCTCTCCAGGGTTTATTGTTTGTAGATATTTTGATGATGGCCATTCTGACTGGTGTGAGGTGATACCTCATTGTAGTTTTGATTTGCATTTCTCTAATGATTAATGATGTTGAGCATTCTTTCATGTGTCTCTTGGCAATCTGTATACCTTCTTTGCAGAAATGTCTATTTAGGTCTTCTGCCCATTTTTGGATTGGGTTGTTTGTTTTTTTGTTATTCAGCTGCATGAGCTGCTTGTAAATCTTGGAGATTAATCCTTTGTCAGTTGCTTCATTTGCAAATATTTTCTCCCAATCTGAAGGCTGTCTTTTCATCTTGTTTATGGTTTTCTTTGCTGTGCAAAAGATTTTAAGTTTCATTAGGTCCCATTTGTTTATTTTTGTTTTTATTTCCATTTCTCTAGGAGGTGGATCAAAAAGGATCTTGCTGTGATATATGTCATAGTGTGTTCTGCCTATGTTTTCCTCTAAGAGTTTGATAGTGTCTGGCCTTACATTTAGGTCTTTAATCCATTTTGAGTTAATTTTTGTGTATGGTGTTAGGGAGTGTTCTAATTTCATTCTTTGACATGTAGCTGTCCAGTTTTCCCAGCACCATTTATTGAAGAGGCTTCCTTTTCTCCACTGTATATTCTTGCCTCCTTTATCAAAGATAAGGAGACCATATGTGCATGGGTATATCTCTGGGCTTTCTATCCTGTTCCATTGATCTTTATTTCTTTTTCAGTCCCAGTATCATACTGTCTTGATTACTGTAGCTTTGTCGTATAGTCTGAAGTCAGGGAGCCTGATTCCTCCAGCTCCGTTTTTCTTTCTCAAGGTTGCTTGGGCTATTCGGGGTCTTTTGTGTTTGTATACAAATTGTGAATTTTTTTGTTCTTGTTCTGTGAAAAATGCCATCGGTAGTTTGATAGGGATGGCAATGAATCTGTAGATTGCTTTGGGTAGTATAGTCTTTTTCACACTGTTGATTCTTCCAATCCAAGAACATCATATATCTCTCCAACTGTTTGTATCATCTTTAATTTCTTCCATCAGTGTCTTATAATTTTCTGCATACAGGTCTTTTGTCTCCTTAGGTAGGTTTATTCCTAAGTATTTTATTTTTTTTTGTTGCAATGGTAAATGGGAGTGTTTTCTTAATTTCACTTTCAGAGTTTTCATCATTAGTGTAGATGAATGCAAGAGATTTCTGTACATTAATTTTGTATCCTGCTACTTTACCAAATTCATTGATTAGCTCTAGTAGTTTTCTGGTAGCATGTTTAGGATTCTCTATTTATAGTATCATGTCATCTACAAACAGTGACAGCTTTACTTCTTCTTTTCTGATTTGGATTCCTTTTATTTCTTTTTATTCTCTGATTGCTGTGGCTAAAACTTCCAAAACTCTGTTGAATAACAGTGGTGAGAGTGGGCAACCTTGTCTTGTTCCTGATCTTAGTGGAAATGGTTTCAATTTTTAACCATTGAGGACCATGTTCGCTGTGGGTTTGTCATGTATGGCCTTTATTATGTTGAGGACAGTTCCCTCTATGCCTAATTTCTTGAGGGTTTTTATCATAAATGGGTGTTGAATTTTGTCAAAAACTTTCTCTGCATCTATTGAGATGTTCATATGGTTTTTCTCCTTCAATTTGTTAATATGGTATATCACATTGATTGATTTGCATATATTGAAGAATCCTTGCATTCCTGGGATAAACCCCACTTGATCATGGTGTATGATCCTTTTAATATGCTGTTGGATTCTGTTTGCTAGTATTTTGTTGAGGATTTTTGCATCTATGTTCATCAGTGATATTGGCCTGTAGTTTTCTTTCTTTGAGATATCTTTGTCTGGTTTTGGTATCAGGGTGATGGTGGCCTCATAGAATGAGTTTGGGAGTATTCCTCCTTCTGCTATATTTTGGAAGAGTTTGAGAACGATAGGTGTTAGCTCTTCTCTAAATGTTTGATAGAATTCAAAGAAGGACACTACATAATGATCAATGGATCATTCCAAGAAGAAGATACAACAATTGTAAATATTTATGCACCCAACATAGGAGCACCTCAATTCAAAAGGAAAATACTAACAGCCATAAAAGGGGAAATCGACAGTAACACAATCATAGTAGGGGACTTTAACGCCACACTTTCACCAATGGACAGATCATCCAAAATGAAAATAAATAAGGACACACGAGCTTTAAATGATACATTAAACAAGATGGACTTAATTGATATTTATAGGGCATTCCATCCAAAAACAACAGAATACACATTCTTCTCAAGTGCTCATGGAACATTCTCCAGGATTGATCATATCTTGGTCACAAATCAAGCCTTGGTAAATTTAAGAAAATTTAAATGGTATCAAGTATCTTTTCCAACCACAACACTATGAGCCTAGATATCAATTACAGCAAAATATCTGTAAAAAATACAAACACATGGAGGCTAAACAATACACTACTTAATAACCAAGAAATCACTGAATAAATCAAAGAGGAAATCAAAAAATACCTAGAAACAAATGACAATGAAAACACCACCACCCAAAACCTATGGGATGCAGCCAAAGCAGTTCTAAGAGGTAAGTTTATAGCAATACAATCCTACCTTAAGAAACAAGAAACATCTCAAATAAACAATCCAACGATACACCTAAATGAAATAGAGAAAGAAGAACAAACAAAACCCAAAGTTAGCAGAAGGAAAGAAATCACAAAGATCAGATCAGAAATAAATGAAAAAAAATGAAGGAAATGACAGCAAAGATTAATAAAACTAAAAGCTGATTCTTTGAGAAGTTAAACAAAATTGATAAACCATTAGCCAGACTCATCAAGAAAAAAAGGGAGAAGACTCAAATCAATAGAATTAGAAATGAAAAAGGAGAAGTAACCACTGACACTACAGAAATACAAAGGATCATGAGAGATTACTGCAAAAAACTCTATGCCAATAAAATGGACAACCTGGAAGAAATGGATTCTTAGAAATGCACAACCTGCCGAGACTGAACCAGGAAGAAATAGAAAATATGAATAGACCAATCACAAGCACTGAAATTTAAACTGTCATTAAAAATCTTCCAAGAAACAAAAGCCCAGGACCAGATGGCTTCACAGGCGAATTCTGTCAAACATTTAGAGAAGAGCTAACACCTATCCTTCTCAAACTCTTCCAAAATATCGCAGAGGGAGGAACACTCCCCAACTCATTCTACGAGGCCACCATCACCCTGATACCAAAACCAGACAAAGATGTCACAAAGAAAGAAAACTACAGGCCAGTATCTCTGATGAACATAGATGCAAAAATCCTCAACAAAATACTAGCAAAGAGAATCCAACAGCACATTAAAAGTATCACACACCATGATCAAGTGGGGTTTATCCCAGGAATGCAAGGATTCTTCAATATATGCAAATCAGTCAACGTGATATACCATATTAACACATTGAAGGAGAAAAACCATATGATCATCTCAATAGATGCAGAGAAAGCTTTCAACAAAATTCAACACCCATTTATGATAAAAGCCCTGCAGAAAGTAGGCATAGAGGGAACTTTCCTCAACATAATAAAGGCCATATATGACAAACCCACAACCAACATTGTCCTCAATGGTGAAAAACTGAAACCATTTCCACTAAGATCAGGAACAAGACAAGGTTGCCCACTCTCACCACTATTATTCAACATAGTTTTGGAAGTGTTAGCCACAGCAATCAGAGAAGAAAAAGAAATAAAAGGAATCCAAATTGGGAAAGAAGAAGTAAAGCTGTCACTGTTTGCAGATGA
The DNA here is from genome assembly GCF_028021215.1 of Eschrichtius robustus. Lineage (NCBI taxonomy): Eukaryota > Metazoa > Chordata > Mammalia > Artiodactyla > Eschrichtiidae > Eschrichtius > Eschrichtius robustus. Next base: position 78,022,761 of record NC_090845.1, read on the forward strand.
CATGATACTATACATAGAGAATCCTAAGGATCCTACAGAAAACTACTAGAGCTAATTAATGAATTTGGTAAAGTAGCAGGATACAAAATTAATGTACAGAAATCTCTTGCATTCCTATACACTAATGATGAAAAATCTGAAAGTGAAATTAAGAAAACACTCCCGTTTACCATTGCAACAAAAAGAATAAAATATCTAGGAATAAACCTACCTAAGGAGACAAAAGACCTATATGCAGAAAATTATAAGACACTGATGAAAGAAATTAAAGATGATACAAATAGATGGAGAGATATACCATGTCCTTGGATTGGAAGAATCAACATTGTGAAAATGACTCTACTACCCAAAGCAGTCAACAGATTCAATGCAATCCCTATCAAACTACCACTGGCATTTTTCACAGAACTAGTACAAAAAATTTCACAATTTGTATGGAAACACAGAAGACCCCGAATAGCCAAAGCAATCTTGACAACGAAAAATGGAGCTGGAGGAATCAGGCTCCCTGACTTCAGACTATATTACAAAGCTACAGTAATCAAGACAGTTTGGTACTGGCACAAAACAGAAATATAGATCAATGGAACAGGATAGAAAACCCAGAGATAAACTCATGCACATATGGTCACCTTATCTTTGATAAAGGAGGCAAGCATATACAGTGGAGAAAAGACAGGCTCTTCAATAAGTGGTGCTGGGAAAATTGGACAGATACATGTAAAAGTATGAAATTAGAACACTCCCTGACACCATACACAAAAATAAACTCAAAATGGATTAAAGACCTAAGTGTAAGGCCAGACACTATCAAACTCTTAGAGGAAAACATAGGCAGAACACTCTATGACATAAATCGCAGCAAGATTCTTTTTGACTCAGCTCCTAGAGAAATGGAAATAAAAACACAAATAAACAAATGGGACCTTATGAAACTTAAAAGCTTTTGCACAGCAAAGGAAACCATAAACAAGACCAAAAGACAACCCTCAGAATGGGAGAAAATATTTGCAAATGAAGCAACTGACAAAGGATTAATCTCCAAGATTTACAAGCAGCTAATGCCACTCAATAACAAAAAAAACAAACAACCCAATCCAAAAATGGGCAGAAGACCTAAATAGACATTTCTCCAAAGAAGATGTACCGATTGCCAAGAGACACAACAAAGAATGCTCAACATCATTAATCATTAGAGAAATGCAAATCAAAACTACAATGAGATATCATCTCACACCAGTCAGAATGGCCATCATCAAAAAATCTAGAAACAATAAATGCTGGAGAGGGTGTGGAGGAAAGGGAACACTCTTGCACTGTTGGTGGGAATGTAAATTGATATAGCCACTATGGAGAACAGTATGGAGGTTCCTTAAAAAACTACAAATAGAACTACCATACGACCCAGCAATCCCACTACTGGGCATATACCCTGAGAAAACCATAGTTCAAAAAGAGTCATGTACCAAAATGTTCATTGCAGCTCTATTTACAATATCCAGGACATGGAAGCAACCTAAGTGTCCATCATCGGATGAATGGATAAAGAAGATGTGGCACATATATATAATGGAATATTACTCAGCCATAAAAAGAAATGAAATGGAGGTATTTGTAATGAGGTGGATGGAGTTAGAGTTTGTCATACAGAGTGAAGTAAGTCAGAAAGAGAAAAACAAATTCAGTGTGCTAACACATATATATGGAATCTAAGGAAAAAAAAAAGGCCATGAAGAACCTAGTGGCAAGATGGGAATAAAGACACAGACCTACTAGAGAATGGACTTGAGGATATGGGGAGGGGGAGGGGTGAGATGTGACAGGGTAAGAGAGTGTCATGGACTTATATACACTACCAAATGTAAAATAGATAGCTAGTGGGAAGCAGCCGCACAGCACAGGGAGATCAGCTCGGTGCTTTGTGACCACCTAGAGGGGTGGGATGGGGAGGGTGGGAGGGAGGGAGATGCAAGAGGGGGAAGAGATATGGGAACATATGTATATGTATAACTGATTCACTTTGTTATAAAGCAGAAACTAACACACCATTGTAAAGCAATTATACTTCAATAAAGATGTTTAAAAAAAAAAAAGATATGAGATAGGCAGTGTTTCACAACAAAATAGAAAAGAAATATATGTCTTTTATGACAGATTATATTTTCAGTCAAGCAATAAAAACCTACATTAACTCAGGCGACATAATAACCTATAAGAAAATAACATTACTTGTTGAAATTAGAATGCTAGATCCAATATATTGCCAACTGTCAGAGTACTATGTTGTTATAAATACAACATAGAATTGACTCTTTAGGACATGATGTTTAATATTGTAAATTTCATTACACTAAAGGTATATATATATATATATATATATATATATATATATTTTTAAGTTTTCCAAGGGATTCATTTTTTTATTATTAATTTTTTTATAGGCTTGTTTTCTTTTTTTATGAATTTATTTATTTATTTTTTGCTGCGTTGGGTCTTTGTTGCTGAGCATGGGCCTTCTATAGTTGCGGCGAGCAGGGGCTACTCTTTGTTGTGGTGTGCGGGCTTCTCATTGTGGTGGCTTCTCTTGCTGTGGAGCATGGGCTCTAGAGCACAGGCTCAGTAGTTGTGGTGCACAGGCCCAATTGCTCTGCAGCATGTGGGATCTTCCCAGACCAGTGCTCGAACCCATGTCCCCTGCATTGGCAGGCGGATTCTTAACCACTGCATCACCAGGAGAGTCCCAGCTATATATTTTTTAAAAATATTAATCTTATGAAGGAGTCATCATCTTGAAAATATTGAGATATAGCCAGAATATGGAAGAAGAAAAAAAAAACTCCAAAAATTTTGGGGTTGGTAGTAAATTATGTGGCATTTCAGATGGTGGGTAAAATTGTGTTAAATGAAGTAAATAAGTATGAAATTAATTTATTTGAGAAAATGTTCAGACTATCTTTCAAAGCTTAATCATAGACAATGATCAGAATATCAAAAAGAAGAACATTAGTGGAAAACCAATGTATACTAAATAGCTCTAGGGCAGTGACATTAATAATATCATCAGTAGTTCAATTATTAACTTTTAAGAAGAAATGTTGATTTAGCAAAATATCTGTAGCTTCTTTGCGATATATTTTACACTCTGAATGCAAATTTAATAGAATTCATATTTCATTTCACACTTCACTATAGTATAATACTTTTATTTATCATGCTTTCTGTGATTAACTGATTAATTGATTAATCCATTGCCTTATTTTAAGAGCTGAGCCAAAAGTTATACCAAATTTCCTGGATATAATGTATAGTTAACAAAAGACAATAGGAATTTAATGACATAAGCAAAAGAAAAGATATTTAAAAAGACTTCCAGTTTCCAGTACTGCATGAAAGGAGCTTGGAAGTCATCACCTCAACCTAACAAGTAAAAGACTGAGCGACCTGAAAAACCATTAATTTTCTTGGATGCATAAGTTAAGTGAAGACATAAGACTAATACAGAAAATTATAACAGATTACTTAAAAAGTAAATAACTTTCAATCTGTCATCAAAAGCAGATCAATATTCCAAGAAAAGTTTCTTCTCTTAACAACACAGAGAGAATTCTAGCTTTCTACCAGCTTACTTTTAATATTAAAATTTATTTATCCAATTAAAAGTTAATTTTAGCTAGTCCTGACCATGCATAAATCTCTATTCTCAGGGTTCCTTTCCCACAAACCTTCTTTAGTATTATTTCTTACTTTTAGTTTTTGTCCTATATTTTTCTTTCTTTCTTTCTCCACAGGAAAATTTTTTTTTCCCTTTAACAAAATGTATTTCCATTCTTTATACATTTTTCCTCCATACAAAGATATTTCCTTATTAAATTTAGTAATTTTAATTATGTATATTAATTATAATTCTTATCTTTTAAAAAACTTTATTTCCAGTGAAAACTAAGAAGTAAGCAATTATAAACTATCTTTTACATTAGCATTCTGTAGATTGGCAAAATTATAAATGCTGTTTATAACTTCTATAAAACGTTATTTTATTATAGAAAGTTTTCTATTGTGACTCCAAACACTTTTATTAATAGACCTAAATATCTAGTTTTCTCTGCAAAAGGAAGCTATGTTTACTAATTAATGTTTCAGTATCTTATCTTACTTGGGAATGATCTAGATATTTAAAATTCCATTATTTAACTTAGTAAAACTCCAAAGTTTCAAGTTACCAAAAATCTGGAGAAACTAATTTAAGTAGGCATACCATAAGACATAATTATTTTTTAAAGAGTTCACCTGAAAACTCTTACCCCATTTATATATATTGAATTACAATTTTGTTTAGATTACCCATGAGACATTAGACCAAGTCAGCCATAATCCCAAGCTATTTTTCTTGTTGATAAATTTTATAACAGAGATAATATGACCTAATTTGACTTTTAGTAAACCTAGGTGCAATAAAAGTAAGACATATCTGTATTAATTAAACCAACAAACTTAAATTTTAATGCTGAATATTAATTAAATATTGAATGTTTTCCAGATCACACAAACTTGAAATTTATTTGGGTTAGTTTCTATTTAAAAATATTTAATACATCAGCACTTAATTTTAAGTCAATTAAATAGAGCTCTTCTCTAAATTTAATTTTGATAATACTATCCGGAGGGAATACATATCATATGTACACACAGACATGAAAACAGACATAACTAGAGATCTCATAGCTTCATTTCAAAACTTAGGCATTAGCCAGGTATTACACTATAAACTTACTAGTTTATTGATAATGGAATAAGTTAAATTTATTTGTTCAGATGACTAAGGCTTTTTTACTATTTGCAGAAAAGACTTTTAAGATTTGTATTGGTCTTTCATAAATCCTTAAGGAGGCTGTGAATTAGATTTTGGGTGAGGGAGACTTTCCAGCATTTTGACTTTAAAGAAGGCCTTTTTTTTTTTCTTTTTTCTTTTTTTTGGTTTCTGGTTCTACCAGATTGAGCTAACTAGGCTCAGTTTCAGGTCATTGTGGGCTGTATTTACATTTCTGATTTGTAGAGATTTGCAAGACAAAGACAGTTGCTCTTAATTCACCAAAGAACTGGTCTGCCCACTAAAGATATTGAAAGATTGATTTGCCCAAATACATTTTCTTTATTTTATTTTATTTTATTTATTTTTTAAATATAGGTGAGATGCTTTCCAACTAAACTGGAAATCAAGAGCTCTGTGTTCTAAAACTCTAGGGTTCAATTTATCATATCATGCCTGTAAAAGTTTGTACAAGGCATTCAACAAAGGCCCTCTCTCTGAGAGCACAAGTTGAACTCAGAACAATTTACCCTAGGGGCAAAACAAAATCTCTATTGTTCTTTAAATTTAGCTGTTGAATATAAGCTCCCAGTTTTTATTTCATATTGTGTGGTCTCAGGTAACCCTATTGGTTTCTCTTAAAATGTTTAATTAATATTGCCTGAAGGGCAGATTTATATACCATGTCTTATACCAGGCAGTGGAAACATTTTCCAGTGAGACATAATGTGTATCCCGTAATATAATTAGGCAAAAGAGATGTAACTGTCTTATATATTAATAAAACCCATTCAAATACACCAATTTTTATAAACTTTCATCTTTATTCTATCAACTCTTTTACCTTTAACTTTAGCTTCCATTAGGACACATCAACAAGCTTTGGTCTTCTAAGGAGTCCCAGAAAGTTTTATTTTTATCTCCCATCCACTTTATTTATTTTTGTATAAAACACTTTGGGTACCCAGTGAGGGGTTGAGCTAAGGGACTCAGGCCCTTTTGTCAATCTTTAACTTGATTAATTGATCTAAAAGTTGCCCCAAGCAATTTTTGGTCAAGCATCTCTGTAATTTTCTTCCAGCCTTTTAAATACATATATTTAAAAGGCTGGAAGGATAGGTAAGAATCAGATTTATTTAGAGAGAAACACACTCCACAGACAGAGTGTGGGCCATCTTGGAAGACAAGAAGCAATAGGACTCGAAATATGGCATGGTTAGTTTTTATGGGCTGGATAATTTCATAGGCTAATGAGTGGGAGGATTATTCCAATTATTTTGGAGAAGGATTGGGATTTTCCAGGAATTGGGCCACCACCACCTTTTATGGTCAAAAAGAACTCTCATGGCTCTGGTAGATGTGTCATTTAGCATGCTGATATATTACAATGAACGTATAATAAAGCTCAAGGTCTACTGGAAGTTGAATCTTCCACCATCTTGGACCTAGTTGGTTTTCACCAGTTTTCATCATGTCCTATGGCTATGTCATTCATTTAAAGGTTGTGCCCTGCTGCCTTCCCTCCTGTTTCAGATAGACAGATCAATCTGTATATATATATATATATATGTATACTTATACACATATATATGTGTGTGTGTGTGTATATATATATATATATATATATATATATATATACATATATATATATATATTTTTAACTAGGGTATATAGAGCAGACTTGTTTGGGTCCCTTTAATGTTGGGGGAACAGTAGGAGGTCCCTTTGCCCATCCAACCTTAGTGTTTGTTAAAACCTTTGTTTTAATCTCATTAATGTCCTTTTTATTTATCCCATTTCTTAATAACCATCTAAAAATTTCCATCCTGTTGGGATGAGTTCTTTTAAAATTTTCACCTTATGGGGAAGAAGCCTCTTGACTTCTCCCTCATGTTCTTCTTATTCCCCTGTTAATAAACCTAATTAATGTTAATAAATCTAATGTTTCTATTAGCATCTCTAAGCCCCATTGAGAGGAAACAGAGACCCCAAATAAGGCTTCCCAAACTGTTTTGTTGATGTTGTTGTTTGTTTTAAGCTAAAGGAGTTCTTAAGGTTAGTTTTTATATTTTTTGCATCCACCTTCTAATTTGGTCTTTCCATAGATACCAATAAAATAATTGTTTATAATGAGAGCGCTCTAAAAATTTACCAATTTAGAAATTTCTCAAATTTAAAGGATCCACATCTGGCCATCGATGAGTAGTATCTTAATAGCGTCTCAAACCAATAGGGTGTCAGAGACATCCCCCACAGGAGAGTGAAAGGACGTAGATCTTGTATTTACAAGATCTAGAAAGTTTACTACCAAAAAATCGTCTAAGAAAGTAAAGGCTTTCATTGTACTGGCAGACACAGCAAAGGTTAAGATGACAAAGACCCTTATGGACTTGGACCACTTATGATAAATTTCTCTGAGATTCAGCACAGCCAGACAGAAAGACTGTTCAGAATCCCAGTCTATTTGACTGGCTCACAAATGTTCACTGTACGTGTCCCTTCCAGATGACAGATACCAAACTCTCAAAACACAGAAACAAACAAACAAACAAAACACTTAAGAAGATCAGGTAGAACATTTACATCTCAAAGATACAGGGAAAGAAATGTAAGTTCCTCCTAGAAGGGCTTTTATTTCTTTAAGGACAGAATTTCTGAAAAGATGTTTTATCAAGCTGGCTTTTCCTAACTGCACAAGTAAAGAAAATATTTTTGGAATGTCAGAAGAACCCCAGTTTGGTCATTTTAGGGCTAGATTTCTTTTAATTCCCAATTTTTGGCAAAAGTTTATCAATTTATCTTGACTGGACAGACATTGGATTTACTGATACTCTATTATATGTTTCCTATTTCATTAAGTTTGCTCATAATTTTCACATGTCTTCCTAAATGATTTTTTAAATTTATTCTGTTTTTGACCTCATTGATTTCAGTCTGCCTTCTAATATAAACACCTAAGTAGTTTTATGTACCATTAGAATTGCATCAGACATATTTTTATATGTAGCATTTCTGTTTTCTTCCAGCTTTAAATATTTTGTTATTTACATTATTATTTCTTCTTCCACAATAAATTACTTATAAGTATGTCTCTTAGCTTCATATACATGGGAATAGTTAACGTTATCTCAATTTTTGGTTTTCTAACTTAATTACATTGTGATCAGAGAATGTGGGCTTTTTGATTCTATTCCTTTGATATTTATTGGAGCTCAGTCTCTGGTTTGGTATGTGGTTACTTTTCATAAATGTACACATGTGCCTTAAAATATCTTGTATTTTACAATTATTTGTTGCAGTGTTTTGATTATATCTATTAGATTAAGCTTGTTGTGTTATTCAAATCTTCTATATCCTTATTGATGTTCCATTTCTTTGAACCATCAATTATATGAAGTGTTAGAATCTCCTACTATGATAGCATATTTGTGCACTTTTTTTCCTTGCAGTTGTGTGTTTCTGCTTTATGTATTTTTAGATGCATACAAATCAGTGGTGTGCTGGTAAATGTTAGCAAATCAGCTTTCTGCAAAGAAAATGATGCCCTCATTTGTAGTATTTTCCAATTTCTATAGCTCAAATGATCCCATCAAGCTATCAAGCTAAGGTCACTAAGTGCTGAGCTGAGAAAAGATTAGCTCTTGATTAAATGAACGTGTGTGTGCACACGTGTGTGTGTTGGCATGTTATTTAATAGCTCTAACCCAGCTTTCTTTTGTTAGTATTTACCTGGTATGCCTTTTTCTATTATCTCATGTTCTACTTTTATGTACCCTATATTTAAATATGCTTCCTGTAAATAGCATATAGTTGGATTTTATTTTGTATCTATGTTTACAGTCTTTACATTTAAGTGATTTAAATTACTTAAGCATTTTAATTGGTTTCAATTATTTAATTTTGTGTTTTAATTCCCTGCCTTTTATATCTTTTTTTTTTTCTCTCTTCTCCTTCTTAAATTTTTTCTCATTTCATTTATTTGCTCTCTGCTAGTTTGGAAGTTATAATTCTTTTTACTCCTTTAATGGTTACTCTTGACATTTTAACATGCATATGTAATCAAAATTGGAAACATCCTTACAAAAAAATTACGTTTCTAAGAACATTTTAACTTTGATAACTACCCTCTTGACAAAGTAATTTTTGTCTCCATGTGCTAAATGTTTTCTACTTTTATCTTAGTAGGGTTATTAGTGTTTCAAACAGTGAGTATTTGTTTACACATAATTATATATTTACCATTTTCTTACATTCATTATTCCTTCTTTTATCTCGGAATAAAATTACTGACATTCAATATCAGTTGTATCCAAATTAATTTTACTACTTCAACATCAGGAAACATGTCAGCTTCTCATAAGTTTGATCCAACATATTATTTCAATTGTACTTTTTTCTGGAAAGTACAAATATGCTCTCTGTTTTAGGCTACTGATTCTTCTTCGTTCATAGTGAAATTGTGGTAAAACCACAATTAAGCATTTAAGAAGATATTGTGAAAATCATTCAAATCACATTGATTTTTGTACCCAATGTTTTATTCTTTTCACCTTTATTGGTAGGTCCTTAGGAACACAATCAAATAAAGGTTTTTACTATATATACTCACGATATTTTTTTTTAAATTTGCAACAAATAAATATAAGAGAAAATTTAAATAATAAGTAAGCATGTCTGCTGATTTTCCTTTTCACATTATCTCATTACAAAAGTTATATAATATTCATAATACATTAAAAATTCTAATCTGGATTCTTAGAATATAAGTTTAGTTCTAAATTATATCATCATCTCATGATTATTGTGATGCTCTCTATCACAAAACAAAATACTCTGCATTTTGAAAAATATATAAGTTTAATCTCCCCACGAAACCCAAACAAAAATAAAAGCTGACTTTAAAAAGGATTTCTAACATATAAAATGGCTAATATGGTTTGCAGTAAGTATTTTTTTTAACAATTGAGGTTTAAAGAGGTAAATATTTCTTGCTATATTGATGTGCAAAGAATCAACTTAGAAATTATTTCCATGGTCAGTGTCATTGGGTTAGGTTAATAAAGTTACTTCTTACATGATCTGTTAACAAAACAATCTTCTGGATTTATATCAAGCTGGGGGACCTTGGCATCAAAGATGTATATGATCTAATATCTTCTATTTCTAGTTCAGTTACCTTTTAAAGCCTGTGGAAAATATCTATTTTATCTTCAGCATCAGCAAATTTGTAAAGATTGGTGGAGAAAAAGAAAAAAAAAAAAAGGATCGATATTTCCATATAAGCTTCAATTTGGAAGTTCTACAACATTGCCTGATAGCTTTAATCAGATAATCTTATCTGTCTTTGTTATATGTCAAACAATTCACTACTGTAAACATAAGGAACTGGTAATGAATAGCACCAATTTGAAGTAGTTATTATGACTTTAAGCTCTATATCCTTAAAGAGTGTGAGCCTGAATAATTTTTAACCAGAAGCAATTTTAAGTGGGAGACATAACATCAGCTTCTAAAACTAGCAGGTGAATTAGAACCAATATAAACTTTAATCTATTTTCAATGCCAGCTCCATGCTTATAAATTTTGTTGGCAGCTTGTGAAAGTAAAAGAACTACAATGGTATACATTCTCATCAAACATATATCACAGTAACAGATGAATTGGTCTATGTATGAAATTGAATGAATTATATTTTATATGGTGAAAAAATTGAGCATATGGCAAATAAATATTTGGATGTGATTGTGAAACAACACATTTGCTTTCTATGGCATAATTTAGTCAGCTCACAAAGTTTTAGTGTTGTTAACTAGACATATCCTTTTCTCTGATTAGCCTTTGTAAAAGTGATCTTTCTTTCTTTCTTTTCCTTCTTTCTTTCTTTTCCTTCTTTCTTTCTTTCTTTCTTTCTTTCTTCTTTCTTTCTTTCTTTCTTTCTTTCTTTCTTTCTTTCTTTCTTTCTTTCTTTCTTTCTTTCTTTCTTTCTTTCTTTCTTTCTTTCTTTCTTTGAGTTGCTGTGGCAAAATGAATTAGGATGAAAAATTACCAGTGGAGAATTCATAACCTATAATTCTGCAGTGACATTTTATTCTTCTGGTTCTTACAGAAAGAAACTAGACATAAAAGTTATGGCTCAGCCCTTAATTCTTTGTCCCTTAATTGTTCCCTTTATCCCTGGAAGGTTCTCTTTATTCTTTTCCATCCATCTTAGATCTACTCCTCTACAAATATTAATGTTACATATTAATATTTATATATTAGTGTTAAATACTATTACTAACACTAATGTTAATATTTCTCTAAATAATCCAGTTCATTCCAATCTAGTATCTTTAGAACAGTTTAATTTTTTCTTAGATATCAATTTGATTTTTTTTTCTAGGTGCTCTGAATGTAGGGATTTTCTCCTAACAATATTGTAAGCTTCTGGAGGGCAAAATCCAAGAGTAACTTTTAAGTTTTTATCTTACCTAACCTCTAAGCACTTGACATATTTGATCTGTCACTACGTTTTAACATTTTTCTTCCCTTGCCTTCTAAATCATCATCCTCTTATTTCCCTCTTACATCATTAACTATTCCATCTTAACCACTTTGTTAATTAATGATCATCTTCCCAAACAAAAAACCCTCTTTTCTTCTCTGTGCATACTTTCACCATAGGTAGTTTCATCATTTGAATGGTTTCAAATGCCATGTGTATTCTGATGACTTCCAAATGTGTATCTTCAGCCTCTTTCTCTCTCTTAAACTCTAGAATTCTCTACTTGAATATTTAATGGAAATCTCAGACTTATCAGGTCCAAAATGGAAATCTTGCTTTGTCCATCAAAATGTGTACATATTCCAGTGTTTCACATCTAGTATAAATGCTATCATTACACAGCAAGTTGCTCAGGTCACAAATTTAGGAGTCCTTGCCTCCTCTCTCTGTCTCACACCTTATATCCAATTCATTAGTAAGAATTGGAATTAATTCTTAAAAAATACATTAATACTATCCTTGCCCAAGCCATCATCACATCTAACTTGTACTATTGCAATAGCTTTATATTAAATCCCACACTTTTTTTCTGGCCTCATTACCTATACAGAAATTCATTTGATTCTCCACAGAGGAGTCATAATGATCTTTTAAAAAAATAAGTTCCTTGAAATTCAGAATAAAATCCTCCAAACATACCTTGTCTTATAAGGTTCTACTTAAAATTGATCCAGGCTACTTTCTGACCATACTCCCTACCACTCCCATTAATTCCTACCCTTCAGCCACACTATCTTTCTGTTTTCCTTGAAGCATTACCAAGTATGCTCTCACCTCAGTAACTCTGCATGTGTTGTTTCTTCTGCTACAAACCCCCTTTCCTAGGGGATCACATGGTTCCTTTCATCATTTTATAATCAGATATCTACTCAACATTTACCTAACCAGTGACCTCCATTACCACCCTGAATAAAATATCCAATATCTAGCAACATTCTTGATCTCCATACCCTGTAATTTTGTTTTCATTGTGCTTATTATCTAAAACTGTATTATATATATTGGCATGGTTATTCTTTCTGTTTTCCCCACTAGGACACAAATTCCAATGTAACTGTGTTTGTAGAATGAGCCTATAGGAAGGTAATTAAGGTCAAATGAGTTCACAAGGGTGAGGTCCTGATCCCATAGGATTAGTGGGTTTATAAGAAGAGACAAAAAAGAGCTTGCTCTTTCTCCATGAGTGCACAAAAGAAGAGGTCCTGGGAGCATATAGTGAGAAGACAGCCATCTATAAGCCAGAAAGAAAGCTTCACCAGAAAGCTGACACCTTGATCTTGGACTTCCCAACCTCTGGAACTATGAGTAAATAAACTTATTTTGATTAAGCCATTTATTCTATGGTGTTTTGTAATGGAAATCTTATCTGACTAAGAGAACTCATCCATGAGCTTCTGACCAAAATGAACAACTGCATGGATATCCCACAGACATTCAAATTGAACATGTGAGACTGGACAAAAATTACTCTCCCACCTCAATCAGTTTGTTTCCAAGTATACCTTATTGTATGGCCACACTTTACATCAAGTGATGTAAAACAGAAATCTGAAAATTATCCTTGATTTCACCCTCTCCCTCACATCTGATTAATGACAAAATCCAAAGTTCCTATTTTATCATTACTTAAGACTATTTTACTTTCTCCATGTTTCTGCAATGATAACCCAGGTCCAAGGGCCACACTCATCTTTTTATTAATTTATTTTTATCTCTCTTCTGCCTGATTTTCCCTTTCAAAGTTACTTTTCACAGTGGAGCTAGAGTGAATTTTAAAATATACACTATATTCTTTAGGGAAGTTTTAGATTCACTGCAAAATTGAGCAGAAAGTACCAAGAGTTTTCATATATCCTCTCCACACACACATGCTCATCCTCCCCTACCATAAACATCTTGAACATAAGGCATATGTTTTTTAAAGTCCATACACCAACATGGACACATCATTATCACCAAAGTATATAGTTTATTTTAGAGGTAACTCTTGGTGTACATTTCATGGATTTTGACAAATATATAATTAAATATATTCAATATTATAGTTTCATACAGAATAGGTTCACTGTTCTAAAAATCATTTTCAGAATGTTGTATGTTTGAAATCATACAGTATGTAACCTTTTCAGATTGGCTTCACTTACTTAGTAATAAACACTTAAGGTTTCTCCATGTCTTCTTGTGGCTTGATAGCTCATGTATTTGTAGCACTGAAAAATATTCTATTGTATGGATGTACCACTATTTACCCATTCACCTATTGTAGATAATCTTGGTTGTTTCAAGTTTTGGCAATAATGGATAAAACTGCTGTAAACATACACATGCGGATTTGTGTGTGTGTGTGGACATGAGTTTTCAACTCATTATGGTAAATAAAAAGGAGTGCAAATGTTGGATTTTATAGTAAGAATATGTTTATTTTTATAAGAAACTGCCTTTCACACATTTCACAGATTTCTTATCTTTGCTCCTCTAGAGATAATTTTTTCCCCCCTTGGTCCCTTCAGGATTTTTTATTTATCTTTGATTTTCTGTAATTTGAAGAGGATATGCCTAGTTATAGTGTTTTGGTCATTTATCCTGCTTGGTATCCTCTAAGCTTTCTAAATCTGTGGTTTGGTGTCTGACATTAATTTGGGGGATATTCTTAGTCATTATTGCTTCAAATATTTCTTCTGTTCCTTTCTTCTCTTTCTTCATTACATGTACCCTACAAGTTTCTTTTTTTAAATGAGATATAATTGACATATATTATATTTGTTTCAAGTGTACAACATGATTTGATAATTTTATAAATTGCAAAATGATCACCAAACATCAATCACCACACATAGTTACAGGTTTTTTTTTCTAGTGATGAAAACTTTTAAGATTAACTCTATTAGCAACTTGCAAATATACAATACAGTATTAACTATAGTCACCATGCTGTACATTACATTCCTGTGACTTATTTATTTTATTTAGGTATGTTACATCTTTGAAGTTGTCCCACATGCCTTGGATGTTCTGTTCTTTTCTCTCAGTCTTTTTGCTTTTCAGTTTTAGAGGTATTTATTGAGATACCCTCAGGTTCAGAATTTCTTTCCTCAGCCACGTCCAGTTTACTAATAAGCCCATCAAAGATATCCATTTCTGGGCTTCCCTGGTGGCACAGTGGTTGAGAATCTGCCTGCCAATGCAGGGGACACGGGTTCGAGCCCTGGTCTGGGAAGATCCCACATGCCGTGCAGCAGCTGGGTCCGAGAGCCACAATTGCTGAGCCTGCGCGTCTGGAGCCTGTACTCCGCAACAAGAGAGGCTGCGATAGTGAGAGGCCTGTGCAATCCAATGAAGAGTGGCTCCCACTTGCCGCACCTAGAGAAAGCCCTCGCACAGAAACGAAGACCCAACACAGCCATAAATAAATAAATAAATAAATAAATAAATAAATAAATAAATAAATAATTGGGAAAAAAAACAAAAAACATAAGGCAGATCACTCACTCTTCTGCACAAAACCATCCAGTCCCTACCTCAGAGTAAAAGCCCAAATCTTTAAAAAAAAAAAAATATTCATTTCTGTTACAGTGTTTTTGATCTCTGGCATTTCTTTTTGTTCTTTATTAGGATTTCTATCTCTGCTTACACTGCCCATCTGTTCTTGCATGCTATCTGCTTTACCCATTAGAGCCTTTATCATATTAATTATACTTGTTTTAAATCCCCAGTGTAATAACTCCAACTTCTCTCCCAGTTCTGTTTCTGATTTTGCTCTGTCTTTTCAATTTTTTTTTTTAAGTTTATGTTATGCCTTTCAATTTTTTTTTTTTTGATAACAGAACATGATGTATTGGATAAAAGGAACTTCTGTAAACAGACCTTTAGTAATGTGGTGGTGAGCTATGAGGGAGGGGATGTATTATACAGTCCTGTGATTAGGGGCATGTCTTTTAGGGAGTCTATGCTTCTTGACTGTGAACTTCACAAGTATTTCATAGGTATTTTTTTTTTTCTTCATCCTTTAGATGGGACAATTTCTAGAGTGGGCTGGAGTTGGGTATTTCAGTTCCCCCAGGTCAGTTAGCTTACCTCAATAGATTCGGCGGTAACTAGTTTCTCCTGAGGGCAGGCCTTGTTAAGAAGAATAGAGTGCTCTGGTGTATTTCAAAATTGTTTCTTTCCCCTCCCCTGACCAGAAGCTCAATAGAATCTTTCTCTGAGGGGCTTCCCTGATGCCACAGTGGTTGAGAATCCGCCTGCCAATGCAGGGGTCATGGGTTCGAGCCCTGGTCTGGGAAGATCCCACATGTCGCGGAGCAACTAAGCCCGTGCACCATAAGTACTGAGCCTGCACTCTAGAGCCCGCAAGCCACAACTACTGAAGCCCACACGCCTAGAGCCCATGCTCTGCAACAAGAGAAGCCACCACAATGAGAAGCCCACGCACCGTAATAAAGAATAGCCCCAGCTCCCCACAACTAGAGAAAAGCCCGCGCACAGCAACAAAGACCCAACGCAGCCAAAAAAAAAAAAAAAAAAAAACCCTGCTAGAATTTTTCTCTGATTTTTACTGCAACAACTAAGTCAAATGCTTGGAGGTAAAACTCACAAAAGTGTGCCACCCCATGACTGGGTCCCCGTAGATTTTTAATTATGAGAATTTTCCTCTCTGAGCCTCCAGCAATTCATCCCTTGCAGTTCAAGTTTTCCTACCCAGGAGTGATTCCTGTGGCATTTTCTGCTCATGTGTCTGCTCAGGTAAGCTATCATTCCCAATATTTGTCTGTTTATCTCTCAGATCTTGGGGGCAGCAGTTACTCTGTGTCCTCATCTCTCTTATAAATCCAAGAGAGTTTATTTTTTAGTCGGTTCAGCTTTATACCTGTTGTTAGAGTGGAGTGGTGTCTACCAAGCTCCTTACTTGTGGAACTGGAAACAGGAAGTTGGCATTCTGTTTTTAACATCAAATTGCAATCTTCGTTGCCTGTATATAGGAAAGCAACTGACTTCTCTATATTAACCTTGTATCCTACAACCATGATCTTGTCATTTATTAGTTCTGAAAGGTTTTGTTTTTGTCTAGTATTTTACATTTTCTACATAGACAATTATGTTATCTGTGCATAAAGACAGCTTCGTTTCTTCCTTTTCAATATTTATACACTTTATTTATTTATTTTTTTGTCTTATTGCATTAGATAGAACTTCCAGTACGATGTTGAAAAGAGATTGTGAGAAGGGACTCCCTTGCCTTCTTCCTGACCTTAGTGAAAAGTTTCTAGTTTTTCATCATTAAGTATAATTTTAGTTATACTTATACTTTAGTTTAGATATTTGTGTAGATAATCTTTATGAGGTTGAGGAAGTTCTCTCTATTTCTAATTTGCTGATAGCTTTAACCATGAATGGATGTTGCATTTTGTCAAATGACTTTTCTGCTTTCACACTGATGTGATCATCTGAATTTTCTCCTTTTGCCTGTTGATGTGATAGATTAAATTAACTGATTTTCAGATGTTGAACCAGCCTTGTATATTTGGAAAAAAATTCATTGCTCCTGATTTACATATATGTTTCACTTACTTCTAAATTATTTATGATACTAAAATTATTATTCTAACATACAGAAACAATACTTAAGGAGAAGGGCCGTGCTGGATTTTAGTACTACTCTTTCGAATGTAATATGCCTTATGTGTTTATGTGTGTGTTTTGGGGAAGTAAGGAGGCATGAAAAGCTGAAAACAATAATGTTATACCCTTGTCTGGTATTTCAGCTATGCTACACCCATGGCTAGAGAAACCCAAATCATTTTGAAGAGTTTTTCTCATGATGCCCATTCTAACTGGTGTGAGGTGATAACTCATTTTAGTTTTGATTTTCATTTCTCTAATAATTAGTGATGTTCAGCAGCTTTTCATGTGCTTCTTGGGGTCATCTGTATGTCTTTTTTTGAGAAATGTCTACTTAGGTCTTCTGCCCATTTTTTGATTGGAATCATTCCATTTCACCTCTATACTTGAATAACATCTTTTTTGCAAAGCATTATCTGATAGCAGCTCTCCCACCTCTATCCTCTAATCAATGAGTAGAAATCACTTACCACATTGTACCAAAGGCATCTCTACATAACTTGGGCTGAGAAAGGTATGATATCAAAGGTAGAAACTTTTGATAGGAAAAATATATTGTGAAACAGGTTTTAGGTTTCAAATTAATTGTTTCCTTATATCTATTTTCTTTGGAATCATTTTTGCAAAAATTTTAAGTACTATGTAGGGAACTTGAACACCTGATTGTAGTAATTGGCATTTGTGAAGTCAAATTATGGAAAATGGTAGTAATATTTTAAGTGTTTTCGTAGTTTTAATGTGAAAGAGATTTATTTTTGGAAATGAAATATTCTCCATTGAGCTTCTGTGACTCCCAATCATCAAAAGCAAGTCCACACTTTTTAACATGGTATAAAAATCCTTGCAAGATCTAATTCCTTCTTACATTTCTAGCATACTCTCTTTCTTTCTCTCCTCTTATTCCAACTTTTATATACCCTAAACTCAATCCATTCTGAATTTATGTCTATTCCCTGATCTTGCCACAATCTTTTATATATGGTCTTTCTGTAAATGGCACTTCACCTCCTTACACCTGGATTAAAGGCTACTCAGCTTAAGTATCATTTTCTCTAAGAAGCCTTACCTGATTTTTTTTATCTGCTGGTTAGTATTTATTTAATTACCTGCTACTTACCTCTATCTCTGACTAATGTTTAAGCTCTATGAGAGAAAGGATACTATAAGTTGTTCACTACTCTATCTTTAGGCTTTTGAATAAGGATTGGCATGGGATAAATGTCTCAATAAATATTGGATAATTTAATATACATGAATGTACAGGTTATTAAAATCTAGTTAAAGAAGTGAGTGAATAAGATACTCATCTTGATTTTCACTTTTAAGTTGTTGTTAAAGAATATATATTCCTTGAATTCTGAGAAAGAAATATCTTTCTTTAACTTTCTCATATTGCTTTCCATTGGGCTTCTATTGGAATACATAACTAAGCCTGATTTTCATAAACTCTACATATAGACAGTTAATCCTCTGAAAAATGGGAATGGACTGCATTTTTAAACCAAACTGTTCTTTAGATGTGTGCATGCTATTAAGGGTAGGAAATGTTATAAGAATATTCATATTGCTTTTATTTAGCAAGAACACTTACATTCTAACCCAAAAAGACTTTTCAATTAGATGTCCCAATATATCTTATCTTTCTAGTCTTTTCTTTAAGATGATTATATTTTACTTCCACAGGTTTGTTTGTGACATTCCTCCTACTCATCACTGTTATTGAACTTATACCAGTGTTTCATCATTCTGTTTAAATGTCCATGTTTTATTCTTGATCATCTCAGGAAAAATATATTCATATGTAAAAAACTCAATATAGTGCTTGTTCATAGTAAGTGGTCAAGATATATTAATTCCTTCCTTCTGTAGTACTGTAATGAAAAGCATCATACTCTGCCTTGAAATGTAGATATTATTTAACTCTCTCACTAAGTTGTACATTCTCTGAGGACAAGACTTGCTTGAATCTCCTATTTCTTTCCATAGTTTTGAACATTATTTTTACATAGGCATATGCATTTATCAAAATTAATTGAACAGTATCCTCAAAATCCATGCTTTTCACTGCATGTAAATTTTACCATAATAAAAATTTGCAATATTCTGCAAAATTCCCAGCAAAATCACATGCATATTTTGCCTATGAGTTATTTTATGTGTTAACGTATATTTCCTAGAATGTTCCTTACAACTTTAATCTGGAGATGTATTGAACAAAACACTAGATATTAAATATTTTCCCTGTTAGCAAATTAGAAGAATTTTTTAGAGAATAATTTTCTCAGCAAACATTCTTTACCAAAGAAGCCCTTGAATGTATGTAAATATATCCATGTGAATATAATTTCAGAATTTTTTATAAAATTACTATTCTTAAGAAAGCTTATTCTGCCACATTGTGTTCAAACTCTTAACTGACCTTTAAGGTCTTCTACTTTACCCATCTTACTTCTTATGATAAAGAGTCCCTTGCAGTCAGGATTTTAATTTTCCCACATGTTCTTTTTCACTTGTTCCACAACTAGGCCTTCCCATTATTCAATTAATTCTCCTCATTTCTTTGCTTCTCTAAATTCTTTCCAAACTTCAAGGTCAAGTTATCTACTCTCCTCCAGAAAATCTTATTTGACTACTTACATCCTTATCAGACCTTTTCTTTTCTGGCTTCATATTGTATGAATTTGTATTTTCATCACTACAAAACTCTTATTCTTCAAGAATACATATTTTAAAGTTGTGTTTTTCAAGATTTGTCACAAATATCTTCTCAGAGATGATGTCATTATCAACACAAACCAGAGTGGTCCCCAGTGTCAATCAACCTAGCCTTTTATTATCTTGTATTTTCCTTATACTATTTATTACTCTATAAAATTATTTTTGTTTACATATATATTGTTTCAATACCTCTATTGTTTGCAAGTCTCCTGAAGGCAAAATTTCTGTCTACTATTTACAGCTGTTTACTCAGCACCAAAAACATTGCTGAGAATATACTATATGCTTAGACAATATGCATTTTTATAATTGAATATATGTCTCTACTATAATTAATATAATTCAATCAACTTAGTATTTCTTCAATATTAAGTTGCTTGTGATTTTCCACTTTATAAAACTTTAGAGAAACCTAGCTCACACTTCCCATTAGATACTTCAGATAAAGTCTAAGAAGTCAAATATTATGAAATTTTGTTTTATAATTTTTTATTGTACTATAATTGACATGCAGTGAAATGCATGGATTTTAAGTGTATTGCTCAATTAATTTGACAAATTCATACACCTATGTAACATGCACATGCTTATTAACATTTGCATCATCCCAAAGGTTCCTTATGTCAACAACCTATCAAAATAAAATGATCTCATTTCTATCTCTCTGTCTCATTTCTGTCTGTACTCAGCATAATATTCTTGATATTAATCCATGTTGTTTCGTGTATCATTGGTTTTAATTATTTAACATTATACGGTATTAATATTCTACAGTATTTTTTCAATTTAATTTTCCATTCATAGACACAGATTATTTCCACTTTTTGGTTATTAGGAATAAGGTGCTCTGAACATTTACAAAAAGTCTTTTTCTATATATATGATTTTTTTCCTCTTGGGTGAACACGTAGAAGTGGAATGGTGGGCTCATAAAACTGATGCATGTTTAATTTTCAAAAAGTGTCAAATTATTTTCTAAGATGGTAGTTCCATTTCACATTCCCACCAGCAATATACAATAATTCCATTTTTTTCATAGTCTCATCATTTGATGTTGTCAAAATTTTTCATTTTAATGATTCTATGTATGTAATATTTTTAGTGTGCATTTCCCTAGCGACTAATGATTCTAAAACTTTTTATGTTTTGATTATATGAAATTGTGCAAGTTTTTTCAAGTTTTGTCTCAGTTTTAAACTGATTTCTCAGACTTCATATTGAATTGTAAGACTTATTTATATATTCTGTATTCAAGTACTTTGTCAGATATGTGTTGCAAAACATGTTGCTAGTCTGTGTTTTGCATATTTATGTCCTTAGTACAGTCTTTTGATGAGAAGTTTTGAAAGTTGATGAAATTGACTTATCTTTTTTCTTATGTGGTCAATGTTTTATTTGTTTGCTCTAAGAAATCTTTCTCAACCCAAGGTTTAAAAATATTCTATATTTTCTCCTAGCTTTAACATTTATATTTGGATCTATGATTCTTCTTTGATAAATTTTAAGGGTGTGATCAGGGTTTGAAGTTGCTTTTTTTCTTTATAGATATTCAGTTATTTCAGCACAATTTCTTAGGAAAGAATTTCCATTTTCCACTGAGTTCTATTCACGCCTATGTTAAAGATCACTTAACTCTATAAATGTGGGTCTATTTCCATATTTCTTAATTTTTTCCATTGATGTATTTGTCCATCAATGTTTTTTCTAAGTTTTGATGTCAGATAGACTGAGTCTTCAAACCTTGTTTTTCTTTGTAAAGTTTCTTGTGGTTGTTATTTGTCCTTTGAATTTTCATGTAAAATTTCTAAAATTGATAATATGTAAATTTCCTTAAAAACATGCTGAAACTTTAATTAGGAATTTAATTATAGATCATTTTAGGGAAATAAACATCTTAATATTGAGTCTTTCAATCAATAAACATGGCATACCTTTTCATTTATTGAAGACTTCTGTAATATTTCTCAGTGATAGTCTAGAGTTTTTGGTTTAGAAGTTGGTGTAGCTACTTATTTTTTATTTGGGTTGGAATTTCTTAAATGGTATTTTTCAATATTTATTGGTAATGTATAGAAATGTAATTGATTTTTATTAACTTGTATTATGTGACATTCCTAAATTCATGTGTTATGTCTGGTATATTTTTGTAGATTCTTGAAGACTTTCTTGGTACACAATCTAGTCATCTATGAATAAGTACAACTTTTATTTTTAGCTAACCTGTATGATTTGTCTTTTTTCCCCTCTTGCTTAACTGCTATAACTAGAACCATCAACATAATATGAAACAGTTGTTGATGTCATTGACTTGTTCTTGATCTAAAGGGTAAACATTCAGTATTTTACTGATACTTATGATGGTAATGGTAGGATTTTTGTGGATACATTTTACTAGGTTAAATGAAAACCCTTTGATTCCCATCTATTGAAAGTTTTTAACATAAGTGGCTGTTGAATTTTTTAAATGCTTTCACTGCATCTATTGAGATAATCACGTTTTCCTCCTTTTTTCTGTTATATGTTGAATTACATTGACATTGTATAATAGCAATATTTTATCTTTTCTGAATATTTGATAGAACTCAACAGTGAATCCATCTGGGTCTGAATTTTCCCTTGAAGAATTTTTTAAATTATAAAATCAAGTTATTTAATATGCATAAAACTATTTAAATTTTATCTTTCTTGTGTTAGCATTGATAAGCTTATCAAGGGATTTTTTCATGTCAACTAAGTTTTTGAATTTACTGATAAAAGTTATTCATAATATTCTATCATCATTCTTTTTAAAGACTCTTTGAGGTACAACTTGCATAAGGTAAATTCATGGATTATATGTGTACATACAGTTCAATCAGTTTTGCTAAATGCATACACCTGTGAAATCCACACACCTATCAAGAAAAAAAAATATTTTCACCATGCCAGAAAGTTCACAAGTGCCTCTCTCCAGTTAATCAATTTCCAGTCCCTTCAAAGCAACCATTGAACTAATTTTTGTAAACATAAATTAATCTTGCCTGTTCTTAAACTTTATGTAAAAGGAATCATAAAATTTACATTTCAGTATCTTATTTCACTCAGCATAATATTTTGAAATGTATCTGAGTTTTTGTTCAGATCTATAGTTGTACATTTTTTAAATTAATGAATAGTATTCCACTGTATAAATACAGCAAAGTATATTTGTCATTGACCTATTGATGGATGCCTACTTGTTTCCAAGTCTTGGAAAATATAAATAAATATGTTATGTATTTTCTATTAAAACTTTTGTGGATTCAATTTGCTATTTCTTTGACATTTAATAAAGAATAGCTTGCTAGATCACAGAACATATTTATGTTTTAACATTTTAAGCAATAGCCAAATGGTTTTCCAAAGTAGTTATACCCATTTCTATTCCCATACTCCCAATGTATGTGTTCTACTTTCACCAGATTCTCAGAAAAATTTGTTCTTGTCAATCCTGTTTTCACTTTTGCCATTCTAATGGGTTTATTATAGAATCTTATTATAGAATCTTATGTGGTTTTAATTTGCATTGATAACTAATAAAAGTGGGTACTTTTATGCAGTGATTACTATTACTGTTAGTAAAAATTCTTTTTTTGTGAAGTGTATGTTCGAGTTTTTTTTGTTTGTTTTTTTTTTAGGTTTTTATTTGTTTGTTTGTTTGGGTCCATATCATTATGCTGCTTTGATGGTCTTTTTATTATTGAGCTGCAATCGTTTTTTTTTGGTTTTTTTTATGTATTATGGGTACAAGTTTTTTTGTTTTTTTTTCTGGGTGGTAACTAACTCACAGTGTGGATGTTTTAGGCATTTGCAGAAAAAGTGGAGAGAGACAGGGGGCCAATGACCTGTCTCTTTAGAGATAATTTTTGATTCAAAGTTTCCCAATCCATCTCCCAGAGGTTGATGTTTACACTTAGCTATAATTTCCTTGAGATAGCACAGTTGACCCCCTTGTCTGAAGTATCAGTCCCTTTAGATTGTCTTATATTATTTTTTCAAAAATTTTATCCTGTTTTTCCTTGGATGTTTTATCCTTTAGGAGTTTACTGAATGAACTACTGGTGGTCCCAAGTGGCCCTATACATGGGCAGTGACTTCCCTCTTCAAGGTGTCCTTACTGCTGTTTTAGGGCCTTGTGAAGTGAGGTTATTACTTCTAAGAAAACAACACATACCTTATCAGTATTTTTGAGACTCAGTACTTCTGAGCATAAGTATTTGATGTTTTGGTAAGCAGTAGTGCTTAAAAGGCCCATGTGCATTGCGTTGGCATTTTACATTCTTGAATCAATTGTGTGACCTCAGAAATCTTAAGCAGGCAGGGAAAAAGTGTTCTCTCCACCGCTTCCTTTCTTTATGTGTTGTGACACTGGTATCCAATAATCCACTGGGTTGAGGGATGAATTGCAACAGCAGCAGTGTAAAAATATAAGAATTTACATCTGGAAAAGCACCTTTTGTGGGGTGCCATACTGTGTCCCTGAGGTGGATGTGCTCACAGGGATTCCATGTGTGTGTGCCTCACAACTCAAGAACATCTCCAAAGAGCACTCTCCTTTTACTCAACTGTGCAGGCTGAAATGTATGAGAAAAGCAACCCAGTTTTCTCTACCACATATCAGTGCACCTGATTGATCAGCAGGTTTCACAGCACTTGGAGGGAAGCCACATTTCCTTCCTTTTGGAGGAGACTTTTATAACCTTAGCTAGTGAATAAAAAAAAAAGAAGGATTACCCCCAGGAGTGCATCTCAAATCTATGCAAGTAACTCAGCTCGGACCAGAACTCTGGAAGAACTGAGCTTTTGAATTCTGAATTCAGGGAAGGTATACACAGTAACACCCAGCAAATGCAACAAACAGAAGTTGTGGCCCCAGTGCAGGAGCACACCAGCAGGTATAGGTATTTTCCCAGGCTGCTGCTGCCATTTGTAGAATCAGTTAGTAAGCAAGAGCAGTCTAATGACATATCATTCCAGTTGAAAGCCAAACCACTCTGCTCATTGCACCAATTATTCTGTTATTATTCAGGTATGATGAAGCCCACCAAGCAGGATATAACTGCTATTGAAAAGATTATTGGTTATACTCAAAGATCCCAAGAGAAGGAGGGATGCTGTGCCAAGTGGGGCCACATGAGTAAGCACTGGGGTCAATTGGGAGGCAGAGAGGGTAGGGGAAAATGTGAACAAGAATCTTTATTATGATTTAGACAGTAAGGAAATGGCAAGAAACCTTAGTTTTGGCTGGTTTGAATAATTTGGGATTTCAGGGCACAGAGTCTTCCCCTAGTTGTCTGGTAGCTGACCTGGGGTGATTAAGGTAGGTGAAGAGTGGCCCTGAGTGTGAGATCCCCATAGAGAAAGTGTTTGAGGGTGTATGGTGTGGATTGTTTGATTTACATTTGAAAATCATGCTCCTGAGTGAGTTGTTTACTCTCTCGTAATTGGCTAACACTGAGAGAAGAAGTTCCTCCAGAGTCAAAAAGGCCCCAGATGTCAAAGCATGAAAATAAATAAAAATCCATCATTAATAGAATGCCAATATCACTTTCTCTTGATTACTTTAGTTTTATATTAAATCTTGAAATCAGTTAGTGTAAATCCTTCTACTTTGTTCTACATTTTTGAAGTCGTATTGACTCTTCTAGATTCTTTGAATTTTCACATAAATTTAGAATCAGCTTGACATTATCTAAAAAACACCCATTGATATTTATTGTAACATTTGTAAAATAAGTAGTGATGCCTCTTGTTTCCTTTATGGTTGATATTGGTAGCTTGCATCTTCTCTCATTTTTTTGAATTGGTCAGTCTTACTGAAGATATATCAATTATATTATGATTTTAAAGAACCAATCTCAGAATTGTTGATTTATCTATTCTTTAAATGTTTATATTTTATTCATTTGTACTTGGCTTTTTATTGTTTTCTTTCTTCCACTTACTTTGCTTTGAATTGGCTTTTTAAATTCCATTTTTAGAAATGTAAATATAGATCAATATTTCTCCATCTTATTTTCTAAAATGGGCCTTGACATTTATAAGCATCCCTTTAGAAACTACCTTAGTTGCATTCAACAATTTTTTATTTATTTTCATTATCTTCTGTTTTAAAAAATATATAAATATGTTTGTGTGTGTATTTATATATGTAAGTTCTCCTTTTTTCTTTGATGCATGGGCTATTAAGAAGAATGTTGTTTATTTTACAAATATTTTGAGAGTTTTTAGATAGTCTATTTTTAAATTCTACTTCAATAACATTTTATCAGAAAAATACTCTGAATGATTGGAATTTTTTTAAATTTATTGATACTGATATTGACATTGATGTTTGTGGCCTAGAATAGGGTCTCTCTTGTGGACTCATCCAGATAAACTTGAGAAGAATGTGCAGTCTGTAGCCGTTGAGTGTAGTGGTTTCTGTTATCTCAAAATGGTTGATAGAGTCATTCAAATCTTTTATATACTTACTAAATTTTGTCTATTTCTATTAAATACTGAGTGTAAGATGTTTAAATCTTCAAATATAATTTTTAATCATGTATTTCTCTCTTTAGTTCTGAAAATTTGTGCTACATATATTAGAAAGTTCTGGTATTAAGCAGGTATATATTTAAATGGTTTTGTCTTCCTGATGTATTAACATTTTTATCATTATGAAATATCTCTCTGGTAATAACTTTTAACTCTACATTTTCTAATGATATAGCCACTTCAGATTTCTTATGATTAGTGTATTTGTGGTGTATCTTTTTGCTATCCTTTAACTTTAAGACTGTCGGCTTTTCGATCTTTAAAATGTGCTCTTTTTTTTTTTTCAAATACCCCCACCACCCATGTATCCATCACCCAGCTTCAATACCTGTAACCATTAGGCCAATTCTGTTTGTTACCTGCCTTCCCCATCATTTTATTTTATTTATTTTTCTGTTTTTGTTTTGTTTTTAACATCTTCAATGGAGTATAATTGCTTTAAAATTGTGTGTTAATACCTGCAAAGTGAATCAGCTATACATATACATATATCTCCATATCTCTTCCCTCTATGTCTCCCTCCCACCCTCCCTATCCCACCCCTCTAGGTGGACAAAAAGAAGAGAGCTGATCTCCCTGTGCAATGTGGCTGCTTCGCACTACCTATCTATTTTACATTTGGTAATGTATATATGTCCATGTCACTGTCTCACTTCATCCCAGCTTACCCTTCTCCCTCCCCATGACCTCAAGTCCATTCGCTACGTCTGTGCCTAATTCCTGTCCTGCCCGTAGCATCTGCAGAACCATTTTTTTTTGATTCCATATATATGTGTTAGCATATTGTATATGTTTTTCCCTTTCTGACTTACTTCTCTCTGTATGACAGTCTCTAGGTCCATCCACCTCACTGCAAAAAACTCAATTTTGTTTCTTTTTATGGCTGAATAATATTCCATTTTATATATGTGCCACATCTTCTTTATCCATTCATCCAATGATGGACACTTAGGTTGCTTCCATGTCCTGGCTATTGTAAATAGAGCTGCAATGAACATTGGGGTACATGACTCTTTTTAAATTATGGTTTTCTCAGGGCATAGGCCCAGTAATGGGATCGTTGGTCATATGGTAGTTCTATATTTAGTTTTTTAAGGAACGTCCATACTGTTCTCCATAGTGTCTGTATCAATTTACATTCCCACCAACAGTGCAAGAGGGTTCCCTTTTCTCCAGATCCTCTACAGAATTTATTGTTTGTAGATTTTTTGATGATGGCCATTCGGAAAGGTGTGAGGTGATACATCATTGTTGCTTTGATTTGCATTTCTCTAATGATTAGTGATGTTGAGCATCCTTTCTTGTGTTTGTTGACAATCTGTATATCTTCTTTGGGGAAATGTCTATTTAGGTCTTCTGCCCATTTTTGGATTGGGTTGTTTGCTTTCTGATATTGAGCTGCATGAGCTGCTTGTATATTTTGGAGATTAATCCTTGGTCAGTTGCTTCATTTGCAAATATTTTCTCCCATTCTGAGGGCTATCTTTTCATTTTGTTTATGGTTTCCTTTGCTGTGCAAAAGCTTTTAAGTTTCACTAGCTCACATTTTTTTATTTTTTTTTTATTTCCATTTCTCTAGGAGGCTGATCAAAAAAGATCTTGCTGTGATTTATGTTACAGAATCCTCTGCCTATGTTTTCCTCTAAGGGTTTTATAGTGTCTAGGCTTACATTTGGGTCTTTAATGCCTTATGAGTTTATTTTTCTGTATGGTGTTAAGAGTGTTCTAATTTCATTCTTTGACATGTAGCTGTCCAGTTTTCCCAGCACCACTTATTGAAGAGGCTGTCCTTTCTCCACTGTATATACTTGCCTCCTTTATCAAAGATAAGGTGACCATATGTGTGTGGCTTTATCTCTGGGCTTTCTATCCTGTTCCATTGATCTTTATTTCTGTTTTTGTGCCAGTACCATACTGTCTTGATTACTGTAGCTTTGTAGTATAGACTGAAGTCAGGGAGCCTGATTCCTCCAGCTCCATTTTTCTTCCTCAATATTGCTTTGGCTATTCAGGGTCTTTTGTGTTTCCATACAAATTGTGCAATTTTTTCTTCTAGTTCTGTGAAAAATGCCATTAATAGTTTGAAAGGGATTGCACTGAATCTGCAGATTGCTTTGGGTAGTATAGTCTTTTTCACAATGTTGATTCTTCCAGTCAAAGAACATGATATATCTCTCCATATGTTTGTATCATCTTTAATTTCTCTCATCAGTGTCTTACAGTTTTCTGCATACAGGTCTTTTGTCTCCTTAGGCAGGTTTATTCCTAGGTATTTTCTTCTTTTTTTGCAATAGAAAATGGGAGTGTTTCCTTAATTTCACTTTCAGAATTTTCATCATCAGTGTATAGGAATCCAAGAGATTTCTGTTCCTTAAATTTGTATCCTGGTACTTTGCTGAATTCACTGATTAGCTCTATTAGTTTTCTGATAGCAACTTTTGGACTCTCTAGGTATCATATGTCATCTGCAACAGTGACAGCTTTACTTCTTCTTTTCTGTTTTGGATTACTTTTATTTCTTTTTCTTCTCTGATTGCTGTGCTTAAAAATTCCAAAACTATGTTGAATAACAATGGTGAGAGTGTGCAACCTTGCATTGTTCCTGATCTGCGTGGAAATGGTTTCAGTTTGTCACCATTGAGAACAATGTTGGCTGTGGGTTTGTCAAATATGGCCTTTATTATGTTGAGGTGAGTTCCCTCTATGCCTACTTTCTGGAGGTTTTTTATGATAAATAGATGTTGAATTTTATCAAAAAATTTTTTCTGCATCTATTGAGACGATCATATGGTTTTTCTCATTAAATTTGTTAATATGGTGTATCACATTGATTGATTTGCATATATTGAAGAATCCTTGCATTCTTGGGGTAAACCCCACTTGATCATGGTGTATGGTCCTTTTAATGTGCTGTTGGATTCTGTTTGCTAGTATTTTGTTGAGGAATTTTGCATCTATGTTCGTCAGTGATATTGGCCCATAATTTTCTTTTCTTGTGACATCTTTGTCTGGTTTTGGTATCAGGGTGATGTTGACCTTGTAGAATGAGTTTGGGTGTGTTCCTCCCTCTGCTATATTTTGGAAGACTTTGAGAAGGATAAGGGTCAGCTCTTGTGTAAATATTTGATAGAATTCGGCTGTGAAGCCATCTGGTCCTGGGCTTTTGTTTCTTGGAAGATTTTTAATCACAGTTTCAATTTCAGTGCTTGTGAGTGGTCTGTTTATATATTCTATTTCTTCCTGGATCAGTCTTGGAAGTTTGTGGTTTTCTAAGAATTTGTCCATTACTTCCATGTATCCACCATATAGGCATATAGTTGCTTGTAGTATTCTCTCATGATCCTTTGTGTTACTGCACGGTCAGTTGTTCCTTCTCCATTTTCATTTCTAATTCTATTGATGTGAATCTTCTCCCTTTTTTTCTTGATGAGTCTAGCTAATGCTTTATCAATTTTGTTTATCTTCTCAAAGAAGCAGGTTTCATTTTGTTGATCTTTGCTATTGTTTCTTTCATTTCTTTTACATTTATTTCTGATCTGATCCTTATGATTTCTTACCTTCTGCTAAATTTGGGTTTCTTTTGTACTTCTTTCTCTAATTGCTTTAGGTGTAAGTTTAGGTTGTTTATTTGAGTTGTTTCTTGTTTCCTTTTTTTTTTAAATTTTAATTTATTTATTTATTTTTATTTTTGGCTGTGTTGGGTCTTCGTTTCTATGCAAGGGCTTTCTCTGCTTGTGGCAAGAGGGGGCCACTCTTCATCATGATGCACGGGCCTCTCACTATCGCGGCCTCTCTTGTTGCGGAGCACAGGCTCCAGACGCGCAGGCTCAGTAGTTGTGGCTCACGGGCCTAGTCACTCCGCGGCATGTGGGATCTTGCCAGACCAGGGCTCGAACCCGTGTCCCCTGCATTAGCAGGCAGATTCTCAACCACTGTGCCACCAGGGAAGCCCTGTTTCTTGTTTCTTGATGTAGGATTGTATTGCTATAAATCTCCCTCTTAAAACTGCTTTTGCTGCATCCAATAGGTTTTGGTTTGTTGTGTTTTCATTGTCATTTGTTTCTAGGTATTTTGTGATTTCCTCTTTGATTTCTTCAGTGATCTCTTGGTTATTTAGCAGTGTACTGTTTAGCCTCCATGTGCTTGTAATTGTTACATATTGTTTCCTTTAATTGATATCTAGTCTCACAGCATTGTGGTCGGAAAAGATACTTGATATGATTTCAATTTCCTTAAATTTACCAAAGCTTGATTTGTGACCCAAAATATGATCTATCCAGGAATATACCATGAGCACTTGAGAAGAAAGTGTATTCTGTTGTTTTTGGATGGAATATCCTATAAATATCAATTAAGTCCATCTTGTTTTTTGTATCGTTTAAAGGTTGTGTATCCTTATTTATTTTCATTTTGGATGATCTGTCCATTGGTGAAAGTGAGGTGTTAAAGTCCCCTACTATTATTGTGTTACTGTCAAACACAATGATCATTATATAGTGTTCTTCTTTGTCTCTTGTAATAGTCTTTATTTTAAAGTCTATTTTGTCTGATATGATAATTCCTATTCCAGCTTTCTTTTGATTTCCATTTGCATGGAATATCATTTTCCAACCCCTCACTTTCAGTGTGTTTGTGTCCCTAGGTCTGAAGTGGGTGTCTTGTAGACAGCATATATACAGGTGTTGTTTTTGTATCCATTCAGACAGTCTATGTCTTTCTGTTGGAGCATTTAATCCATTCACATTTAAGGTAATTATCAATATGTATGTTCCTATTACCATTTTCTTAATTGTTTTGGGTTTGTTATTGTAGGTCTTTTCCTTCTCTTGTGTTTCCTCCCTAGGGAAGTTCCTTTAGCATTTTGTTGCAAAGCTGGTTTTGTGCTGCTGAATTCTCTTAGCTTTTGCTTGTCTGTAAAGTCTTTAATTTCTCTGTTGAATCTGAATGAGATCTTTGCTGGGTAGAGTAATGTTGGTTGTAGGTTTTTCCCTTTCATCACTTTAAATATGTCCTTTCACTCTCTTCATGCTCACAGAGTTTCTGCAGAAAGATCGTCTGTTAATGTTATGGGGATTCCCTTGTATGTTATTTGCTGCTTTTCCCTTACTGCCTTTAATATTTTTTCTTTTTATTTAATTTTTGGTAGTTTGATTAATAAGTTTTTTGGTGTGTTCCTCCTTTGATTTATCTTGTATGGGACTCTCTGCACTCCCTGGACTTGATTGACTATATCCTTTCCCATATTAAGGAAGTTTTCAACTATGATCTCCTCAAATATTTTCTCAGTCGCTTTTTTTTTCTCTTCTTCTGGGACCCCTACATTTCGAATGTTGTTGTTTTTAATGTTGTCCCAGAGGTCTCTGAGACTGTCCTCCATTCTTTCATTCTTTTTCTTTATTCTGCTCTGTGGTAGTTATTTCTACTCTTTTATCTTCCTGGTCACTTATCCATTCTTCTGCCTCAGTTATTCTGCTATTGATTCCTTCTAGAGAATTTTTAATTTCATTTATTGTGCTGTTCATAATTTTTCATTTGCTCTTTTGTTCTTCTAGGTCTTTTTTAAACATTTCTTTTATGTTTTCCATTCCATTTCCAAGATTTTGGATCATGTTTGCTCTCACTACTCTGAATTCTTTTTCAGGTAGACTGTCTATTTCTTCTTAATTTGGTTGGTCTGTTGAGTTTTTACCTTGCTCCTTCATAAGCTGTGTTTTTCTCTGTCTTCTCATTTGGCTTAACTTTCTGTGGTTCAGTTCTACTTTTGGCAGGCTGCAGATTCTTAGCTCCCTTTGTTTTTGGTGTCTGCCCCCAGTGGATAAGTTTGTTTCCGTTGGTTGTATAGGCTTCCTGGTTGAGGGGACTGTTGCCTGTGTTCTGGTAGGTGGGGCCGGATCTTGTCTTTCTGGTGGGCAGGACCACATCAGGTGGTGTGTTTTGGTGTGTCTGTGAACTAATTATGATTTTAAGCAGCCTCTCTTCTAATAGGTGGGGTTGTGTTCCTGTCTTGCTAGTTGTTTGGCACAGAGTGTCCAGCACTGTAGCTTGTTGGTCGTTGAGTGGAGCTTGTTCTTAGCCTTGAGATGGAGATCTCTGGGAGAGCTTTTGCCATTTGATATTACTTGGTGCCGGGAGGTCTCTGGTGGACCAATGCTTTGAACTCGGCTCTCCCACCTCAGAGGCTCAAGCCTGACACCCATCTGGAGCATCAAGACCCTGTCAGCCACACGTTTCAGAATAAAAGGGAGAAGAAAAAAAAGAAAGATAGAAATAAATAAAATAAAGTTTTAAAAATAAAAAATTAAAAAGTCATTAAAAATAAAAAAATAAAAGTAATTTTAAAAAAAATATAGAAAGAAAGAGAGCAACCAAACCAAAAAACAAATCCATCAAGGATAACAATCACTAAAAACTATATTAAAAAAAAAAAGGCAGAGAGAACCCTAGGAAAAATGGTAAAAGCAAAGCTATCCAGACAAAATCACCAAAACAGGCCTACACATACATACTCACAAAAAGTGAAAAGGAAAAAAAAAAGAATATATATATATATATATAAAAGGAAGAGAGCAACCAAATCAATAAACAAATCTACCAATGATAATAAGCTCTATATACTAAACTAAAATAAACATAAAACTAGAAACAAATTAGATGCAGAAAGCAAACCTCAAGTCTACAGTTGCTTCCAAAGTCCATTGCCTCAATTTTGGGATGATTCGTTGTCTATTCAGGTATTCCACAGATGCAGGGTACATGAAGTTGATTGTGGAGATTTTATCTGCTGTTCCTGAGGCAGCTGGGAGAAATTTCCCTTTCTCTTCTTTGTTTGCACAGCTCCTGTGCTTCAGCTTTTGATTTGGCTCTGCCTCTGTGTGTAGGTCACCTGAGGACATCTGTTCCCATCCAGACAGGACGGGGTTAAAACAGTGGCTGATTCGTAGGCTCTGGCTAACTCAGGCCCGGTGGAGGGAGGGGTACAGAATGTGGGGCGAGCCTGTGGAGACAGAGGCCGGCATGACCTTGCAACATCCTGAGGCACACCATGTCGTCTCCTGGGGAAGTTGTCCCTGGATCATGGGACCCTGGCAGTGGCATGCTGCACAGGCTCCCGGGAGGGGAGGTGTGGATAGTGACCTGTGCTTGCACACAGACTTCTTGGTGGATGCAGCAGCAGCCTTAGCGTTTCATGCCCATCTCTGGGGTCCGTGCTGATAACCGTGGCTTGCACCCATCTCTGGAGCTCGTTTAGTCAGTGCTCTGAATCCCCTGTCCTTGTGCATCCCAAAATAGTGGTCTATTGCCTCTTAGGCAGTTCCAGACATTTTCCTGGACTCCCTCCCAGCTAGCTGTGCCACACTAGCCCCCTTCAGGCTGTTTTCACGCAGCCATCCCCTGTCCTCTCCCAGGGATCTGACTTCCGAAGCCCAAGCCTCAGCTCCTAGCCCCCACCCACCCCAGTGGGTGAGCAGACAAGCCTCCCAGGCTGGTGAGTGCTGCTCAGCACCGATTCTCTGTGCGGGAACCTCTCTGATTTGCCCTCTGTACTCCTGTTGCTGTGCTCTCCTCCATGGCTCAGAAGCTTCCCCCCCAACCAACCTCAGCTCCACCAGTGAAGGGGCTTCCTAATGTGTGGAAACTTTTCCTCCTTCACAGCTCCCTCCCAGAGGTGCAGGTCCCATCCCTATTCTTTTGTGTCTGTTTTTCTGTTTTCCTTTTGCCCTACCCAGGTACGTGGGGAGTTTCTTACCTTTTGGGAAGTCTGAGGTCTTCTGCCAGTGTTCAGTAGGTGTTCTGTAGGAGTTGTTCCACATGTAGATGTATTTTTGATGTTTTTGTTGGGAGGAAGGTGATCTCCACGTCTTACTCCTCCACCATCTTGAAGGTTCCCCCAAAATGTGCTCCCTGTAATCATATAATCCAAAAATTGAAACTTGCTTTCTTTTTATTTACCCTGATAATTTCTGATATTTAATTGTGGGCATTTATCTAACTTATATTAAATATAATTATTGATATATTTCAGTTTAAATCTAAAATATCGGTGTTTGATTTGTCTAATTTAACACTTGTACCTCTTTCTACCCTTTGTAGCTCTTGCTTGGTAAATTTGGATTTTTTTAGTGTTTCATCGTACCTCTTCCATTGGGTTTTTAGTTATGTTTTTGTTATTTTTAAGTGGTCACTCTAGATTTGAAATATGTATCTATCTTATTACAGTCTACTTTTAGAAAACTATTTTACTATTTCATAATCAATATAGAAACTTACAAATATATATTTCTAATTACCTTTTTTCTTCTCTTTTTGTTCTTGAGTCATGTATTTTACTTCTAAATATGCTATAAATTTCATATTAAGTAGATATTGCTTTTGTATCCATCAATAGTTTTTAAAGACATTTAATTATATATGTATGCATATAGATATATATGTGTATATGGATATTTTTTAAAGTTTCTCTATATTTACTGATGCATTTACCCTTCTGATACTCTTAATTTTTTCCTGGAGCCCTGAAATTCTATCTAGTATTGTTTACCTTCATTCTGAATAGCTTACTTTATCAATTCTTTCAGCACAGGTCTGTCTGCTGAAGAGAAATTCTTTTCTCTTTTCCTCTCTGAAAATAACTCCTTCATCTTTATTTTTTGAAGTTCATTTTCAAATTCTAGGTTGACAGCTTTTTCTGGTCAACATTTTAAAGATGTTTTGTTTTACCCCTTAAAAATTGCTTATTTTCTTTTGTTTCCATTGTTTCTAATGAGAAACATGCCATTACTCATAGCATTGTTCCCCTTACATAATGTATTCGATTTTTTTTCCTCTGGCTCACTTCATGATTTTATTTTTATCTTTTGTTTCCAGAAATTTGAGTATGATTTGTCTAGTTGTGGTTTCCTTTTTATTTACCTTGCTTAGTTTTTTTTTGTTTTTTTGTTTTTTGTTTTTTTTTGAGCTTCACGGTTCTATGTACTGCTCTCTTTGATTTTGGAAAATTATCATCCATTATCTCTTCAAATATTTATTTTGCTCCATTCTCTCTCACTTTTCCTTCTTAGACTCCAATTACTCAGAAGTTAGAATGTTTAGTGTTATCCAACAGATCTCAGATGCTCTATTTTATTTTTTACCTCTTTTTATGTTATTTAATGTTTCATTTTGGAAACCCCTATTGATCTCTTCACTGCTTCTTTTGTCTGCTGTGTCCTCACTGCTTATTATCTTGTTGAAAGACTTCTAAACAGACATGGTATCCAAAAGAACAATAGAGTTTAAATAATGTTTATGCCTAGGAGAATGCATACCCCTTCTTCTTTTAAGGCATTAGTGTCAGAGATTGAGACACTCAACTGTGTAGTTGATCTGAGACTACTGCTTGTTCTTTATTTAGATTCACTTTACCACAGGCTTCAACTGATTTGAGGGTATTAAAAGAACTTTCCCTCCACCAGTACTAGGATCTGAGTGCTATGAAGTTTTCTCTCAGTTTTCCAACCCTGTCCTTTCACAGAACTCATGGACATGTTCTTCACTGGTGGGATTCCCATAGCATCCTTTCTACAGGTTAGACAATACCACTATCTAGTACTTAGTTAAGGATCAGAATGTACGTGGTGTTACAGTTCTTCTTCCCTGCCTTTACATTTCAGCAGGGCCTATGCACCTGTGATATGGTGTAATGGGTTTATCTCAGCACTCCTGACATTCCCCAGTAGTCATTGGACTCTTCCTAGTACTCAGTGGAAATCCCAGAATGACTGCATGGTTTATCTGAATTCTCCTGCTTTGACCTCTGACTTCAGATAACTCTGAGCACCTGCATGTTCTCTCTCAGATCTCTTGCCTTGCCTACAATCTTTCTTATGAGCACTTGGTGAAAGCCTTTAGAAAAAAGTTGATGGTAGTTGAAGACTCCCTATCCTTACTTCTGGAGCTTGCAGAGATAATGACCATCATGTTAGTTAGTAACCAGCCTTTTAAAATCTGTTGAAATTTTATCTATTATAATATTGAATTATGCTTGCTGAAATATTTGGGGAGAAGGGTACCTATGCCTACAACTTACTCTGAAATACATTTAAAAATCTGTTTGATGGATGGATAGAGGGATTCACATATGGCTAGATGTATAATAATGCACATATAATGGGGTGCTAATGATAGAATCTATATGTTACTTACGTGGGTTTTAACTGTAAAATTCTTTTAACTTGGCTGTATATTTGAAACTTTTCATAATGAAGTGCTGGATAAAATTTTACTCTATCAATGATGGTATATTTCTTCTCCCACTCTTATGCTAAAAATGAAAGCTACTATGGAGTCCCCTCTCTCCCAGGAGAGATGATCAACTTTTGTGATTTTAATTCATTAGGTATCTTTGCAACAGCAGGTCTCTGAGTGGGTTAAACGTACGCTGCTGTAGGTGGTGTGACTTCTTAATGAGGTATGAACAACAAACCTTCTCTTGTTGCTTTCTAAATTGAGGCATGTCTTCATATGTCTTACTATGAACCTTTTAGTTTTCTCAATATACATTGCCAAATATCTTTATGGAAATACTATACCAAATAATAGTTCCACCATTTTTTTTAAAGAGTTACACTTTAATACACCTCTATTATTTTGTTCTTCCTATTGTTTCAGTAAAAAATATTTTGGTTTATTTGCATTTCTTCCACTACTGGGAAGACTGAACTTGTATTTACATGTTTATGCAGCAACGTATTTTGGTTGTGATACCAATGGACATATTAAGGAAAACTATTGTTAATTATGTTTATATCAGTCTTGAATGGTAAAGACATCACCACCAAAACATTCCACTTAATGCTATTACTATTAATAATAATGTGATAGTTACCATTTATTGAAAATTGAGCTAAGAATTTATATGCAGTACAACAGCGCCAAGAGCTAAATATAAATATTTCCATTTCATAGATAAGCAAAATGAGAATTAGGTTTGGTAGTTTGCTCAAGGTCTCATAGATAAGAAGAAATAATAGGTCACTTATTGAGACTTAGTTATCTCTTATGACAAAGTCATATGGAACACTACATTCATATTTAATTCTCCTAAAGTCAATTTATAAATCAAAGCAATACATTGTGAACATGTATTGCCCATTTTTGAAATGTTTTGTGCTTTTATCTTGTGTATCTCCTCTGTTGAAAAGTTCCACTTGTTTACTATGATGTACAGTATAATGCTTGTGCTTACCTCAACTGTACTACTTAATCTTTTAAGGAAGATGAAATATTTATATAATGTTCCAGGATTTGGGAAACAAATCTTTTACCACTTCTATATTATTACTGATTTTCTAAGCACCAATTCATAGAATAACTTATAGACTTCAAACATCTTTAGGGAATTAAAAATATTTGAAGAAGCAATAATTACTGATAGTCTTATCTAAATACCTCTGATATTATATAATAACTTCTAATTAATGTCAAATTTTAGGAGTTATTATTATCTTACATTAATGTGGTCATTTTGGTAAAATTTCAATATATTTTACTCATCTTCTTATATAGAAAGCTTTTAAAAATTCAGAACATATTCTGATTACTAGGGTTAAGATACAAAGAATATTTTTATGGGCCCTTAGGACAGAAAGGAACTAGGTTACTGAGAATTAATAGCCTATTCAGAACCCTACCTAATACATACTTGATTTAGAACTTATTTGAAGACAATGTAATATGTGCTTTTTTTCTTGAGCCATCGTTTTGTTATATATTATAAATATATTTCATAGAAGGTTTCAGAAATTTGAAGTCTTTTAGCTACACAAATCTGTATTTAGAAACAATGAATTGTTCATGGATCACAAACTTTGTTATAAATTCCTTAAAGTATTTCATCTTTTTAATACAAATATTGAACAATATCCATTCATTCCACTTTATTATACAATTCATACAAATGGGTATATATTCTGGTTATATTCTTAAATAAGATTTCATGATCTCTTGGTCAAAACAAAAAATATCTGAATTGACTTTTAATGCTTCCTAGCTAATCCAGGAAGCTATTCTTTAGGGAGAATTCTCAAAACCTTTTGCCACTATAAATCTTTCCAATAGCACCAAGTTACTGTGATACATTTAGAATTTTCGTCATTTATTTTTTTTTGCATGAGCTGTCTGTATTTTTTTTCACTAGCTGTTTTAAGATAAATAAATATAACTCAGTAGATTTTCTCTTCCCCAGGTAAATCTGTGTTATTGGTATTCAGTGCAATGAATTTAATAGAGGTCAAATATGAATAAATCGAATTTTTAGAACAAGGAGTTTGGTAATATTTACACCTAGGAAGAGAATTCTTAGAAGCTGTCAAAAGCAATGAAATGGAAAAATATTCAATAGAATAATCTGTAAGGTATTTCCCACCAAAGTAAATAAGCAAATCTTATTCTTCTGCATTGGCAGGGGTGGGGGTAAAAAACTATACATGTGTTTTGACATAAAATTCATTTTGCTTTGTTGGTGTGCAAAATCAGTGTTGACAATGGACCAACAATTTATTTGTTGGAGATTCAAAGATAGAATCAGACAATGGTTATGTGGAATAATGGATAAGAAAGAATACTTTCCATGAACCTTTATCAAACAGGGAAAATTCTGGAAATGTGAATAATTTTTTTCTTCATTCTTACTAATGAGAAAATGTTTTCTACTGTTTCTATTTTAAATCATGTTAAATAAAGGCTCTTGTCAAACCTAAATATTGATGGAAGATAAGATAATTTAAAAAATTAAAAATAAATGCCTCCAGAGGAAAATTGTACAGTTTTAGTAATATTTAAAAACAATGTTATTAAAAGGAGCCATGGATGCTATCTACTGCTTACATTTACATTTTCAAGTTTTGCTACAATAAATTGTTTGTGATATGAATCATAAGCATTGGGTTTTTCACTATCTAAGTTAGGAAGAAATGTTGGATAAATAATACAAGTAATTTCACCTAATCTGACAATATAAATATTTGAAAATGATGACTTAGATGGAGTTAGCGTTTAGCACTTGTCCGTATAACAAACCTAAGACAATACTCCAATAATAGATTTCCTTCATAATAACGTGTGTATCCATTAAACAAAAATACAGTCTTATTAATGACCATTTATGACCAAAGTTAGCACCATTTAATTCCAGGTAATTAGGCTAAGATTACTAGACATGAAAAAATTGGTGATTGCTACACACCAAAGCTCAGGAGAAAACAAAGAAACTAACATGCTTGGAATTAAGTTTTAGTCATAAATTGTATTTCTATAGCACTTTATATTTTTTATGCTGTGTTTTATGAACCACAGTGGTCTAAATAAAAATAGCTTTGTCTACAGAGGAACATTTGTTTACTTCTCCAAAAACACTTCACAATATTATTATGCCTAGAGAAATTGCCAATTTTCATCATAGTGATGTTAATGAGAGAAATCAATATTCTCATTTCATTCACCTCTGAGCTTAGAAATGGATCATATTCTAACTTTTAGTCATATCATGTACGTGACTTTATAATGACCTACCTATAGGCAACTGCCTGGTTGTAAACTAAACTGACACATTTTATCTTCTGGGTATTGTGAATGATTTGCTAAAGAAAGTTCCATTCTGGTTCTATGGGCTATATCAAGTTTTTTTTTTTTTTTTAAGGAAACATGGAAAATACTTATATCAGTTTCTACTCAAGATCCAAATGTGTATATGCTATAAAAGTAAAGTGAATCTTATTAAATATTTGGTTCACTATGGTACTTTCTTCATATAAGTGAGTTTCCTTTTTGATTATTTACCAGCAAAACTTCAGGGTACCACCAAATTAGCAAGTGTTACTTGAAAAATGTTGAGTATACAGTAGGCATTATAGAGATGGGATCAAGCATACTTGTCTTTGAGAAATCTATCATTTACTTGGGGGAAATAAGACTAGGACATACAAAGCAAGTTAATAAAAAATCCTGTGGAATTTAGAAAACAAATGACTTTATTTTAAACTAGACAACTAAGGGGAGTTTCCAGGAGGAACATAAAGTACATAGATTTCCCATAAACTCCTTCTCAACTCCCAAGCCAGTTTTCCCTATTATTAACATTTTGCATTGGTGTTGTATATTGGTTATTAAATCCATAGTTTACATTAGGTATCACCCTTTATGTTGTACAGTTCTATGGATTTTGCATAACATTATGTATCCACAAATATAATATCATACAAAATAATTTTACTGCCCTAAAAAGCCCTCTACTCTACATATTCATCCTTCCCCTGCCCCAAACCCATAGTCTTTCTACTGTGCCCATGAACTTGCTTTCTTCCAGAATGCCATATCCTTGGGATTATGCCATATTTAGACTTTTCAGTTAGCTTCTTTGATTCAACAATACATATTTAAGTTTCCTCCATATCATTTTATAGCTTGATAATACCTTACTTTTTATCACTGAATAGTATTTTATTAGATGGATATACTGCACTTATTTATTCATATTACTTATCATGTGCTTCCAAATTTTAGAAGTTATTAATAAAACTGCTATATACATTTTATGCAGGTTTTTTATGCACACAAGTTTTTAATTTATTTGAATAAACACCCAGGAACTCAACTGTTAGGTGGTATACTGAGAGTA
The DNA here is from genome assembly GCF_028021215.1 of Eschrichtius robustus. Taxonomy (NCBI): domain Eukaryota; kingdom Metazoa; phylum Chordata; class Mammalia; order Artiodactyla; family Eschrichtiidae; genus Eschrichtius; species Eschrichtius robustus. The sequence continues at coordinate 78,063,657 of NC_090845.1, forward strand.
TGTTTAGCTTTGTAAGAAACTGCCAAACTGTCTTCCAATGTGCATAGAGTTAATGAAGGAAACTTCAACTAAAATTAGAGTCAAGAATGGCCTGTGGAGTGAGCTGCCATGCATTTTAACTCACCATTATTTGCATGCATTGACCATCATTTGCATGCGCTACAGGAAGAAGTATACTTTGCACTCTCAAACAGGAAATGCAACTACTTTATTATTCGGAAGGAAGAATTTCTCCTTGCCCAGCAACAGCTCAGCTAATGAAAATTATCACAGCTCAGTCAGTAAGAAACCATCACCACCCTGAACTTCTAATTTCCTTCAGTGAACTTTCATTTACAACAGTGCCTCCCAACCCCCTCCTTTCCCTATAAAACAGGCTCCCTTCCTTTATTCTCTGGACTTGCCTATGATTTGCAATAGATTGCAATTATTTGCTGTACCCTAATTAACCCATTTTTCTAGTAAAATACCTGGTTGTTTTATTGTTTTAAGTCAACATGGCTCTACCATTTTACATTATCATCAGCAATAAATGAGAGTTTCTATTGCTTCAGTTCCTGGCTTTTGGTTCTTTCAAAGTTTTGAATTTTAGCCATTCTAGTAGGTATATAGTAGTACCTTGTTTTGATATGCCATTCCCTGATGAACTATTCTATTGAGCATCTTTTCATATGTTTATTTCCCATCTCGTTATCTTCTTTAGTGAGATGTCTGTTAAGATCTTTTGCCAATTTTTAAATTGGCTTCTATATTTCCTTATTGTTGAGTTTTAAGTGTTCTTTATATAATTGGAATACATGTCTTTTATAAGGTATTTGGTTTGAAAATATTTCTCCCAGTCTGTCACTTTTTATCTTATTTCTTAATCGTTTTTTTAATTTTTTTTTGGTGTGTTAGTTTCTGCTTTATAACAAAGTGAATCAGGTATACATATACATATATCCCCATATCTTTTACCTCTTGTGTCTCCCTCCCTTCCACTCTCCCTATCCCACTCCTCTAGGTGGTCACAAACCACCAAGCTGATTTCCCTGTGCTATGTGGCTACTTCACACTAGCTATCTATATTACATTTGGTAGTGTATATATGTCCATACCACTCTCTCACTTTGTCCCATTTACCCTTCCACCTCCCCGTATCCTCATGTCCATTCTCTAGTAGGTCTAGGTCTTTATTCCTGTCTTGCCACTACGTTCTTCATAACCATTTTTCTCTGTTTGTTTTTTAGATTCCATATATATGTGTTAGCATACTGTATTTGTTTATCTCTTTCTGACTTACTTCACTCTGTATGACAGACTCTAGGTCCATCCACCTCACTACAAATAACTAAATTTCGTTTCTTTTTATGGCTGAGTAATATTCCATTGTATATAAGTGCCACATCGTCTTTATCCATTCATCTGTTGATGGACACTTAGGTTGCTTCCATGCCCTGGCTGTTGTAAATAGAGCTGCAATGAACATTGTGGTACATGACTCTTTTTGAATTATGGTTTTCTCAGGGTATATGCCCAGTAGTGGGATTGCAGGGTTGTATGGTAATTCTATTTTTAGTTTTTTAAGGAACCTCCATACTGTTCTCCATAGTGGCTGTATCAATTTACATGCCCACCAACAGTGCAAGAGGGTTCCCTTTTCTCCACTCCCTCTCCAGCATTTATTATATGTAGATTTTTTGATGATGGCCATTCTGAAAGGTGTGAGGTGATACATCATTGTCACTTTGATTTGCATTTCTCTAATGATTAATGATGTTGAGCATTCTTTCATGTGTTTGCTGCAATCTGTATATCTTCTTTGGAGAAATGTCTCTTTGGGTCTTCTGCCCATTTTTGGATTGGGTTGTTTGTTTTTTTGATATTGAGCTGCATGAGATGTTTGTAAATTTTGGACATCAATCGTTTGTCAGTTGCTTCATTTGCAAATATTTTCTCCCATTCTGAGGGTTGTCTTTTCATCTTGTTATGGTTTCCTTTGCTGTGCAAAAGCTTTTAACTTTCATTAGGTTCCATTTGTTTATTTTTGTTTTTATTTCCATTTTTCTAGGAGGTTAATCAAAAAGGATCTTGCTGTGATTTATGACATAGACGGTTCTGCCTATGTTTTCCTCTAAGAGTTTGATAGTGTCTGGCCTTATATTAATATCTTGAATCCATTTTGAGTTTATTTTTGTGTATGGTGTTAGGGAGTGTTCTAATTTCATTCTTTGACATGTAGCTGTCCAGTTTTCCCAGCACCACTTATTGAAGAGGCTATCTTTTCTCCATTGTATATTCTTGCCTCCTTTATCAAAAATAAGGTGACCATATGTGCGCAGGTTTATCTCTGGGCTTTCTATCCTGTTCCATAGATCTATATTTCTGTTTTTCTGCCAGTATTATACTGTCTTGATTATTGTAGCTTTGTAATATAGTCTGAAGTCCTGGAGCCTGATTCCTCAAGCTCCGTTTTTCTTTCTCAAGATTACTTCAGCTATTTGGGGTCTTTTGTGTTTCCATACAAATTGTGAAACTTTTTGTTCTATTTATGTTAAAAATGCCATTGGTAGTTTCATAGGGATTACATTGAATATGTAGATTGCTTTGGGTAGAATAGCCATTTTCACAATGTTAATTCTTCCAATCCAAGAACATGGTATATCTCTCCATCTGCTTGTATCATGTTTAATTTCTTTCATCAGTGTCTTATAGTTTTCTGCATACAAGTCTTTTTTCTCCTTAGGTGAGTTTATTCCTAGGTATTTTATTCTTTTGTTGCAATCGTAAATGGGAGTGTTTCTTGATTTTTCTTTCAGTTTTTTCATCGTTAGTGTATAGGAATGCAAGAGATTTCTGTGCATTAATTTTGTATCCTGCTACATTACCAAATTCATTGATTAGCTCTAGTAGTTTTCTGGTAGCATCTTTAGGATTCTCTATGTATAGTATCATGTCATCTGCAAACAGTGACAGCTTTACTTCTTCTTTTCTGATTTGGATTCCTTTTATTTCTTTTTCTTCTCTGATATCTGTGGCTAAAACTTCCAAAACTATATTGAATAGTAGTGGTGAGAATAGACAACCTTGTCTTGTTCCTGATCTTAGAGGAAATAGTTCCAGATTTTCACTATTTAGAATGATGGTGGCTGTGGGTTTGTCATATATGGCCATTATTATATTGAAGTAAGTTCTCTCTATGCCTACTTCCTGGAGGGTTTTTATCCTAAATGGGTGTTGAGAGATGTCAAAAGCTTTTTCTGCATCTATTGAGGTGATCACATGGTTTTTCTCCTTCAATTATTTAATATGGTTTATCACATTTATTGATTTGTGTATATTGAAGAATCCTTTCCTTCCTGGCATAACCCCCACTTGCACATGGTATCTGATGCTTTTAATGTGCTGTTGGATTCTGTTTGCTACTATTTTGTTGAGGATTTTTGCATCTATGTTCATCAGTGATATTGGCCTGTAGTTTTCTTTTTTTGGTGACATCTTTGTCCGATTTTGGTATCAGGGAGATGGTGGCCTCGTGGAACGAATTTTAGAGTGTTCCTCCCTCTGCTATATTGTGGAAGAGTTTGAGAAGGATAGTTCTTAGCTCTTCTCTAAGTGTTTGGTAGAATTCGCCTCTGAAGCCCTCTGGTCCTGGACTTTTGTCTGTTGGAAGATTCTTAATCACAGTCTCAATTTCAGTGCCTGTGATTTGTCTGTTTACATTTTCTATTTCTTCCTGGTTCGGACTCAGAAAGTTGTGCTTTTCTAAGAATTTGCCCCTTTCTTCCAAGTTGTCCATTTTATTGGCATATAGTTGCTTGTAGTAATCTCTCATGATCCTTTGTATTTCTGCAGTATCAGTTGTTACTTCTCCTTTTACATTTCTAATTATATTGATTTCAGTCTTCTCCCTTTTTTTCTTGATGAGTCTAGCTAATGGTTTATCAATATTGTTTATCTTTTCCAAGAAACAACTTTTAGTTTATTGATCTTTGCTCTTGTTTCCTTCATTTCCTTTTTATTTATTTCTGATGTGATCTTTATGATTTCTTTCATTCTGCTAACTTTGGAGTTTTTTTGTTCTTCTTTCTCTAATTGCTTTAGGTGTAAGTTTAGGTTGTTTGTTTGAGATGTTTCTTCTTTCTTGAGATAGGATTATATCACTATACACTTCCATCTTAGAAATGCTTTTGTTGCATCCCATAAGCTTTGGGTCGTCGTGTTTTCATTGTCATTTTTTCTAGGTATTTATTGATTTCCTCTTTGATTTCTTCAGTGACCTCTTGGTTATTTAGTAGTGTATAAACATTGTTTAGTCTCCATGTGTTTGTATTTTTTACAGATTTTTTCCTGTAATTGATATCCAGTCTCATAGCAGTGTGGTCAGAAAAGATACTTGATATGATTTCAATTTTCTTAAATTTACCCAGGCTTGATTTGTGACCCAAAGCTTGATTTGTGACACAAGATATAATCTCTCCTTGAGAATGTTCCATGAGCACTTGAGAAGAAAGTGTATTCTGTTGTTTTTAGATGGAATGTCCTATAAATATAAATTAAGTCATCTTGTTTAATGCATCATTTAAAGCTTGTGTTTCCTTATTTATTTTCCTTTTGGATGATCTGTCCATTGGTGAAGGTGTGGTGTTAAACTCCCCTACTAGGATTGTGTTACTGTTGATTTCCCCTTTTATGGCTGTTAGCATTTGCCTTATGTATTGAGGTGCTCCTATTTTGGTTGCATAAATATTTACAATTGTTATATCTTCTTCTTGGATTGATCCTTTGGTCATTATGTAGTATCTTTCTTTGTCTCTTGTAATAGTCTTTATTTTAAAGTCTATTTTGTCTGATATGAAAATTGCTACTCCAGCTTTCTTTTGATTTCCATTTGCATGAAATATCTTTTTCCTTCCCTTCACTTTCACTCTATGAAAGTGTATGTGTCCCTAGGTCTGAAGTGGGTCTCTTGTAGACAGCATATATATGGGTCTTGTTTTTGTATCCATTCAGCCAGTCTATGTCTTTTGGTTGGAGTATTTAATCCATTTACACTTAAGGTAATTATCGATATGTATGTTCCTATTACCATTTTCTTAATTGTTTTGGGTTTGTTATTGTAGGTCTTTTCCTTCTCTTGTGTTTCCTGCTTAGAGAAGTTCCTTTAGCATTTGTTGTAAAGCTGGTCTGGTGGTGCTGAATCCTCTTAACTTTTGCTTGTCTGTTAAGGTTTTAATTTCTCCATCGAATCAGAATGAGATCCTTGCTGGGTAAAGTAATCTTGGTTGTAGTTTTTTGTCTTTCATCAGTTTAAATATGTTCTGCCGCTCCCTTCTGGCTTGTGGAATTTCTGCTGAAAGATCAACTGTTAACGTTATGGGGATTCCCTTGTATGTTATTTGTTGTTTTTCCCTTGATGCTTTTAATATTTTTTCTTTTTATTTAATTTTTGTTAGTTTGATTAATATGTGTCTTGACGTGTTTCTCCTTAGATTTATCCTGTATGGGACTCTCTGCACTTCCTGGACTTGACTAACTTTTTCTGTTCCCATATTAAGGAAGTTTTCAACTATAATGTCTTCAAATATTTTCTAAGTACCTTTATTTTTCTCTTCTTCTGCTGTGACCCCTGTAACTCACATGTTGGTGTGTTTAATGTTGTCCCAGAGGTCTCTGAGACTGTCCTCAATTCTTTTCAATCTTTTTTCTTCAGTCTGTTCTGTGGTAGTTATTTGCATTATTTTATCTTCCAGGTCACTTATCCGTTCTTCTGCCTCAGTTATTCTGCTATTGATTCCTTCTAGAGAATTTTTAATTTCATTTATTGTGTTGTTCATCATTGTTTGTTTGTTCTTTAGTTCTTCTAGATCCTTGTTAAACGTTTCGTGTATTTTCTCCATTTCCTTTTGGATGATCTGTCCATTGGTGAAAGTCGGGTGTTTGTTAAAGTTCAAGATTTTGGATCACCTTTACTATAATTACTCTGAATTTTTTCTCAGGTGGACTGCTTATTTCCTCTTCATTTGTTTAGTCTGTTCGGTTTTTCCCTTGCTGCTTCATGTGCTGTGTGTTTCTTTGTCTTCTCACGTTGCTTAACTTACTGTGTTTAGGGTCTCTTTCGCAGGCTGCAGGTTCATAGTTCCCATTGTTTTTGGTGTCTTCCCCCAGTGGCTAAGGTTGGTTCAGTGGGTTTTGTAGGCTTCCTGGTGGAGGGGACTGGTGCCTGTGTTCTGATGGATGAGGCTGGATCTTGTCTTTCTGTTGGGCGGGTCTCTGTCCGGTTGTGTGTTTTGAGGTGTTTGTGACCTTATTATGATTTTAGGCAGTCTCCCTGCTAATGGGTGGGGTTGTGTTTCTGTCTTGCTAGTTGTTTGGCATAGGGTGTCCATCACTGTAGCTTGCTGGTCGTTGAGTGGAGCTGGGCCTTAGCCTTGAGATGGAGATCTGGGAGAGCTTTTGCCATTTGATATTACATGGAGCTGGGAGGTCTCTGGTGGACCAATGTCCTGAGCTCAGCTCTACCACCTCAGAGCATATGCCTGACACCCACCTGGAGCACCATGACCCTGTCAGCCACACGGTTCATAAGAAAAGGGAGAAAAGAAAAAAGGAAGACAGAAAAAAATAATAAAATAAAATAAATTTATTAAAATAAAAAAATGTTATTAAAAATAAAAAAATTAAAAAGTAATAAATAAAGAAAAAAAAAAGAGAAAGAAAGAAGAGAGCAACCAAACCAAAAATAAATCCCCCAAAGAAAACTAATGCTAAATACTATACAAAAAAACAAAACAAGCCAACAAAAAAATGGACAGGAGTTGTTCCACATGTAGATGTATTCCTGAGGTATTTGTGGGGAGGAAGGTGATCTCCATGTCTTACTCCTCTACCATCTTGAAGGTCTGTTTTCAATTATATTTTGAAAATATTAAATATAATAACATCTAAATTTTTTATTTGTTTGTGTACATTCATTCTAAATGTCCACAAGTGAAACTTTTCTTAAATACTATAAAATCCAATGAAACACAAATTATTAATTTCTTGTAAAAGTTGTTGTACTTCTCAAAAATTAAGGACAAATTTCCAATAGGGTAAGTCTGTTTTCTCTTTTTCTTTCTCACTCAAATTGTTACAGAATCTGGAGAAAGATAAAATAAACACAGAAAGCTAGTGTTTAGGACAAAATTTCCTAAATCTCTGTGATTTTCCTAAAGTCTTAGCTTTAAAAGAAACACAAATCCTGAAACAGTGTATTATTTCAATTTTCAATACAATTTTTTTCATTTCCAATTTCACCACTTGATTTCAAATTATCAGTCATATTTATTCAAAACTTCAGCAAACAACCATTATTTTAAAGTATGTGTACAGTTTACTAGTTGTATCATGTAATTCAGTCATTTTTAAAAATACTGCTTCTTTAAAAAATTATTCCTATATGTTGTCTTAGACATCTTGTTTCCACTTGTTGCTTAACTTCTTAGACTATGAAGGGTGGTTTCTTTGATTATGTTTTGATGGGAGTGGAGAACAATTTGTTTTTATCCACTCTTTTAGACCTGTACAAGCATGTGTGCTTAAAATTAGTCAAGAGGTCCCTCGTGTACTTCACATCTCTGACTCACTAATTAGTTCTATCAAAAACCCCTGTACTCTTCACATTTCCCTCTTCCCCAGATTTCTTCTTGTTCCTCTGTGTAAAATATGAAATCAAAGCAACAGAATGACCAAGGAAAACAAAGTGATTGACATAGTACAGCAATGGAGTTGGAGACTCAATCATGTCAATGCAGACAAGCAAAAAGCCACCAAATGTCTTAGGTGTGGGAAAAGATTCAACTAATTCCTTGGCAAAGGAATCCATTTATGACCTGGTAGCCCAACTGTATAATAAAATTTTAAATTATATATAGATTCAATTCTCTAGAAAAAAATAGCATGTTTTTCTATGTGATTCACTGGGAAATTAAGATTTTCTCTTTTAAGATATTGTGTTTGAAAGAACATTTCGAACTTTTCAATTTCAGCAAACAAAGTTCTGGGTGGGGTAACTATATTTATTCATTATAACTTTCTAAGATCTAAGGATTTAGTAATTTTTCTTTATTCTATCACAGGTACATGATTAGCATCTCCACTTCTCAAACACTGCCAGCAATACCATCTTTCTAATATCAAAATCTGATCAGGTCACACCAATTCATTATGACCTCACTCACTCCCTTTTGACCACAAAATAAACTCAAATATTCTTAGTATGGAATATAACTCCATCACAATCTAATTCCAATTGCCTTGTCAACTTGCCTTCTATGACTATCCCCATAATACTACCATAAGACACTTCTGGTTTAGAAGAAATACATGTCCTTTCACTTTCATGATTTGTTTTGCTTTTTTCATAACAACTCTTTTATGTCACCTTTTCAACTCTGCCTGATGATACTTCTCTCACTTTACCCCTTCTGGGAATAAACACTTAACTATCTTTCAAAACTGGTTTAGATGTTGCTTCATTTGAGAAGACTTTATCACCATTAATGATTGCCCCAAGCAGAGTTAGTTGATATCTCACCTGTTTTTGCATATCACCATTCTTATGCTTGTTTTATCACTTGCTGCATTTTGTTAAAATATTTTGTACACCCATATCCTCGCTAAAACATGATTTTATTGAAGACCAGGGTTGCACTTTACTAATCACTGTATTCAGAGACTGGCACAGTGTGTAAGACAAATTGCACGTTCCATTAATGATTGTTGGGTGTAGGAATCATTTATGGCATGCATGTTAGCATTGCAAAGGCTGTACTTGCACAAGGCCTGTATTGAATTAATCAATTATGACATGTCCATTATCATTATGATGGCTGTCCTCTCACAAAATAGCTGTAGTTTGAATGACAGTCAAAAAAATCCATTAGAACCTCTTTTCTCTCTTTCTGTTATCCATTCCTTTATCTGATATGACATTCAATGCCTTATTTCAGTCTTTAGTTATGGCTCAAGAAGTTTGCTGTAATATACACTTTTTGGAGTCTTATGTGTCTGTGTTTAAGATTTTTCTCCACTATTTAGGCAATAAATGATTTAGGAAAATACAATTAATATCTCTGGGACTCAGTTTCCTCTACTAACTAAGAGGTAGCTGTAAAAATAAAATAATTTTATTGAAAGATAAATAATTGATAAGCAGAAGAGGTTTATTAAATGTCAGATCCCTTTCTAGCCTCCCAAGAATCTCATTGACTTATGAGTACCCACAAAGTGCTCTACATGTTACAGTTTTTTCTATTCACACATCTATAATGCTTACCCATATAATATTCCACTCTCACAATAAATATGTTTTTTAAGATATCAATGGGTGGGTGGTGGTGGCTTCAATTAGCTAATATTTCCTACTAAGTTAACTAAATAACTGGTTTATTCTACCACATAATATGCCTGAGCCATGTCTAATGGGGAATGTATGGTGGGAGACAAGATTCCCTCTAACAAATTCTTATTGTTAAAATTTAATAAAGTAAATTTGGGGCAATAGAATTCTTGTTTTACCTTAAATTATAATTAATACTTAATTGCTTAGTATATCCTTTCTTAATAAGACCATATATGAAAATCCCTATCACCCTTTTACTCTACACAGTTTATTCTAAGTTTTCAACTATCCCTCAACAAATCATCCATTCCTAATCCTAACAAATTTGCTTCTGAGAAAGCATTATTTTGGTAGCTTATGTGGTAGAAAATGTTACTTACCTGTTCAATGTCCATTGTCCTTTTTTTTTTTTTTCCTTAGTAAAAGAATCCAGGACCTCTTGTACCAAAGTGTAGATATACAACTAAGTTGTAACCAATGTGATGTAAGCAAGATGATTTATGGGACTTTGAGAATTCCAAAGGGAGTTGACTCTGCTAAAAGGTACATCCATCTTGACATTCACCATTTTCTTCTTCTTGCCCCTGAATCATCTATCTTAGATGTGGTAGCCCTGAGGACAGAAGGCAATGCCAGCAGGCAGAAGGAAAAAAATATATATAAATATGCAAGTTTTGTGATAATTGTGGAAATCCCATACTAGCCCTATACTGGCAAGATTTCTATTGTATGAAAGAGAAATAAACTTATGTTTACAGCTACTGTTATTTTGAGTTTTCTGTTACATACAGCTGAACATAGTCCTACTGGATTTCAAATAAGGCATACAATGCAGTTCATGTAGAAGATATAAGCATTTCTACTGTTTTTTGTCCTGTTATTCACTACATCTCTTGCACTAGAGAAAACTTCTTTGAGTAGTTTCAAAATGTTTATTTTTCTGTGCAAACATTCAAGTGACATGATTCCTTCAAAGCCAATCCTAGAAAACGAGATTTGCTTTTAAAAATGAGACAAAATAAGCAAAAGTCAATCAAAAACCTGTCATCCATAAGCCCAAAGTAAGGAGAGAGCTACAGACATTCAAACACAGGAAAAGTGCTTACTAGTTGTTGCTGTTGTTGTGTGTGTTTTTTTTTTTTTTTACATGAGTGAAAATAATCTATCCATTATCCATTCTTCCTCCAATTTTCTTCTTCCTTTCCCACTATCAAAATCTATGGCTCTGGCTTTTCTGTTTTCCTACTTAGTTTTAGAATTCTATAACATAAATCTTCTTTTGTTGATACTTTATGTACAATTGTGTTCTAATTCTCAAACTGCCTGCTGTATTGTGAACAGAAAACTTTTACTGCTTCACTTACCTGTCCCAAAGAAAATTTATCTCCTACTTGAATAAATGACCTTCCATTTCTTTTGTGAATTGTAAAATAAGTATGCATTTCTTTTAGGCTCTTCAGAGCAGCTTTTTTTTTGGCCTCTTTCTGTTCAACGTTTATAGTGATTTCTTTTGGGGCCATTCCTTTCTCTCTTTGTTGAATACCATACTTATTTTTCTTTTCCAAAATAATCTTCTGAAATTTTAAACCATGTTTGTATATTTTTTCTATAATCATCTTACCATAGGATATTTACTTGAATAGTTTATCTTCAAAAATAATATATTTTTGAGTAGCAGCATTTGAAAATATCATGTATGTTTAATTTTTGTCATCCATTTCATTTCTGCTCATTTCAACGTGCACTACATTTCCAACAATGTATGTGATCAGCCTTGTCAAGGTACTGAGAGTAACACAAGAGTATTAGAGCTATGGTTACAGCCCTCTAGGAACCTAGAATTTGGCTAAAGGCATAGGCATAAGCATGTGAAGTAAATGAATAATATATGGCTTATGGGTAAATGTCAAAATGAATAGCATAGGCACTAAGGGTTAATGGGATTTTAGGATTTTAGCAACATCTTATAGTTGCTCATATCCAAATGTGTTAAGGTGACAGGAATCTGTGTATAATTGCTGCCCTATTGTGATCTATTCTGTCTACAAACACTTCCAGTGAGAGTGCCCCAATGCTTCCCTGTGCAATCATCTTTGCACAATGTCAAGTGTTTGAAAGTACCATGCTAAGCCAAAATTCATTGTCTTCAAGCTTCTGCTTATTAATTTAAGGCCAGACTCTTTTCCTAACATTTATGATATCTGGAACAAGAATATAAAATGGAAGTCTATTTATCATATGTTTACATATTCTAAAAGTATAAATCAAGCTAACCAAACTTTGAATAGAAATATTCTTTTATATTGATAAAGATATGGGGTAGAAAGAAATAGAGAAAAGACAATTTTTTGAGAAACTTAAGAAATCATTTTTAAGAGTTATTGACTACTACAATTCTAAGGATAATATTATTCTAAATAGATTTCTAAATGGAACCTAAATTATCTAACAGCATTTAGATTGTTTATTTTTATCCCCAATATTTTCTCTGTTGAGTTTGTAACAGTAATTTACTTTTGTGGCTTTTTTCTGGTAATGGATTGGGACCTAATTAATAAAGAATATTAATATGATTCATTTTATTCCATCTAGCAAAATATATAAATTATAAAGAAAATAAATATTTTTATTAGTATAAAATGCTTTTGAAATTTATTATTTTATTGAGTATTGAATAACTTGTATTTTTTGAATATTTTATTATTTTTCACTTTCATTGAAATATTCACTAACAGTCCTGAATAGTTTTTAATTTTTATATTTTTAATTAAGTTGGGCTGAACATTTTAAGGACACTGGATACTTTTGTCATTTATATAATAGATAACAAAATAATCCAATTTCCTGCTCTCCTACAAATTATCCCTTCAAAGAATGTATGCTTGCTGCCCATGTTTTAAATAAGCATTATCCTTAGCCTAGATACCATTGTCAATTATTAATCTTTTATTATTGCCTCTGGGGAAAGATTAAAGGAAAAGCAGAAACATAGCTGACAGTTTGGTTTTCACATCTGGAATAAATGAAAAGCATGGCCTGAATGCATCAGGAAAGATTAGGTAAAAGTGAGAAAATTACTGATGTCCTTTCACACATGAAAATTAAACCTAGTTCTAAACTGAGGTATCAAACTTTGGTCAGAAAACACATATTGCTTGATTAATACTTAACTATACAAAATAAGAACTGGGGGAAGTATTATTATGTCGGCCATGAAGCTACTCTACAAGTGATTAGAAAAGTAAGAAAATATCAATGTACAGATTGTGTTAATTAGTATCAAACGTTTTACATCAAACTACGTTGTGGGAATTGGGGTCAGTGTGATACAAGGGCAGTCATTGTTGTGAAATAAAACCCCAGTAATTTCAACCAAGTAAATTATTCCACAGAAAAAAAATTAGTGTTCATTTTGTTCCAGGCATTGGTTAGTCAATTTCATAGGCTTTGATCAAACTATTAGTCTGTAGGAACGATGATGAGATGGATATTTTGTTCATTTTACAAATTATTTAACTAAGATTCAGAGTTGTTTATGGATACAGAAATTGAACACAAGTCTTTTGATTGTTCCACACGATACAGGATTAATAATGTGAAGTTCAACTTCTATAAGTTATTTTATATATTTATATATGTACATATATGCATATATTATTTGTCATAATTTTACACACATATATAAAATTTGGATAAACTAAGTATTTTTGTGTGACACAATGAAGATAAACTAAGTTTATACTTAGCCTCTTTTTATTTTTTTTATTTAAAATTTTTTTTTGAATTTTATTTTATTTATTTTCTATACAGCAGGTTCTTATTATCTATTTTATACATATTAGTGTTTAGTCTCTTGCTATTATTAGAAAGATTAGAAATAAAATATTATGTTTTCTTTTATTACTAAAGGAAATACAGTTATAAAATATAGTCTACCTCTACTTACTCACTGCAGGTATACTAATGGAGGCTTACCTATCTCTGATGTATGGAAAGCACAGGCATTCAAGGTGTTTACAAATGGCTTCTCTGCAAGCCTTACTATTTAAATAGAATCTCTGCTACAGGTGTGAAAGGAGTGCTTTCAATTTGCACCCTTCAGTTCCTAGAAATAGGTGTTTTGGCTATGGTAAAAACAGAACCTTGCATTTATCTCTAGTCAATCATATACAAAATCCTAAAGAACAGGACACCATTTTTCCAAGCTGCCTACAACTATCATTTTCTAGATATTGATAGATATCTAGTATCTAGATATTGCTTGTCTTCTCCCTCCAACAGCTCTCTGAGTTAGCAGAATGTATGGGCAAAGGTGTGTATGCTTACAAAAATGATATTACCAGTTTGTACTTTTTAGTCAAACTATGGACTTTTTTCAGATTTAATGCATTTTGCCATGATAATATACTTTTAAAAAAATAATTCTACCATCCCATCCAAGTTACAACTTTGCAATTAGTAAGAGTGTCTTTTTAGACTCCTCCAATCTGTCACATGTCACAGTTCCTCATTCTTTGTTTGTGATACATGATCTTGATACTTTTAAAAAGAGTACTGGTTAGGTATTTTGCGGAATGAGCTTCAATTTCAGTTTGTCTGATGTTATCCCATGATTAGAATGAAGCTATAGGTTTTGAGAAAGAATACCACTTGTGGTGATATATCATTATCCATCCATTATATCAGGGAGTATGTGATGTCTATGTATCTTATTACTAGGTATGTTAACACTCATCACTTGGTAAGGTGATGTCTATTCCGTTTCTTCACTGCAAGGTTACTATTTTTTCCTTTGTAGTTAAGAAGTATTTAGGGGGATATTTTGAGGTTATGCAAATACTCTGTTTCTCCTTAAATACCTGCCTACTAATTTTAGCATTCATTAATGGATCTTGCATGTAGGAATTACTACTGTGTTGTTCTAATGATAATTTTCTATTTCTTTTGTCGCTTCTACATTTATTGATTGAAATTATTCTGTAAGGACACCTTGGCTTTCCGTCACATTTATTCATTTAAAAAATATTGTGTGTCCTATGGCTATTTACATTATTTTCAAAGTTATAATCCCAAACTTTCTATATTTATTTCATTTCTCAAATTGTTACAGTTTAGGTCATCGGGCGCTCTTTTAGGTTGTCTCCTCTTTTCTTTTGACATGCTCCAAGCATTTTTATTATTTTTAATTACTTTCTTACTGTATTGTACCACAATATACTCTAGGCTCATATTGTATTTTCTTGCCTCATCTTTGAAATAAACCACTTCTTCAAGGATTACTGGTTCTTTTCATTAGAGAATGTTACTTAAAAACCATAATCTGGGAGCTAAGTTGGCTGATTGGTAATGGGATGTCACTGCTTCTGGGCCTTCTCAGTGAACAGAAATAGAAAACACCTAACAGTTTTTGACTTCAAAAATTCTCTTATGCTGTCTCTTTGTACTCAACTCCTTCCCTAATTGAAAACTCTAGCAATAACTTATCTGTTTTCCATCCTTGTGTCTTTTCCACAATGCCCCATGTGTGTATGTAAACTTTTGGTTCTAGCTCAGAAAAAATGCACTTAAAATTCACCCATGTGGTTGTTTGAATCTATAGTGCCTTCTTTCTCTATTGCTGAGTAGCAATCTACTGTGTGGATACACCATAGTTTGTTTATTCATTCTCTTGTCTAAGAACACCTGAATTGTTTTCAGTATTTAGTAATCATAAATAAAGTTGCTGTAAAAATCCACACACAGGTTTTGGGGAAAACATACATTTTCATTTCACTTATAAAAAAACCTAGGGATGGGCATATATCAAGTGTATGCTTAATTTATGAGAAACAGCCCTTTTTCTCCACAGTAACTGTAAATTTTCCTCCTCAAAAGCAATATATGAGAGTGCCAGTTACTTTACATCCTCACCAAAGTATAGCATTATTAGGTTTTTTGTTCTGTTTTGGTTTGGTTTTTATTTTGCCATTCTAATGAGTTTTAATGAACTATCATGATTTTAATTTGCATTTCCAGAGTGACTAATGTGGTCAACCACTTTTTCATATACTTATTTTCCAACCATGTATCTTCTTTGCCTGTTCCAATATTTTGCCTGCAGGAGGGGAATGGTGAGGGTCAGGGGATGAGCTTCTTACACTCAAGTTTTAAGAGTTATTTATAAATCCTGGATAGAATTCCTATATAGTATGTATTTAGACCATTTACATTTAATATGATTTTTAATATGGTTGAATTTAAATCTACCAAACTGCTAGTTGTTTTCTGTTCGTCCCACATGGCCTCCCTTAACTTTGACACCCTATATAGCTATAGTACAGTATAAAACCCATGAAAATGATGATATTGCTACATCACTACCAATAAGACTACAGACCTTATTTGCAGATAAACGGTTATAAGTCTCTCTCTCTCTCTTGCTCTCCCTCTCTCACTCCATATATCTGAGATCAACTAATAAAAACTTAAAAGAAGTATAACCAATAAATATCCAATAATTAAGATAAAATTGAATCACAAAAAATTAAATTAATCTAAGGCAAGAAGAAAATGGAAAAAAGAACCAAAACATGTGAACAAAGAGTTATTTCAGCACCAATTTTTAAAATGTATTTTCTGTCCCCATTTGATGGCTTTGTTGTCTTTGTTGAAAATCAAATTACTTTACAAGTGTTGGTTTATTTCTGGACTATATTTTTTTCTACTGATTTATTTTTATATTCTCATGAGAGGTTAATTCTTTCTTGATTAGTCTTGCTTCCTAATATATTTTAAAAAGTCAGGTAGTATAAGGCCCTGTTTTCCTGTTTTCAAGATCACTTTGTATATACAATGACCTTTGCATTAATATATTAATTACGGAATCAGCTTGTTAATATTTGCCCTCCAAATGGTGGCTTTATAATTGGAATTGTGTTGAATTTATAGGTCAAATATTGTAAAACTGATTTATCAAAAATAAGGAGTCTTTAAAAATAGACTTTATAACAAAGACTGTAAAAAAATACAAGGAATGGCATTACATAATGATAAAGAGGTCAATTCAACAAGAGGATATAGCATTTGTAAATATTTTTGCATCCAATGTAGGAACATCTAAATGTATAGAGCAAATATTAATAGAAATATGGGGAGAAATATATAGCAATATTATAATAGTAAGGGACAATACCCCAAATGTATCAATGAATAGATCATCCTGACAGAAAATCAATAAGGAAACACTGAATATAAATGACATATTAGACCAGATAGACTCTCTCTCTCTCTCTCTCTCTCTCTATATATATATATATATATATACACACACACACACACACACACACACACACACACACACACACACACATATATATATATATATATATATATATATATATATATATATAAAACGTTGTAACCAAAAGCATCGGAATACACATTCTTTCCAAGTGCACATGGAACATTCTCCAGGATAAACCACATTTTAGGTCACAAAACAAGTCTCAATAAATTTAAGAACATTCAAATCATACCAAACATATTTAATGGGCACAATAGTATAAAACTAAAAATCAATTGTAAGAAGAAACCTGGAAAAATGTAGCACATGGAAAATAAACAACATGCTACTAAATCAGTCAATGGGCCAATGAAAGACATCAGAGAGAATATTTTACAAATACCTTGAGACAAATGAAAATCAAAACACAGCTTTCCAAAGTCTACAGGACTCAGCAAAAGCAGTTCTGAAAGGGAAGTTCATAGCAATAAAGGTCTACATCAAGAAACAAGAAAAATCTCAAACAATCTAAATATATATGTAAAGAAACTAGGAAAAGAAGAACAAAGCCCAAAATTAGTAGAGGAATGAAATAACAAAGAACAGAGCAGAAAAAATGAAATAGAGACAAAAAGAAAACAGAAAAGATGAATGAAACCGTTAGTTTTTTAAAAAGATAAACCAAATTGAAAAAGTTAGCCACATTCACCAAGAAAAAAAGAGAAACTGCTAAAATAAATAAAATCAGAAACGAGAAAGGAGACATTACACCAAGAACCACAGAAATACAAAAGATTATTAAAGATTACTATGAACAATTATATGCCAAAAAATTAGATAATTTAGAAGACATGGATAAATTCCTAGAAACTAAGAATCTTCCAAGACTGAATCATGAAGAAATAGAAAACTGAATATAGACCAATTGCTTATAATGAAATTGAATCAGTAATCAAAAAACTTCCAAAAGGGAAGCGGATAAAGACGGCAGAGGAGGAGGACATGGAGCTCACCTGCCCCCACAGATACATCAAAAATATATCTACGTGTGGAAAATTCTCACAGAAAACCAACTGGAAACTGGCAGAAAATCACTTATACAACAAGAGCTGCAAGAAAGATACTCACGAACTGGGTAGGTTGGGGAAAAAACCCATCAGGATGGGACTGGCATTCCTGTGATGGATCTGTAAAGGAGGAAGCATCCACAAGGATAGGCCCTTGCCCAGGGAGAGCACCCTGCCTATGGGGAGGTCTGCCAGGATAGATGGGCTGGAGGAGCCTGGACTCTGCTCATGAGGAGTGTGCACATGCTGGCTTGCTAGCAATCAGGGTGGAAAGAGACCAGTGATGATGGCTGTCATCTCGCCACTCTTCCAAGCTCAAAATGCATGCTGGGTGAAGCTGTTAGTACATGCAGCAGCTAAGCACTGAAAGTTGGTTGGACAGACCCTGGGAGAGGACTTGGTCTAGCTGTGTGAGGATAGCCCAGAGGGCCTGAGATATGGTCTGAGCTGAACCTTGGAGCCTATTGTCAGCATGCCCATGGTGGAGTATGGGTTCAGGGTCAGGTCTGGCAGTGGTGGATATTGTGGGCATGAACACTGGGTGGTGGGTGGCATCACAGAATCACACATCCCTCGTGGACAGCCTGTGGGGAGGAGCACACAGTGGTTCTTTCCCAGTGGGAGTGCTCTGGCTCTACCCACTTTACACCACAGCTTGGAGACAGAACTGGGGTGGACAGGTCCTTGGAGTGTCCTGCCACAGAGGCAGCCAAAGTCTCAGATGGCAACACACCTCTCTCAATTCCTGCAGCCATAATGCCCTGACTCCCAGCACCAGCCTAGCACTAGGTCTGGGACAAACACAACAGAGAAAGTGACACAATATTCTGCTGCTTCTGGGCAGAACTGTAGATGTCTGCATGGGTGTTCATAAGTTTGTTGATGACCACACAGGCCTCACTTGCCTCAGTGCTCACCTCCTTTGGGACAGAACATGCACTTAAAGGCAGTGGAGCCTTATCAAACCTGACCCTCAGGGATTCTACTCCAATGACTGCAGAACAGACCCTGCCCCCAACAGGGCTGTGACAGCCATTGAGCAAAGAGGTGGCCCCACCTGACATCCAGTGCAGGTTCTGGACACTACAACACCAATAACACCCCCTATCAAGGGGGTAATGGCCAGTGCACTCTGAGGAAAGATGTGGCTGGTGTCCATACAAAAAACAGCCCTTACACCAAAAATATTGGGCTCACACAGTCTACATAGGGATGGTTCCACAAAATAAACAGCCCTTCAAAACCACAGAAGATAGCTCTTTCTCCTTAATTCATAGAGAAAGCAAAGGTTAAGTAAAATGAAAAAGCAGAGGAACTACTCCCAATAAAAGAACAAAAGAAATTCCATGAAAGAACAAATAATGAAACAAATGTCACCAGTCTACTGAACCCCAAGTTCAAAAAGGAGGTAATAAAAATGCTAAAGGAATTAAGAAAGATTATTGATAGAAATGCAGGTCACTGTAACAAGGAACTAGAAACTATAAAGTGGAACCAATCAAAATTAGACAACTCAATTGCTGAGATAAAAACCATCTATAAGCACTGAATAACAGACTAAACAACACAGAAGAATGAATAGGTGATCTATAAGATAGAATAATGGAAATCACCCAATCAGAACATCAGACAGAATGAAAAATGAAAAAATAAAAAAAAATTAAAGCAACATACTGAATCTATGGGATAATACAAAATGTGTCAATCTATATATAATAGGGTTTCCAGAAGTAGAAGAGAGAGAGAAGGGGATTGAAAATGTATTTGAAGAGTGGGGAGAAGATGGCGGAAGAGTAAGATGCGGAGATCACCTTCCTCCCCACAGATACAGTAGAAATACATCTACGCGTGGAACTGTTCCTATAGAACACCCACTGAACACTGGCAGAAGACGTCAGACCTCCCAAAAGGCAAGAAACTCCCCAAGTACCTGGGTAGGGCAAAAGAAAAAAGAAAAAAACAGAGACAAAAGAATAGGGACGGGACCTGCACCAGTGGGAGGGAGCTGTGAAGGAGGAAAGGTTTCCACACACTAGGAAGCCCCTTCATGGGTGGAGACTGCGGGTGGCAGAGGGGGGAAGCTTCGGAGCCACAGAGGAGAGTGCAACAACAGGGGTGCGGAGGGAAAAGTGGAGAGATTCCCGCACAGAGGATCAGTGCCGACCAGCACTCACCAGCCCGAGAGGCTTGTCTGCTCACCCGCCAGGGCGGGCGGGGGCTGGAAGCTGAGGCTCGGTCTTCAGTCGGATTGCAGGGAGAAGACTGGGGTTGGCGGCGTGAACACAGCCTGAAAGGGTTAGCTCACCACAGCTAGCCAGGAGGGAGTCCGGGAAAAGGTCTGGAGCTGCCGAACAGGCAAGAGACTTTTTCTTGCCTCTTTGTTTCCTGGTGGGCGAGGAGAGGGGATTCAGAGCGCCGTCTAAATGAGCTCCAGAAATGGGCACAAGCTGCGGCTATCAGAGCGGACCCCAGAGACGGGCATGAAACGTTAAGGTTACTGCTGCCGCAACTAAGAAGCCTGTGTGCAAGCACAGGTCACTCTGCACACCAACCCTCCCGGGAGCCTGTGCAGCCAGCCACCGCCAGGGTCCCATGATGCAGGGATGACTTCCCTGGAAGAACGCGCGGTTCTCCGCAGGCTGGTGCAACATCACGCCGGCCTCTGTCACCACAGGCTCACCTGGCATCCGTACCCCTCCCTCCCCCCGGCCTGAGTAAGCCAGAGCCACCGAAGCAGCTGCTCATTTAACCCCGTCCTGTGTGAGCGAAGAGCAGACGCCCTCAGGCGGCCTACACGCAGAGGCAGGTCCAAATCCAAAGCTGAAACCCGGGAGCTGTATGAACAAAGAAGAGAAAGGGAAATTTCTCCCAGCAGCCTCAGAAGCAGCGGATTAAATCTCCACAAACAACTTGATGTACCTGATTCTGTGGAATACCTGAATAGAAAATGAATCATCCAAAATTGAGGAGGTGGACTTCGGGAGCAGGATATATTATTTTTTCCCCTTTTCCACTTTTTGTGAGTGTGTATGTGTATGCTTCTCTGTGAGATTTTGTCTGTATAGTTTTGCTTTCACCATTTATCCTAGGGTTCGGTCTGTCCGTTTTTGTTTTTCTTAAAAATTTTTTTTTCTTAATAATTATTGTTTATTTTAATAACTTATTTTATTTTATCTTACTTTATTTTATTTTATCCTCTTTCTTTCTTTCTTTCTATTTTTTCTCCCATTTATTCTGAGCCATGTGGATGAAAGGCTCTTGGTTCTCCAGCAAGGCATCAGGGCTGTGCCTCTGAGGTGGGAGAGCCAACTTCAGGACACTAGTCCACAAGAGACCTCCCAGCTCCAAGTTATAACAAACGGTGAAAATCTCCCAGAGATCTCCATCTCAACACCTAGACCCAGCTTCATTCAACGACCAGCAAGCTACAGTGCTGGACACACTATGCCAAACAACTAGCAAGACAGGAACACAGCCCCATCCATTAGCAGAGAGGCTGCCTAAACTCATAATAAGGCAACAGACACCACAAAACACACCACCAGACATGGATGTGCCCACCAGAAAGACAAGATCCAGCCACATCCACCAGAACACGGGCACTAGTCCCCTCCACCAGGAAGCCTACACAACCCACTGAACCAACTTTAGCCACTGGGGACAGATACCAAAAAAAAACAGGAACTACAAACCTGCAGCCTGCGAAAAGGAGAACCCAAATACAGTAAGATAAGCAAAATGAGATGACAGAAAAACACACAGCAGATGAAGGAGCAAGGTAAAAACACACCAGACCTAACAAATGAAGAGGAAATAGGCAGTCTACCTGAAAAAGAACTCAGAATAATGATAGTAAAGATGATCCAAAATCTTGGAAATAGAATAGACAAAATGCAAGAAACATTTAACAAGGACGTAGAAGAACTAAAGAGGAACGAAGCAATGATGAAAAACATAATAAGTGAAAATAAAAATACTCTAGAAGGGATCAACAGCAGAATAACTGAGGCAGAAGAACGGGTAACTTACCTGGAAGATAAAAGAGTGGAAATAACTACTGCAGAGCAGAATAAAGAAAAAAGAATGAAAAGAACTGAGGACAGTCTCAGAGACCTCTAGGACAACATTAAATGCACCAACATTCGAATTATAGGGGTCCCAGAAGAAGAAGAGAAAAAGAAAGGGACTGAGAAAATATTTGAAGAGATTATAGTTGAAAACTTCCCTAATATGGGAAAGGAAATAGTTAATCAAGTCCTGGAAGCACAGAGAGTCCCATACAGGATAAATCCAAGGAGAAACACGCCAAGACACATATTAATCAAACTATCCAAAATTAAATATAAAGAAAATATATTAAAATCAGCAATGGAAAAACAACAAATAACACACAAGGGAATCCCCATAAGGTTAACAGCTGATCTTTCAGCAGAAACTCTACAAGCCAGAAGGGAGTGGCAGGATATACTTAAAGGGATGAAGGAGAAAAACCTACAACCAAGATTACTCTACCCAGCAAGGATCTCATTCAGATTTGATGGAGAAATTAAAACCTTTACAGACAAGCAAAAGCTGAGAGAGTTCAGCACCACCAAACCAGCTTTACAACAAATGCTAAAGGACCTTCTCTAGGCAAGAAACACAAGAGAAGGACAACACCTACAATAACAAACCCAAAACATTTAAGAAAATGGGAATAGTAACATACATATTGATAATTACCCTAAATGTAAATGGATTAAATGCTCCCACCAAAAGACACAGACTGGCTGAATGGATACAAAAACAAGACCCGTATATATGCTGTCTACAAGAGACCCACTTCAGACCTAGGGACACATAGAGAGTGAAAGTGAGGGGATGGAAAAAGATATTCCATGCAAATGGAAATCAAAAGAAAGCTGGAGTAGCAATTCTCATATCAAACAAAATAGGCTTTAAAATAAAGACTATTACAAGACACAAAGAAGGACACTATATAATGATCAAAGGATCAATTCAAGAAGAAGGAATAACAATTGTAAATATTTATGCACCCAACATAGGAGCACCTCAATACATAAGGCAAATACTAACAGCCATAAAAGGGGAAATCAACAGTAACACAATCATAGCAGGGGACTTTTAATACCCCACTTTCACCAATGGAGAGATCATTCAAAATGAAAATAAATACGGAAATACAAGCTTTAAATGATACATTAAACAACATGGACTTAGTTGATATTTATAGGACATTCCACTCAAAAACAACAGAATACACATTTTTTCTCAAGTGCTCATGGAACATTCTCCAGGATAGATCATATCTTGGGTCACAAATGAAGCCTTGGTAAATTGAAGAAAATTGAAATCGTATCAAGTATCTTTTCCGACCACAATGCTATGAGACTAGATATCAATTACAGGAAAAGATCTGTAAAAAATACAAACACATGGAGGCTAAACAATACACTACTTAAGAACGAAGTGATCACTGAAGAAATCAAACGGGAAATCAAAAAATACCTAGAAACAAATGACAATGGAGACACGATGACCCAAAACCTATGGGAAGCAGCTAAAACATTTCTAAGATGGAAGTTTATAGCAATACAAGCCTACCTCAAAAAACAGGAAACATCTCGAATAAACAACCTAACCTTGCACATAAAGTAATTAGAGAAAGAAGAACAACAACAACAAAAAAAACCCCAGAGTTAGCTGAGGGAAAGAAATCATAAAGATCAGATCAAAAATAAATGAAAAAGAAATGAAGGAAACAATAGCAAAGATCAATAAAACTAAAAACTGTTTCTTTGAGAAGATAAACAAAATTGATTAACCATTAGCCAGACCCATCAAGAAAAAAAGGGAGAAGACTCAAATCAATAGAATTAGAAATGAAAAGGAGAAGTAACAACGGACAGGGCAGAAATACAAATGATCATGAGAGATTACTGCAAAAAACACTATGCCAATAAAATGGACAACCTGGAAGAAATGGATTCTTAGAAATGCACAACCTGCCGAGACTGAACCAGGAAGAAATAGAAAATATGAACAGACTAATCACAAGCCCTGAAATTGAAACTGTGATTAAATATCTTCCAACAAAAGCCCAGGACCAGATGGATTCACAGGGGAATTCTATCACACATTTAGAGAAGAGCTAACACCTATCCTTCTCAAACTCTTCCAAAATATTGCAGAAGAAGTAACACTCCCCAACTCACTCTACAAGGCCACCATCACCCTGATACCAAAACCAGACAAAGATGTCACAAAGAAAGAAAACTACAGGCCAATATCACTGATGAACATAGATGCAAAAATCCTCAACAAAATACTAGCAAACAGAATCCAACAGCACGTTAAAAGGATCATACACCATGTTCAAGTGGGGTGTATTCCAGGAATGCAAGGATTCTTCAATATACGCAAATCAATCAACGTGATACACCATATTAACACATTGAAGGAGAAAAACCATATGATCATCTCAATAGATGCAGAGAAAGCTTTCGACAAAATTCGACACCCATTTATGATAAAAACCCTCCAGAAAGTAGGCATAGAGGGAACTTTCCTCAACATAATAAAGGCCGTATATGACAAACCCACAGCCAACATTGTCCTCAATGGTGAAAAACTGAAACCATTCCCACTAAGATCAGGAACAAGTCAAGGTTGTCCACTCTCACCACTATTATTCAACATAGTTTTGCAAGTGTTAGCCACAGCAATCAGAGAAGAAAAAGAAATAAAAGGAATCCAAATCAGAAAAGAAGAAGTAAAGCTGTCACTGTTTGCAGATGACATGATACTATACATAGAGAATCCTAAAGTTGCTACCAGAAAACTCCTAGAGCTAATCAATGAATTTGGTAAAGTAGCAGGATACAAAATTAATGCACAGAAATCTCTTGCATTCCTATACACTAATGATGAAATACCTGAAAGTGAAATTAAGAAAACACTCCCATTTATCATTGCAACAAAAAGAATAAAATATCTAGGAATAAACCTACCTAAGGAGACAAAAGACCTGTAGGCAGAAAATTATAAGACACCGATGAAAGAAATTAAAGATGATACAAATAGATGGAGAGATATACCATGTCCTTGGATTGGAAGAATCAACATTGTGAAAATGACTCTACTATCCAAAGCAATCTACAAATTCAATGCAATCCCTATCAAACTACCACTGGCATTTTTCACGGAACTAGAACAAAAAATTTCACAATGTGTATGGAAACACAAAAGACCCCGAATAGCCAAAGCAATCTTGAGAACAAAAAAGAGCTGGAGGAATCAGGTTCCCTGACTTCAGACTATATTACAAAGCTACAGTAATCAAGACAGTTTGGTACTGGCACAAAAACAGAAACATAGATCAATGGAACAGGATAGAAAACCCAGAGATAAACCCACGCACATATGGTCACCTTATCTTTGATAAAGGAGGCAAGCATATACAGTGGAGAAAGGACAGCCTCTTCAATAAGTGGTGCTGGGAAAACTGGACAGGTACATGTAAAAGTATGAAATTAGGACACTCCCTAACACCATACACAAAAATCAACTCAAAATGGATTAAAGGCCTAAATCTAGGGCCAGACACCATCAAACTCTTAGAGGAAAACATAGGCAGAACACTCTATGACATAAATCACAGCAAGATCCTTTTTGACACACCTCTTAGAGAAATGGAAATAAAAACAAAAATAAACAAATGGGACCTAATGAAACTTAAAAGCTTTTGCACAGCAAAGGAAACGATAAACAAGACCAAAAGACAACCCTCAGAATGGGAGAAAATATTTGCAAATGAAACAACTGACAAAGGATTAATCTCCAAGATTTACAAGCAGCTCATGCAGCTCAATAACAAAAAAACAAACAACCCAATCCAAAAATGGGCAGAAGACCTAAATAGACATTTCTCCAAAGAAGATATACAAATTGCCAACAAACATATGAAAGAATACTCAACATCATTAATCATTAGAGAAATGCAAATCAAAACTACAATGAGATATCATCTCACACTGGTCAGAATGGCCATCATCAAAAAATCTAGAAACAATAAATGCTGGAGAGGGTGTGCAGAAAAGGGAACACTCTTGCACTGTTGGTAGGAATGTAAATTGATACAGCCACTATGGAGAACAGTATGGAGGTTCCTTAAAATCTAAATATAGAACTACCATATGACCCAGCAATCCCGCTACTGGGCATATACCCCGAGAAAACCATAATTCAAAAAGTGTCATGTACCAAAATGTTCATTGCAGCTCTATTTACAATAGCCAGGACATGGAAGCAACCTAAGTGTTCATCATCAGATGAATGGATAAAGAAGATGTGGCACATATATACAATGGAATATTACTCAACCATAAAAAGAAACGAAATGGAGTTACTTGTAGTGAGGTGGATGGAGTTAGAGTCTGTCATACAGAGTGAAGTAAGTCAGAAAGAGAAAAACAAATACAGTATGCTAACACATATATATGGAATCTAAGGCGAAAAAAAAAGGTCATGAAGAACGTAGTGGTAAGATGGGAATAAAGACACAGACCTACTAGAGAATGGACTTGTGGATATGGGGAGGGGGAAGGGTAAGATGTGACAAAGAGAGAGAGTGGCATGGACATATATACACTACCAAACATAAAATAGATAGCTAGTGGGAAGCAGCCACATAGCACAGGGAGATCAGCTCTGTGCTTTGTAACCACCTAGAGGGGTGGGATAGGGAGGTTGGGAGGGAGGGAGATGCAAGAGGGAAGAGATATGGGAACATATGTATATGTATAACTGATTCACTTTGTTATAAACCAGAAACTAACACACCATTGTAAAACAATTATACTCCAATAAAGATGTTAAAAAAAAAAAGAAAAGAAAATGTATATGAAGAAATTATGGCTGAAAACTTCCCAAACATAAAGAAGGAAACAGATATCCACGCATAGGCCACAGAGCGTTCCAAACAAGTTGATCTCAAACAGACCCACACCAAGACACATCATAATTAAAATGGCAAATGTTAGAGGATTATGAAGGCAGCAAGAAAAAAAAAAAAGAGTCAGTTACAAGGTTAACCCCATAAGACTATCAGCTAATTACCAAGTCAGCATGTAATTAGATTCACCATCTTATGTATTTTAGTGCCTGAGGCTATATGCAAATTTGGTTTGTTGGTCAATTGTATGTTCATCCTTGTTTGAATTGGCATGCATTGGTAATTGAGTTTCTTGGTAATTGCCGATAATAAATACTATTGATGTGTTTCCATAGGTGTGGGATAAGTTTTACAGGTCCTCTTGGTGGTTTGAGAAAATGTTTAGTTTAGTCATTCACCAAATTAAATAATAAACAGGGGACATTCCCATATGGAATCCTCAAAGGTGGGCCAAGTTATTGCAAAAAATATACATTAATTGTGTAATACATTTAACTGATTTTTGTAGCTATGTTTTGCAATATTGCTGTATTTCAGTGTGGGATCACCTACTGTATCATCTCCATTCTAGGTGACATATTTCTACAGCAGTCACTTGTAAAACTTTAATAGTCTCAGATTAACTTTGGGGATATTTGTGTGTTTTTTTCTTCTATCTCTACTAATGTGAGATGAGACTGTTTTTTGAGGATTTAGCAAAGGAGTCCCCAAAAATGTACATTGAAGG
Organism: Eschrichtius robustus; assembly: GCF_028021215.1. NCBI lineage: Eukaryota > Metazoa > Chordata > Mammalia > Artiodactyla > Eschrichtiidae > Eschrichtius > Eschrichtius robustus. The sequence continues at coordinate 78,091,029 of NC_090845.1, forward strand.
AAAATCTCCCACAAATATTTCCCAAATCCTTACTAATGGTGGTTTTAGTAAGACTAGCAAATTTTATAATAGTTTATAAGAAAGTAGTTGTTAATTTAGGTAGAGAAACTCTCAAGATAGAGAGAGGTCATATTTCTCTGTGGGAACAAGCATGTTTTTCGTAAGAATTGTCTTTGTTGTAATACCCAAACCTATGATCATTTACTATGGGCAGCCAGCACTGTAATTGCTATAGAGCCTGCTTACATTTGGTATTATGTAAAATTTGCAGTTTATGTTGTAAGGTTAGATTGGGGAAGAATTCCCAAGTGGTGTGCTCCCTGATTTTTTAGACGTGTCTTGGCCCAAGTAATATTATGTTGTATACATGGGTCTTCTTGTATATGTTGATTAACAACCAGGGAGGAGGTTCATGCTAATGTGCCCTTGGCTACTTGGTTAGTGCAATTTATTTCTACCTCAGTAAATGTACTGGATGTGTGGAGAGATCATCATAATTAACAAGAAAAGCAGCTAACAGTTGTAAGAGTGAATATTGTTGGCAGAGATCACATTTATTGTTATCCCATGGGTTAGTAAGTATCAATATTTTAGTCCTGTATTCATGTAGATTCTCTTGGTATTGGATTTGGATTATAGTGTTTTTGACTTAATTGCACCATTCATGAGCATCCTGGTTGTAATATTGAGTGCATACTATTTTAGGTCAGTTTTTAAATGAGACAATGAGTAGTGACATCCCATTGATTTATTTGTTTTAGGGCATTAGTTAATAGTAGTAGATTTAATCTGATTTGAAGTAAAAGTCAGCCCAAGGACTCAGAAGGCATCTATGAGTCACAAGTTGTCTCATAGAAACTAGCTTAGCTAGAAGAGGTGTTGCTAGCAGTAGTAGAGATAGGTGGAGAAGTACGAGCCTCAGTTTTGATATCTGTGGTCATGTTAGTAGGATTGGCCAATCCAAATATCCAACAGCATGATTCCCATTGTCCCCAATCTGACTCATATTATATGCCACTCTGTTGTGTGCATGTGGCATATTACTTCCAGACATACCTTATCAGCAGTAGGGTGCAGACAACCAGGGCTTAGGTAATCTATCAATGGACGTGTGGTTGAAACTAATTAGAGTAGGGACTTCTCAGGTAGGAAAAGACACAGCAATAGAGTAGGGTTTAAATTCAGATGTCATCTGATTGTCCCCTGGATATTGCCCAAACGGTGTTACCATATCTGGGGATGATTAGTTCCACCTCCTGGCTGTCAAGAGCAAGTCTGAGTTTATTCCACAGTTCTTTTAGTAGAGCAAAGTATGTTGGGCAACAGTTGAGGATGTATTTCTCTCTAAATAGTGCTGGGTGGTTTGCTTGGCTTAAACTAGCTGATGAACTAACACAGGCTAAAGATGGTCTCAGAGTCAGTGGTCCATGTCAAGGTCCTCATCAAGATCAAGAAGGAAGTAGCTAGGCCCTGGAAATATGAAAGTCCCAGATGAGGGTTTCTTTGCTAAAGGCAGCAAAGTCATGGCTCCCATGTCTATGGAATCTTACAATTGTATTGTTGTGTCTGGTGTAGGTGTACACATAAGCAGATATCACAGCATCTCTATTGATGGTTTCCTCATTTGTTTTGAATTAAAATATGGTGCATTTATGCCAATAGGGCATGCATTTAGTGCAATAAATATCGATTGGAATTGCGGACCATTATCCTCCAAGATCTCTCAACAGTCCTTGTTTTAAAATCCCATTATGTCATCTATGATACCTACTGCCATAGAATGATAGGGTAAGTGAAAACAAACAAACAAGCAAAACAGAAACCAATGTTATTATTTAGCATCCATTTTCATATTTGATTTGCAGTAAAATGAAAATCTTAATCTGATTGTATAACTTGTGGCACTCTCTAAGGCTGTAAAAGCGTTTGGGTTAATGCCTCGTTAACGTTAGCAGAGGTTAGTGTTTTGCATGGATAAACCAACAGAAGGTCTGTGTAGGTATCTACATTGTTGGGGCATATTTAATGGCTACTGACATTGCAGGGAGAGGCCCAAGGAAGTCAATTTACTAGTACTGTAGTTGTAGCCCTTCTTTACTGTAAATTTCTTCTTCCATGTGGAAGGCCCAGTAGCATGTAGTGCAGTCCTTAATGGATTTGTGTAAATGTGTTTCTGCTGAGTTGACTCTAGTAGCAATCCCTTTTTATAATCCTATGATGCCCAAATGCCTTGACCTCACATGTGCCCATCAATAGAAGGGTTAGTGTGACTTGTCCCAAAGTTCTGGAGGTTCCCCTTCCTTCAAGAGGCTTACCTGCTTTGGTGATTCGGTTAGTTTGTCAGATTTGGCATTGTATTGTGCCTCATCTATGTGTTGTTTGGTATAAGCTGAGGTGTGGTACAACAGGATGGGTAGAGTGGGAGCTAATGTGGTAATTTTTTCCACATCTCTTTATCCCAAATATAAGGCTGGGCCTTGTATTTTCCAGCTCTGATATTGCCAACATCTCAACCAATTAGCCCATTAGACACTAACTAAATGTCATTAAAAATATGAACAATAGGAAAATGTTTATCAAGCATATATTTTACTTCTAGAAGATTGCATACATCTCAGTCCATTGAGACTATTCCCAATGTGAAAATTGGAGTATTTGAGTAGATGTGAAAGGCTGCTACTGTCCATTGTCTAACTGGTCAAATTTTATGGGGAACTGTTTTATTACCTAAGGTGTAATAGAAATATCGGTCTATAGGTTAATTGGCTTTGCCCTAACGAGGGCTTCAGTTTTGGCAATTATCCAGTATAACACCAGGAGTTGCCTCTTTATTACTGAATACCTGTGAGCTGAGTCTGGAAATGGCTTACACGAAAAGCCCACAGGTAGGCATTTACCTGTCCATTCAGTGAAGAAGCTTTAGGAAGCAAATTTTGGGGTGGCCAAAACTTCTAATATTAAGTTCTATTCTTGGGGCACCAGTGTGAGACCCAAAATATTAACCTCCTTTAGTTTGCTAAAGATCCCCATTGAAAAATGGGGATGTTGCTCAGATCCCCATTGAAAAATGGAAGAATTATGGATGACTTAACAGATAGGGACCAGCAAATATCAGGGGTGAGGTGCCAGAATGTGTTGATGCCCAAATTTAAACATTCCTACCAAATGTTGGGCCTCTTTTACGAATGTAAGAGGTTTGAGTTCTAGGAGCTTGTCTTTTCACTGATTGGAAATAGTTTGCCTTTCTGAGTTTCAAATATAACTCATATATTTAAATAACTGGGAATAGCTGTATATCTTAAAGGGGGCAATTTAACATCCACTTTAAGTAAGGTGTTTATTTGTGGTTGTGATGGCCTATGAGAAAGAGTCTTGGTCAGGTCTGGTGAGAAGGGTGTCTTTGATATAATGCCAAAGAAAGTTCCTTGTGGAAGTGTAAGGCAAGGTGTCTAGGTTCTGTCTACAAAGCCTGTGTGCATTAGCAGGGCTAATTAGTTACCACATAGGCAATCAGAAAAAAATAGTGTATGTTAACCCAAAAAGGTAAAGGCAAATTGAAGTTGACTCTCCTACAAAATTTTAATGAGCAGAGTGGGTTAGCTGAGTCTCTAACACCAAACCTTTTTTCCATGTTGTTTTGAATGCTATCCATTAAGGGAATGATATTTGGTAGAGGTGCCCTAATAAAGAAAACAGCCATAATGCTCTATAATCCATAAGTAGCCTACGTTCATTAATAGTGTCTGTAAGCACAGGCCATCCAGGGAAATTTAAAGGTGAAATGGTAAGAATAAGTGCCACTTCTTTAACTAAATCATCTATGACAGATGATAATCCTTAAGTACATTGTCTTTGCTGGTACTGTGGTATAATTTACCATCCACAACCCTAGGGGAAGGGTAACTGGTTTCCACCAGGTGGTGCCCATCAATAGCATAGAAGCCTTAGGCTTGTTCCACAAGATGAACTGCTGCCAGTTGAGGAGATCCCTTCCAGTAACAGGAAAAGTGATAGTCTTGGAGAAGAACAGCCAGGACAGAAGTATATTTTAGCAAAACTGGGGAATGTTAATAGTTTAGCAGGCACTTACCCATTTGATTACTTCTTCTTCCAAGTTGGTCATCTCCTAGGGCAGGGAAGGGTCCCCTTAAAGCATGACTGCTTCCTGATATTAGGGAGATATGGATACCCATGCCAAACAGGGCCAGCCAGTGTTATTTTTTTAAGACCAAACCACATTTAGTGTGGTAAAAGGGCAGGTTCTTCCAGAAGGGGCCTGCTTAGATGGCTGCTGAATTCATATGTGGGGGCAAATCCCTGTACCTGGTAGAGTTCAGGAGCAGGCAAAGGTAAGGCTGCCTTTCAGGAAGAAGACTGCCATGGATTGTAAACTAAATGTCATGAGGAAATTGTTCCATTAATTTATGAGAGATCATTCAGTTTGTGTCAACTCCCTTGTACTTTAGAATCCAATAACCACTCTTGTTCATTCCAAGGTTCATACCTAAGTGAGGGTCTTGCTGTTAGTGGTTTGTTTATCCTAGGAGAGGAGTGGCCTCACTGCTGATAACAACTTTGATTTAGGTCAGATGGAACACTGTGGGATTAATAAGCAACCCTTAATTCTGAATTTATCTTTTATGAGATTCCATTATATCCAGAGCATCTATGGCCTCTTGAATTTTCTACTTTTGTTTTTAATTTTGATTGTGGTAAAATATAAAACATAAAATTTACCATCTTAACCATTTTAAGTGTACAGTTCATTAGTGTTAAATATATTCACATTTTTGTACAACTGATCTTCAGAACTCTTTCACCTTAGAAAACTGAAACTCTATACCCATTAAACAAACAAACAAAAAATCACTATTTCTTCCTCCTCCCAGCATCCTGGCAACCACCATTCTACTTTCTGTTTCTATGAATTTGACTACTCTAGATTCCTTGTATAAATGGTATCACACAGTATTTGTCTTTTTGTGACTGAATTATTTCACTTAGCATAATGTCCTCTAGGTCCATCCATCTTGTAGCATGTATCAGAATTTCCTTCCTTTTTAAGCCTGAATAATATTTAATTGTATGTATATACCACGTTAGCTTATCCTTTCATCCATGGATGGACACTTGGATTGCTACTGCCTCTTGGCTATTGTGAAAAGTGTTGCTATATACATGGGTGTGCACATATATCTTTGTGTCCATGCTTTTAATTCTTTTAGGTGCATACTTAGAAGTGGAATTGCTAGATAATATGGTGATTATATTTTTAAGCTTTTGAAGAACTTCATACTATTTTCCATAGCATCTGCAACATTTAACATTCTCATCAACAGTACACAAGGATTCTAATTTTTCCAAATCCTTGTCAACATGTTATTTTCTAGTTTTTGTTTTGTTTTGTTTTGTTTTGATAGTAGCCATCTTACTGTTTGTAATTTTGTAATTTTGATTTGCATTTCCTTAATGATTAATAATGTTGAACATCATTTTGTATGCTTATTGGCCATTTGTACATCATCTCTGGAGAAATTTGTACTCAATTCCTTTGTGCATTTTTAATTGCATCAGTGTTTTGTAGTTAAATTGTAAGGATTCTTTATATATTCTGGATATTAACTTCTTATCAGATATATATCCTTTACAGATATTTTCTCCCACACTATATGTTGCTTTTTCACTGTTGATCATGTCCTTTGATGCACAGAAATTTTTAGTTTTGATGTGGTCCAATTTATCTATTTTTACTTTTGTTGCCTATGTTTTTGGTGTCATATGAAAGAAATCACTGTTAAATCCAATGTCATAAAGTATCCTCATCAACCTTTTACATTTTTTAGAATATTCTATTTTGCTAATTGCAAGGGTGAAAAATATATTCTTGAACTTGTTTGACTCCACTTTCATTTTTGGTGAGCTTGTTTATTGAATTTTCATATATATATTGAAATGACAATTTATTGTGTATGCCCTTTATTTACTAGAATGTCTGTGTTGTATTCTTATTTGGGGGAACAAATTATTAAGTTACCTTGAGTGCTAATTCCTTATTTATTCCACAAAATGCGAGTAAACTTTGCTATTTTCTACCCACCTGTGTGTACATTTTCTTCTTTTTTTTTTTTTTTTTTCTTGGCGTGTATTTTTGTTTTTCTTTCTTGGAGGTAGTCAAGTAAAATGAGCATTTAAAAAAAATTTTCTGGTAACAAATTATAGTTTAAAATGACCTTTGCTTCCCAAATGGTATATGTAATAACTGATTATTAAATGGAAACCAAGGAGACTTGAACTGATTAATATAAAACATAGTTTGTGGATTGAAGATTATTTAAAGTGTAAGTTTTAAATTGTTATTTGTTTCTGAGCACAAATTAATATTATTTCCTTTTAAAATGGTTACATAACATGCAAAATATTTTAAGGTTAATATCTTAAAAGTATAAGATGAAAAATATAACAGACACTCAAAATTTTTATAAAAATGTGTGTATGACTACAAATATATAGAAATAACATAAATCTCCTAAATACAGATTAACTGGCATGTAGTAGTTTATCCATGAAAAGTGACCATAAACATTATTTCCCATAAATAAGACTTTAGACACAGAAACAGTTGTTAAAACATTTAATTGTCAATTTTCTCATTTTTATTAACTTTTATGGCTTTTCTAATCATGTCTTTATCCAGATGTTAATTAACAAGTTTACTTTGCCCATCAATTTTTTTGTTATTATTATTTCATTGTATTTGTCTTTGTTCAGGCTGCTATAACAGAACACCATAAACTAGGTGGCTTATAAACAATAGAAATTTACTTCTTGAAATTCTGGAGTCTGGAAATTCCAAGATCAAGGCACTGAGAGGTTTGGTGTCTGGTAAGAGACAGCTTCCTAGTTCATAGACGGTTGTCTTTTTGCTGTATCCTCACATGGAGAAAAGGGCAAGAGATTTCTCTGGGGTCTCTTTTATAAGGATACTGATTCCATTGACGAAAGTTCTGTCCTCATGACCTAATCATATCCCAAAGCCCTCACTTTCAAATACCATCACATCAGGGATTAAGTTTCAACATATAAATTTTAGGGGAACATAAACATTCAGTTTATAGCTTTCCATCCCAACACCCCAAAATTCACATCCTTCTTGCATGCAAAATGCATTCATTCCATTCCGATACCCCCCAAAGTCTTAATTTGCATAAGCATCAACTCAAAAGTCTAAAATCCAAAATCTTATCAAAATGTCATCTAAATCATATATGGGTGAGCCTCAAGGCAAATCCTAGGACAAATTCCTCTCCAGCTGTGAACCTGTTAAACAAAACAAGTTATGTGCTTCCAACATACTACAGTGGTACAGGCATAGGATAGACATTTCCATTCTAAAATGGAAAAATAGGAAAGAAGAAAGGAGTAACAGGTCCCATGTAAGTCAAAATTGTAAAGCAAACTACATGAGATCTTAAAGCTTGAGAATAACCCTCTTTGGCTCAATGTTCTGTCTTCTGGGACCACTGAGGAGGTGGTCCCACCTTTTGAACCCACTGGGGCTGAGGTCCCATTTTCTTGACCCACTAGAATGGGGGGTCATAACTTTCAGACACACTGGGGTGGCAGTCCTGCCTGCAGAGCTTTACTGGGCATTTCTCCAAAGACATACTGATTCCCAAAGAACACATGAAAAGATGCTCAACATCACTAATTATTAGAGAAATGCAAATCAAAACTATAATGAGGTACCACCTCCCACCAGTCAGAATGGCCATCATAAAAAAATCTACAAACAAATGCTGGAGAGCGTGTGGAGAAAAGGAAAACCTCTTACACTTTTGGTGGCAATGTAAATTGATATAGCCACTGTGGAGAACAGTAGGGAGGTTCCTTAAAATACTAAAAATTGAACTACTGTATGACCCAGCGACACCACTACTGGGTATCTTCCCAGAGAAAACCATAATTCAAAAAGTCACATGCACCCCCATGTTCAATGAAGCACCATTTACAATAACTAGCATATGGAAGCAACATAAATGTCCATCAATAGAAGAATGGATAAGGAAGATGTGGCACATATATACAATGGAATATTACTCGGCCATAAAAAGGGATGAAATTGGTTCATTTGTAGAGACGTGGATGGACCTAGAGAATGTCATACAAAGTGAAGCAAGTCAGAAAGAGAAAAACAATTATCGTATATTAAAACATGTATGTGGAATCTAGAAAAATCGTACAGATGATCTTTTTTGCAAAGCAGAAGTAGAGACACAGACATCAAGAACAAATGTATGGACACCAAGGTGGAATGGGGGGGGGAGGAATTGGGAGATTGGCATTGACATATATACACTATTGATCATATGTGTAAAATAGATAACTAATGAAAACATACTGTATAGCACACGGAACTCTACTTAAGGCACTGTGGTGACCTAAATGTGAAAGAAATCCAAAAAGAGGGGATATATGTATACATATTGCTGATTCATCTTGCTGTACAGTAGTAACTAACATAACACTGTAAAGCAGCTATGCTCCATTAAAAATTAATTTAAAATAAACAAATAATTACTTAGTCCATCATTACAAGAATTTGACGTTTGTAGATGAGTATTATTATTTTCTCCAGTTTATAGATAAGGAAATGGATTATCAGAAACGTTACATAAATTAGCATCTCGGAAGTGGCAGAGGTAGGGTTCAACCCTTATGTGGTTGTTCCTAAATTCCATGGTTTTTCAACTGTAACATTCTGCTTTCTTTCTATTAGAAGAATATGTTGTTATTTTGGGGTTATTGGTAATGAAAACAGAGACCATGAAGAGTTATTAATTCTAATCCAGCCAAGATGAAGATTCTAAAAATTACTATGGAGATAAAAATCAAAGTACAAAGTCTAGGAGATCAGAGACTTGACCTCAGTGCTCTTGAAAGAGCACTACTTAGAGATTTGGGTTGAAGAATTAATAGTTAATTTTTCTTAGACCTATTAATACTATTCCATTCATGTGAAACATTCTCAGGATCACACGTATTGATTTAAGAAAGAAAGGAATTACAGGCCTGACAGAGAAAAAATTTGTTTTAATATCTTAATGAAAAAGGGCAGACAGAGATGCTAAGATTACCTTACGTCCCTTTTTTTAAAAAAATTAATTAATTAATTCATTTTTGGCTGTGTTGGGTCTTTGTTTCTGTGTGAGGGCCTTCTCTAGTTGCGGCAAGTGGGGGCCACTCTTCATCACGGGGCACGGGCTTCTCACTATCACGGCCTCTCTTGTTGCAGAGCACAGGCTCCAGATGCGCAGGCTCAGTAGTTGTGGCTCACGGGCCTAGTTGCTCCACAGCATGTGGGACCTTCCCAGACCAGGGCTTGAACCCGTGTCCCCTGCATTGGCAGGCAGATTCTCAATCACTGAGCCACCAGGGAAGCCCTACATGCCCCTTTTTAATAGCAGAGTTTTGTTTTAGAATTCTGTGGACATAAATAGTGTGGCCTAGATTGGACACAATCATCCTGAATGTCCCAAAATGAGGAAGCAAATTAGCAAAATAATGTGAAATTCTCACAATTTTCTCTTCCAATGCCAAGTCTTTAAACACATATATGTAAATATGTCATCTGGGGGGCATTTAGCAGTAAAATATGCTGATACTGTTAGAAGTTGTATAATGTACTAAGTATGCCAGAATATATTATGTTGATAATGATCTTCCCTCTGTTTTCTAAAATTTGAACAATTTTTCATTCAAGCAATCTTCTTAGAACTAAATATTTTGTGAAATTTGTAAATAAAAATATCAATCAAAATAATGAACATATCTATCACCCCCCAAGTTTCCGCATTATCCTTTGTAAACTCTCCCTTCCACCCCACCTCTCTACCTATCCATAGACAACCACTGTTTTGTTCTTTAATTATAGACCAGATAGAGACATAGAGAGAGAAAGAAAAAGAGAAAGAGAGAGAGATTAGATAGATGATAGATAGATAGATAGATAGATAGATAGATAGATAGATAGATAGATAGACAGGCAGACAGATAGATGGCAGATATAAAGATCCATGGTCCAAGTTGTTGCATGTATCAACAATCATATTCTACTGTATAGATATACTACAATTTCCTTATCCATTTACTTCCTCATGAACATGTGAGTTGATTTTTGTCCTTAAAAATAAAGGCCCTTAATGTATACTTCTTTGTGTGGGCACGTGCTTTCATTTATCTTGGGTATACCTAAGAGTAGAATGATTGGATCAAGTGATAGGTGTAGGCTTCCCTTTTTAAGAAACTGCTAAATTGTTTTCTAAAGTGGTTATGCCATTGTACATTCCCCGGAATAGTTTATGAGAGTTCTAGTTCCTACACATCATTTTGAAAAATTTGTAGGATCAGTATTTTTATCTTTATCTGTTTTAATATATATAGTAGTCCATCATGGTGGTTTCAATTTGCATTTGCCTAATGGGTAATGATGTTGAGCACATTTTCATGTGCTTATTTACCATGCATAAATGATTTTATCCTGAAATATTCTCAGTCTTTGTTCTGGAGGAAGTTAAATTTCTTGAAAACGATTTGATTCTTTCATGTCTTGTTTTCAGATTTTCCAGAAAGAAATAGGGAGGCATTTAATCTAGCGCTAGTAATTCCTCAATTACGAGGAAAGATGCTTTTTAGTAGTCTACCCAATGCCCCAGCTTTTCCTGTCAGGGGAATAGGCACTGTTATTTTACCTGTGTGACCTTCCAATACTGTTTTTCTATTCCTTTTGAGTGTTTCTTTCCTTGAACTAGGATAAGATTCCTCACATACAGATGTGATGAATACTTGAGGAAGATCTTCTTCATATCTCAGTAGTTCTCTCTCTGTGCTGCTCTCTCCTCTATGGTGCATGGCTCTGCAAATTCTATCTGCCTTGTTCTCCCTGGAATCTCAGCTCCACTTCTTTAACTGAGAGTGCTTGCAGCTTCACCTGTGATACCCTTCTCTGTTACTAAGACATGTAAACTCTCTGAAGACAGTAAGTAGGGTCAATCATAGGGCTCACCTCATTCATTTCCCATCTCTCAGATATCATGGTCCTCCATTGCCTATGCCTTGAAAATTTTGTTCATTTTTTTAGTTGCTTATGGCAAGAGCGTAAATCTGGTCACTGTTACTCTTTGTTGGCTCCTTGTGAAAATGCCCTGTCCCCCTAGTTCAAGGGACTCAACAACTATTACTATTACTACTTACGAATCTAATATCAGTAGCTGCTGCCAATGAGAGGTGAGTTGTAAAGAGTAATAATTAAGTAAAGTGAAAAGAATCAAATGAAGTGGGCTTCTCTGGTG